>NC_141152.1:1327500-1927500 GCF_053477565.2 Lygodium microphyllum | reverse complement strand
ATTGCCTTGAACATTGAATATATGAGTTGATCAAGTCAGTGACGCATGCATCATACAAACCAATTTTCTTCTTTCCATCCTCCCCTGCTAACCAACTTGCATGCACGCTCTCAGAAAGATTTGTGTTGGGAATACAGGCCCTCTCCCAAGGACTCAAGGAAGCCTGCAACCCAATAAAAAACTCAGCAATTCCTCTTACATGTCTATTTTGTTCTCATACTTGGGTATTCCCACCCCAATGATATTAGTACATGTGTATGTAACAAATAGAAACAAAAAAAAAACATTTACATGTGTAGTACTACCCCAATGGTCTATCCTATTCTCCCACCATTTGATCCATCTCTTCAATGGTACGGTACTATCTCGAGGCAGTCCTACTTGCTGCCACCAATTTTGTATAGCTGTGGCATTCCTCTTGCCCTCTTCAATGGATTTTGAAAGGCGCCACCTCTCACATAAATTCAAGTGATGCTTTCGAAGGTTTGAAGGCACGTATTTCGTTGTGTGCTTCTGTAAGCTTTGTTCCCAGTGAAACAAACACGATCGCTCTCTTCCTTACAAAACATTGTCAGGTCCCGCATTGAAAACAGTGCGGATTGCCATCCAATTTGCACCGGCTTCATCCGCCATAAAACCTGCAAAGTCTGCAGGAGGATGTCCACACTCGAGCATCACATTATTAAGGCATCTCCAAAAAAGAATTTGTGTTTCTGTGTCCTCTTCCTTTGTATCACAAATAGCAATCACCATGATTCCCTTTAAACTGCAATAAGAAATACAGTGATTAGCAACTAGAATATGTCAACGAAAGTTGATAACAAGTAAGGTTCCCGAACAAACCATGGATCGTACACAGAACAAGACATTGTTGCCCAGTCATCTATTCTGTGTGTAAAGTCAAAGTGAACCCAAGACTTGCAAAGGTCTCCATTTCCTAAGCGTCTCATTCGATTAACCAATTCCACTCCAGAGCCGGGTCCTTTAGTAGACATCTTGAAAATGTAACTTTTTTCACCCACCCCTCCTTGCCCTGGAAATCTATTGCCATGAAAAAAAGGAAACATGCATCTTTTTTTCAACTCCAAAATGTTATCAAAGCCATCTCCAACAACACATGTTTCTTTTTTTTTCTGGCATGTCACGATACTATTGAACCTGCAACCTCAACAAACGAAAGTTTGTTAAACTAATAACAATGCTATAAACCATAGTTTGCAGACTTGAATAACTGAAACTAACCTCTAATTTTGAACCAATGGCATCAACTCCTCCAAAAAGTTTGTAAGCTCTTGTTCTCCCTCCACCATTGAACCATTAGTTGTCAAAGATTCAGTGATAATTTGTTTTGCTACAATCATTTGAATCTTCCTAGCACCACAGTGTCGATTCACTTGCAAAACTGAGTGAACTAGAGATCTAATTTTTTTAATTGCAGCCATTGAAGTCCTTGGTTGCACATTGTGTGTGTGAGTGCCTACATGAAGCATCAATCTCTCCATGCTTGTATCCTTTGGAAAAATGTAATAAACTTTGCAATCACAAGTTGCATAACAAGTGACAACTTTACTACAATAGTGACACGTGATTGAATGTTTTTCTTCACTTGCAAGTAGCCCCTTGCTCACTGTGCTATTGAGGTAACCATGAAAATACATTTTATTACGTTGATTGTTGCTCTCATAGTAAGGACAATTGACTCGATGACATTGTAAGTCTTCGAGGCAATGGCTAATTCTCGAAGTAGCATCAGGGAAGATATTAGTTGGATGGGGTCTTGTCCAGACATGACCATCATATTGTTGCTGCATCCCATCCATGTTTGAAGATGTGCCATATGTCGGCAGAAGAACGAAAGCAATAGAACCATTGTACTCTCTTGGAATCTCACTAACAAAAAAAGGGCCTTCACTCATCTGCAATAAAGCCTTCAACTTCTTTCCTCTGGGGCTATTAGCAATCCAAGGTAAAATCTCTTTCTTTATTTGTGGAAATGAATGAGGACTATCAAGTCCATCATCCAACTCTAAGTCAATAGTCGGAGTTGAGACGGGTGCACAAAAAGCATTTGTTATAAGTGGCAAAGAAGTTTGAGATGACGTCTCTGCGAAGGAATCGGATGTAATGTCTACAACAGGTCCTGAAAGCGAATGAGCTTGTTTGCTATTTTCTACAGTGTTTAGTCCTTCATCTTGGTCCATGGTGAAAGTGGTATCACAATGTACTATTTTATACTGACATGAAAGAGAAGAATCGAGCAAAAATTGCTCCGCACCATTGATATCTGGTTGGCCATGAACCGCGATCTCTTCACTGTAAGCATCAAGTTGGAAAATAGCATACAAACCTACCAGCTTACGGTCAGGGGGTAGAAGTGATTGAAGAAAATAAGAGCTCACAAGAATCTTTCCATCCCTCAGGGGCACAACACGTTCCAGTGATTCGGAGTCGATTGACCATTGAAGAGTAACTTCTGCCATCGTCTCTCACAAAAGCCGGTTTGAAACTCAACAAACAATGGAGCTATGAAGGCGAAATATTATATCTAATAGCATGCCTATTGTTTATCAATTTCTTTGAACGTAGAAATAATAGTCCGTTACCCCCACCAAATATGGATTAAATGAGCTCTTACTCCATGGGCAAGTTCTTAGTGACGGTTGAAGTTGCGAATCAATCCATTAATGAACCCAATCATTAAAAAAAGTCTACATATTGAAAAATCACAAGATTTAGTTAAATTTTTTAATTAAAAAAACATGTATTTTCGAAAATAAATCATGTCTTTTCGAAAATCATGTCGTGTTGTAGCACATATTTTTATAAGCACATTTTATTTTGTCAGATGTCAGGCGCCGTCAGCATTTACATTTTTTAGTAAATAATTTTTCGGTGTTCGAGAGAAACATTCTCTCATGATGGATGTTCAATATGCACGCGCCGCTTGTCATTGAAAGTTGTATGTAACGGTTTAAACATATCTTCTTATTTGTCCTTCTTCTTCTTCTTCTTCTTCTTCTTCTTTTTCTTTTTCTTCTTCTTCTTCTTCTTTTTCTTCTTCTTCCTTTTCTCTTTCGTTTCCCTCTTCTTCTCTCCCATTGCAAGTTGGAAGGCATAAAGAAGAAGCAAGAAGGAGAGCAGCCCTTGCAACAAGCTCAAACAAGATCAACATTCTCCATCAAACTCACCGGGTAAGCTCCACACTCCATCTTTATGGCAGAAATTCTATATTTCAAGTTTCATTTTTCCTCCATGGCTGAAAGAAATGGAAGAGCAGGTAGACAATGAGAGGACAACAATGGGAGGGGAGAGAAGGAAAGGGGAGGTAGAGAAGGAGATGGTAAACTGAAAAAATGGGAGAGGAGGAGACCTTTGGGACACCCGGGGCTGTCTGCGTCAACGCAGACAACTCTCGGGGGTTGGGCGCAGCCCCCTTTGGAGGGAGGAGGAGGAGAGGGAAAAGGCAAGGAGGGGGAACCCTCAGTACTCGCCCGCTGTCTGCGTCAACGCAGACGACCTGGTGGGGGGGGGATACCTTATGAAATGGGGCGGGTAGTGCACAGTCGCCCCCCTCTCAGCCCCTCCTCCTTAAACCACTCCCCTCTCAGTCCCTGCTCCCTAAACCACTCCCCTCTCAGCCCCTCATCCTTAAACCACTGCTCCTCCCTAAACCGCCCCTTAAACCTCTTCTATAGCCAAGTTACCTACAATTTTTGGCTTCGGGGGCGCTGCCCTTGGAACCCCCCGGCGACACTAGTAGGGGGGGCTGATGCCCCCCCCTACACCCCCCCTCCATATAGAGTGGGTGTAAACCGCGCGAGTCCAAGGCATGAAAAATTAAACCATTTTTAAATCGTGCGCAAATCATCCTAAAGAAATAAGTGTGACATGATTTGATTTTTTTGGATTGGGAATTGTCAAACACTCAGCATTGTCTGCGTCAACGCAGACAGGAACAAGGGATTGGGAGTATCCTCCCTTTGGGGGTGCGGGGGTGAAAATGTGGTTGGGAGGTTCAAATGATTAAGAAAATTTAATACATTTATTAAAACCAAATAACAAATGATGTTAAAGTGTGTTGTCTGCGTCAAATGGTCATATTTTGGTGGAGATTAATTAATAGAACATGTGATTTAGTTGAGTTGTCTTCATTTTTAAAATGATTTGTGGTTTGTTTTAGTGCTTTTGAGCATGGCTAGAGGTCGGCGTGGTGGTGGTAGGAGAGGTCAAAGCAAAAGGGGCCGTCCAAGTAAGTCATTCAATCACTCTTTTAAATTTACATATTCTATTCTTAATGGTTAAGCAACTCTTTTAAAGTTTCATATAAATGTTATATTCTATTTTCAAATTATTTTTGTAGATACTCCAATTACAAGGTTAAGATTCGGTCTATGCAATAAACTAGTAAGTATCGATCAAGAAGCATCCTCCCGTGCATTCTCTGAATCTCCAAATAACAAGGGTGGAAAACCAAGGAAAAAATGTCCTTTCATTGATGATGAAGCGCTTGAGGATAGCATGGATGAAGCAAGCAATGACATTCATGCTAATCCTTTGAGAACCCACACTACCACCACGGAGTGTGGTGAAACAACACAGGGGAGGTCTTTAGATTTGCAAATTGTACATGAGGAAAATGAAGAGGTGAATGAGGATGTTGCTAATGAAGAAAAGAAAGAGGTCAGTGAGCATGATAGACACATTGGAGAGAATGTCAAGTTTGGGCTTATGTCAGATGTGTTGGCCTCATTTTTTGTAACGAGGTCTACTTCTCCTCCTCCTATCCCTTTGTGTAGACTTGTGCCCTATGAGGCTATAAGGCTTGCATCTAGTTCTGCTACATGGTTGATTTCATCTTTCGATAATGCTTCGTATATGGAAACAATGGGGAAATTTTTGGTTTCTTTGAGAAGGCCCACTGGTGAGCTAATCGATGTATCTCCCCAAAATTTGGAAGAGTGGGGCCCTCTTTGGAGACAAGTTAACCAAAGGTTTGAAGATGAATTGACTGATGAGTGGGCTGATTTAAGAGGGTGCAAGTTTTTGGTATGGGATGGTAATCATAGGTTGAAGACATGGATGAAGAGGATAAAGGAAGGTAACTATGCATTGTCTTGCTATCTCTTGTTTATTGTGATGATACTTCCTTCTTTGACTAATTATTTATTTTATTATTTGATGTATGTAGTTTATAATGAAGATATTTCGCGACATGTTAGAGTTCTATGTCAATTCATTCAAGTGGAGAAGAAGAAAGAAGGAGAACTATTGTTAGCATTGGATACATCAAATGCGTAAGTATACTTATCACTATTAACTTTTTCAAATGGGTTAATAGATCATCAATTGTGTGTGAATATTGCCAATAGTTTTTATTTATGTGTGAATCTCAAAATATAAAGATAATTTTTGTGTGAATGTCAAGATATTTTATTTATTCCAATAGATTTCATTTACGTGTGAATGCCAATAGGTTTCATTTATTAGTTATGTGAATGTGAATAGGTTTTATCTATGTGTGAAGCTTAAAATTTAAAGACAATTTTCAATGTTGTAGTGTAACAAGAGCACATGTCAAACCCAACCTAGGCCATGAAATTTTAATGTTCCAAAAGTTTGGCATCGCTGATAAACAAAGCATTTTGGAAAGGATGAGCCCTTCTCAAAGACGGTGGGCTGAAATAGAGTATGAAATTGAAGGAAAAAGTAACCATGGCAATGATCCATGGTACAAGAACCCATGTTTGCTAATATCGCTTTTGGTGTGGAAGGTAAAAAGTTTGGTATAGTATTTTAGTTTTCAGCATAACAAATTATGGTATCTTGAATTTAACCATAATTAAGAATAGTGTATTGATTTTTCTATTTAGGATGACTATAACTCTGCCATACTCAAAGAGGAGGCCCGCCTCAAGGAGCTTGCATTGCCAGAGGCAAATTATGAGGCAAAAAGAAAACAATTCATAAACAAAGAGCAAGATAAATTGAGGGACAAAGGATACAAGTACCTTGGAATAGCTAATCCTGCGCATGGAGAGGATTTCTTTTCTGTTTTGTTTGCATTGAATTGGGATGAAAGGAACATGATGGCTATTACCAAGGACAAATTGTATGCCATTTGTAGTGCTAATATTGCTGTGGAGAGGTATGTTTTCCTCATGGATTAATGTTCTCTTATTTTTTGGAATTGAACATAATTTGGTTCAACAATATTGAAGTTATGTTTTGTTCAATAACCAATATATTAGAAAAAGGGATATTCTACTTCTCATGGCTGTCACAAAGGCAAAGGACTCCACTATGTCACACTTTGCGGATGTAAGGAGATTTCGTAGCTACATGAAGCAAGAGGTGTATTGGTTTCATATGATTGGAGAATGCTCCTTATTGATCAGGAGCTTACAAGTTGATGGCACTGAGATTCCAGGAGGCTTTGATGTTTTTTTTAAAGGCCAAAGACATTTACATATTTTAAAGGCATTTGCAAATATTTTGGTTGAAATGAAGAATGTTGGAGACTCTGAGAAGGTTCCAGAGCTCACACAATCAAGCAAGAGGGTGGTATACAGGTATTTCTAGTATAAAGAAACCATATTTTCTAAATACCATATGTACAAATGTATTCTAACTTAAGAGTGCTTTTGTTGTTTGTTCTTATATTTTTGGAAAAGATGGTTGCGTAGTCTATAGGAAAGTGGAGTGCTAGAAAGCCTCCCTCCTCTAGTGGAGGAGTGGATGGACTTGGGATGTGAAAATTGTATGTTCTCAAAAGCACTGCTTGAGAGGGGTCTGTCGGAATGGGAAATGCGTATTTGTCCATGGTGGATAGACTATCCATTGGATGACATTCCAAGGCAAGAGATTGAATTAAGAGAGAGTAAGTACTTTGAGAGCCAAACATAGTAAATATGTGGTAACTCTTGCTCTTAGCTATTTGTTTTGGTAATACTTGCCTTATATGCAGGATTTCTGGAACAAAATAGAGTAATTTCTATGCACAAAGAAGAGGATGAAGGAAATGGTACTTTCTAAAAATGTATTTATTTAACATGAAACTTATCATAACTTTTTAGACTTTTGTGTTTTCTTAACTTTGTTGTTTTTGCAAATTAGAAATGTCCAATACAATAGACATGGTCCCTCATGTTGTGGGGATAAAGGCGGCTTGTGGTGGTAGCATGGCAAAGGGTATATTGGATGGAATGCAAATTTTTAGTTTGATCCAAGTAGCCTTGTTTCTAATTTGCATGAATATGATATTATATTGTGTTGGCTTCACACTACTTAGGTGCCATTGGTGGTGCAACTGTTGATACTACAATGAAGCAAAAGTCCATGGGAAAACGAAAGAATATCACCACGATAGATGATGCGTTGAAGTATAGCAAGGGTAAGCCAATTTGAATGAATGATAGAGTTTAGGATTTTCATTTGACGAGTCAATTTATTAAAGTATTATTTTGTTGTCTTTATATTGCGTAGGTAATATAAGTGAATTAAATGAGGTTGGTACAACAAAGCGAAGGTCTAAACACAAAGAGAAAGTTGTTTCATTGGATGAAGAATTAGAAGGTGAATCAAGTATCATTTTTTGGATTATTGGAGTCATGTTAAAAGTACATTTTTACATTTTTTTGAAGATAATATAAAATCTAAACATTAAACACTAAATAATTTGCTTTCCTTCCTATTTTTCTTTACAACTTTAGGCAAAAAAGATGGTTTTGACATGCATAGCATACACCTTCTCGGGCTATGTCGTTCATGACTCAGTCATCAGAGCCTATACAAGAGTCTTGTAGACGTCCCGCTATACGCAAGGCAGGTATGTATATTTCTAGCTTTACATTCTGAGTCTTAACATTTAGCCAACATCAACATTTGTAAGTAAACTTTATTTTGATGATAGGATTTCAATACCAAACTATCATAGATGCTTTGTTGGTAGACGTGACATCGATCGACGATTTTGCATTGGATGGGTATATTTTATCACCATTCTCTATATACACATCTATTGTAATGGTTACTTATGCTTTGTTATTGTGTTTTCAATTTTAGCATTAAGCGCTTCATGGAGGGAAATACCATCAACTCTTACCAGTGTAATGGTGTCCCATCATATGAGGTTGCTAAGTTGTTGTTTGCAGATTTTCCTACATCTTTGCTTGTTGTTGGCCTTGAGGCAGAAGGTATATGTGCTTGCATTAGTTTAGTTTATAAACTCATGTGATATTGCATGGTCTTATACATCTTTACATTTGAAAGGGATTCCCGAATGGAATACATTTTCTAGTGCACTTGTCAAAGGTGTCATGGACCTAGCCCATAGATTCTTGGCAGATGAGGGGTTCTTGGTGACTTTGGGACTTGCACAACACTTTGGAAAAGTGCTTAGAGGAGCTCATGCCATTGGATTGAAGCTCCATCGCGCATGGACTCTCATGTGTGAGGGTGGATATAGACACCCTGATACTCGAGAGGAGGTAAGTGTGTTGAAGACAAACTTGTAACTTTTTAAAATAAAAGTTTAAGTAGCTAACAAGATGATTCTGCATTGCTAGGTCATGGACCTTACTATTGGCTTGTTTTATCGAGGGATGCATGTCCCTTCATATGATAGAGAGGCTGGCGAGAGGGTTAGCCCATACAGGTTTCCTGCCTCTCGTAGCTTCCTCTTCGAGACAGACCTCCAGGGCACATCATTTGAGCACACTTATGTGGATGGTATAGAGGTTCGAGGGGGTGCAGAAAGATCACTAGTTTTTTATAGGTGCGTTATACACTCTCAGACAGGTTTATACTTTGCATTAAGATATGTCATGCTTTTGTTATGGATGTTACTAAATGGTTTCTTTTGTAGGTGGCTCCTTGCTACATTCACAGAGGATCTCGACTATGTGCTAGATATTTTTTCAGGTTGTGGCGGCCTTGGTAGAGCATGCACAGAGATGCATCGTTTTTGCATGTGCCTTGAGGGTGATTTTAGCCTCTACAACCAGTGCTTGGTTGATGTGGCATGCGGACCACCATCTGTTCATCCTAGTGACGATGATGGATGATTTCACATGATTTGTAGTTGCATTATTTTTAAAATGATGCCTTGTATTGGTAGTGCATGCCATGGGGCTTGATGATGCTCGGTAATTATGTATGACTCTATGGACTTTGGATCTCACTTAAATTGGGATTACTTCATAAACTTATAAAATTATGCTAAAACTTCATGCTTCAGAAGTAGTTGTATACCTATTTTTTGTTAGAGATCAAAGCATTCAATACTTTGCGATTACTTTGCAATTGCATAATAATTAAATTCAAAGCGATAACATAATCAAACAAAAAGCTCCATAAAATAACAAAAAAAAATCCAAGTGATGACCAAAAAGCTTCAAGAAGCACTTAAAAAGCTCCAAATGAAGAGCTTGCTACTAGTACCGGTGCCCTTAGGAAGTCCTTCATGAGTCATGCAAGGATTCGAGCAGTTCCTAGAAGCCTGAGAGTTTACTGGCCAGAGTCCCTTTGACACCCTCAACTCCTATTTCCCAAGGATCCCCTATGGAGCAACTTCTCACCATCAGGGTTGGGTCCTTCGCGATTTGAGTGTATAGCAGGGGGTTCTTAACTGCTAGGAACATGCTCGTATTGACAGATTTTCATGAGATTGACTGTAGAGCTCGATCGTTCCAAGAGCTCCGCCTTTGCATGAGATGGTAAGCGATTGAAAGCTCTCGATATCAACTTGTCTCTGATACCAGTGGTGCAAAGATTGGACGTTGTATGTGCAGGTAGTAATGGCAGGAAGGTTTCTAAGAACAAAATAACTCTACTTTTGCACAAAAAAACAAGGAAGAAAGCTTGCACGACATGAAGCAAGAGACTAATTGGGTACAATTTTCCCCCATGCCTTGTGTGAGCGCTCCACAAAGCAAGTATTTGATATATTATTGATCTCCAAGCTCAAAAAATAGCTCAATTTACAATTAGCATGCTTTAGCTTTTGTGTTTGCTTTTGTCCCACAAAAGAATTAAAGCTATTGAGCACCCAAGGAGTTGGGTAGTGCCAAAATACAATGTCCAATACAAATATTTAAATCGTGTGCCCATGCGCATACAAAAATAATAAATAAATGTCAAGTGCTTCAATAAATAAGCGCGTCAAAATATTGGTGCCATGGCTAAGATACGCATCCATAAAAAATGATAATGATTTGAATACACGCTATCCTCCAGTGCTTCCCAACACCACCGCTGCCTACTCTACATATCATCTGAATCATTCACAACTGTTAAAAAATAATAAAAGTAAACTGACAAAAGTGAATACCTAGTAGTCTTCAGCTACAAAATAAATAAATTGGTTAGAACTCAATCCTAACCTCAATTTATTACGAGTGCGCACTCTAAACTCATAAACGTCTAGTAATTTAAATATGTATTTTGCGGAATCACCCGCTATGGAATCACCCACTTGCACATTAAATTAACAAGATGCCCGAAAAGGACAGGTGTCCCTATCGACTTTTTGCACAAGGAATCCACCTTGTGTATGAGCTCCGGCAATAAAATTTTATGGAATTCACCGTGGAATATGCCTCCTGGCATCAAATACACTTCGTGTGAAGGGAAACATTTGTGGAAAGCAAGTGTTCATTTTGATAGAGAGTGGCAGTACTCATAGTTTTGTGGACAAGCTGAATTTTGATAGACACTGGCAGTACTCATAGTTTTGTGAATAAGTCCATCATGGACAAGCTGAATTGTATTCCCACAGATTTACAATAGCCCATTAGAGTTCAAGTGGCCAATGGTGAAGAGGAAATCAACACACAGATATGCCCACAGGTTTTATGGCCCTTACCGGATCCTTAAGTGAATTGAAGACTTAGCGTACAGATTAGAGCTTTCCTCTTCCACAAAGATTCACAATGTCTTCCATGTAAGTGAGCTCAAACCTTTTTATGATGATCCAGTGGATATAGTTGATGAGCTGCCACCTATTGATGAAGAAGGCCTTATTCAGTACATCCCAGAGGCTGTTATAGGTCAGCATGAGAAGAAGCTTCGATCTCGTTCTATTGTGGAATATTTAATCAAATGGGGAGGTTTACCACTTAAGAAAGCTTCTTGGAGGCCTAATTCTATATTGGATGAGTTTTGTTTCTTAAGGGTTACATTGGTGAAGCCTATTGATTATGGAGCTAGTGATGATGCAGACATGATCAAGAAATCACACTGTTTTAGAATATATTTTTATCCACACACCTCATTTGGACACTTCTACTAGAAGTTATGGCAGATTTGGTCCAGTAGGGTCTGTTTACACAGCAAGTTGTCTACTTCATTTTGAGATTATCTGTTGAAGATTTTATGGTTCCATATACTTTTGAAATATTCCAGATCATGTACATAGCTGAGGCCTACTCTTCTTCTTCAATTTTAGTCCATATGATTGATCATACTTCATTTATTTTTACATTTGTAAAGCTGTAAAAACAGAGTAGTACTCTGTTCTATCCATCCTTTTCTAGTCTTTCAGGTTTGTTTTTGAGGACAAAAACTTTTGGGAAGGGATGGATTGTAAGAAGCTGGGAATAAGGACTTAGTGTAAATAATATTGATAGTATGCCACGTCACACTGACTTTGGTATAAAAGGAGAGGACATGTAATTTTTCATATCTTTTTGACACATTAATTCAATTAGTATCCTTCTCTCCCATCTTGCTTACAGCTTCCATGGCTTCTCTCTCTTTCCTATCTTTCTCTCTCCAAATCTAGTTTTTCTCTCTCCTCGTCACTCTCTTTCTCTCCCTTCATGCAGTATTTCTCTCTCTTCTACAGTCTTCTCTCTCCTCTTTCTCTCTCTCTAGTTCTATCTCTGACACTTGCGTTGTCGTGCTGCTGCGCATCCGAGCCGTAAATACCTCCATTTTTGTTGTGCATCTGTGTTATCTTTTCGTGTGTGTTTCATTGTGTTTGATTGCTGCATTATCTTTCCGTCCTTTTTAGTACCCGCATCCAATGTACATACTCCACTTGTGTGTTTGTGTTTGTGTGTGTTTCTGTTTGTGTGCATGTTGTGTGTGTGTCAGAAAAATATGAAAAACTGATGCCAAAGAATATTATTATGCCATCAATTTCAATGATGAATTCTAAGAAAAGTGCAGGAAATCGTGAAATCAAAGGAAGCTTTGAAGAAGCTGACATTTAAGCTATGAAGATAAAGGTTGCACGTGAACAAGGCCAACATAACATGGATAAAGCCTACGGGCTGGACTTTATGTATTTCAAAGATAAGTAGGATAACCTGTTGAAAAGGAACTTGTTTGACATTGCTTTTCTATGTCAAGTGCTATGATTACATGAAGGAACCAGTGCCTAACGGGTTAATTAAGGAAGCTGATTGACACATGTCCAACTAAATGTGTTAGGTAATTAAATAACTAAAACAACCTAAGGAAAGTGCGGAGGATGTGGCCATAGGTCCGTCCTACGGGTGGGTGGTCCCGGTTGGCCGGGAACTTTTCTCAAATCACGATGGATAGCATGAAGATCATTCAAAGGACACGAACAGCAAGAGCATTGACCTAGAGTCTAAGTTATAAATGATCCCGATTTACACTATTTTAGGAGAACGGAATGGGACTATGCCTTATGGCAGAGAGGTTGAGGTTCGCATCCCTCTCGTTTCCCATTCTCCTTGAACCAAGTGCAGCGTGCCTAATTTTCAAAATTAAGCTATCAACATGGGCTTAAAGTACTCTTCAAGAGCTCTGTTTTAATATACCCTAATTCAGGTTCGTCCTAAGTGGGAACAGCCGGAATACTTCTGCTACGTGGCAGACATGGAAAGTCCTAGATCGCAAACCCCGTAACATCCCATGGGAGTGCCGGGCAGAGCTTTCTAGACATCCTTTCCAATGGACTGCTAAGACGTGTCCTAAAGATAACAAGTGGACACGTTACATCGAGAGCCGCCGCCTGAGGCCGTGTACGCCGTCAACGCCGCTCTGAATTGCAGCCACCTGTAGTTCGAGCTGCCAGCAAGCTCCCATCATCTCTCCTCCCTGCCACGTGCTTTATTTGGAAGATTTATAAGCTTCTAAGGGGGGGCTCTTTAAGCCCCCTTTTCCCCCTTTTTTCCACCAAGTCCATTTAAAACCACCCCCCAATCCCCGGGATTTAGACCCCTTCCCATGGGTTCCTCCCCCAAAAAAATCTCTCTTTAAAGTCATTTAACCCCCTTTCCTATTGCCTTTACAAAGAGGGTTTTTATAACCCCAGCCCCGAGATTTAACCCCTTCACAGGTGGTCTTTTACACCCCCTTTCCCCTCTTTTTCAAATCCACTAAGTCCATTTAGAACCCCCCTTTCCCGTGGGGTTCCATCCAAGCCCCTCTAAAATCCCATTTACCCTGAGAATTAAGCCCTTTTCTCCCTTTTTTTTCATCCCACAAAAATCCTATAAGCTAACCTTGCCTTGGGTTTAAAGTAAACCTTTCCATGGAAATCCTCACTTCCGAGTTTCAAAACCCCTTTCCCATCGGCCCTACAAAGCGGGTTTTTCAAACCCAGAGTTTGAGCCCCTTGCATTCCACAAAGTCATTTTTTATGATTGTAAAGTCCTAATCATGAAATCATTCCCTACTTTGAGGAGGTAGCTTTAAGGCCTTCTAAAGCTCGATTCTGAAAGACAGTGGAATCTATCAAGGAAGCCGAACCACAAAGGGAGTTTTGCATGCAAAGGAGACGACCAAGTTCATAAATCTGTGTCCAAGGAAAAAAGGCCGAATTCGCAATGGCCCCTAAGAAGGAACAAGGCGCAAACGCAGGATGATCATCTCCTAGCATCCATGTGGATATTTCACCACAAGTCCAGGTTTTTTTTTCTTCATTTTGATTTAGGTTGTAATATCTCAAATTGTGCATGGATCATTTATGAAATTAGGTTGCACTTTTTCGATTGAAATACTTTGGCTAAATAGCTTACGATCAAAGAATCAGTCATTTGTATTTTTCAAATAAACGAATGAAAAAAGAGCATAAGATCTCTATGCATTCCTAGCAAATGGTTTTTTTATGCACTACAAAGTAACGAATTTAGATCAACTAAAGATCATCTTTATAAATTCAAAATTATTCGATTAGGCATGGAAAGAATAAATTGCATGTCGCATTATTAGGCATCTTTCCTTCGAAATGATTCATTAAAAGAAGGTTGCTAATAATCCATAGGAACTTGCAAGGCATGGAAATGGTTCTTAAGCTGCGTGAAGTAGATTAAAATCTAGTCAATTGGCTTAAATCTCAATCAACTACGTAAATAGTTACGAAAGGTTGTGTAATGCTCATTCAGCGTCGTACGAATATCTTATTTAGAAAGGAAGTTAGGAAAAGGTTGCATGGTTAAGGGTTAACAACAAGCCCTTGGGGATCTTGCCGAGTCGCAATTGATCACCGAATCGAGTGCTGGATGCATTCGAAAAGAAGGATTCACTCTTTAGTAGTTGGCCAAAAATAACGACCGCTAGAAATGATTGTGCTTGTAATAGTTGTATAGAGCGTTGTTTGCTTTGTTTGCTCAAGGAATTAAAGGATGAAAAGATATCTAATGCTTCAAGTTGAAGGCCTGAAGGGAGAGGTAGCTTCAGTTACCCCCAATTTCGTGCTTGACCCTGTCTCTCCGTTGAGCACTACTTAGACAAGGAGGACGCTTGGGTGCCAGGGGGGGCTCTGGTTGTAAATCCCTCACCTTTCGGGCCCTCCACAAGAGGCCATCGTGACTCGGGATTGGATCTTAAGGCCCGCATACTAGTCTATGGGTGGAATCTTGGATTAGTAATCCCTATGGATTGTTGTATAGCCTTCGAGCGGATTATGGATAAGCCTACGGGCTGGACTTTATAAATGTATTCCAAAGATAAATATGATAAGCTATTGAAAAGGAACTTGTTTGACATTTCTTTTCTATGTCAAGTGCTATGATTACGTGAAGGAATTGGTGCCTAACGGACTAATTAAGGAAGCTGTTTTGATTCATGTCCAACTAAATGTGGTAGGTAATTAGACAACTAAAACAACCTGAGGAAAGTTTTGTGGATGTGGCCATTGGTTCGTCCTATGGATGGGTGGTCCCGATTGGTAGGGAACTTTTCTCAATCATGATGGACAACAAGAAGATCGTTTCAAAGGACACAAACAACAAGGGCAGTGACCTAGAATCTAAGTTATAATAATCCCGATTTACGCTATTTTAGGGGAACGGAATGGGGCTATGCCTTAAGGAAAATAGGTTGAGCTTTGCATCCCTCTCGTTTTCCATTCTCCTTGAACCAAGTGCAGTGTGAATCCACTTCGGACCTGGTGTTTCTACGTAAAGTAGTTCACTCGGGTTCGACGTTAGTTTCTGTTTAGGAAATGACCATTAGGGAAAACCCTGATTCAGGTCGGTCGTAAGTGGGAACGGCGAGAATACTTCCGCTACGTGGTAGACACGTAAAGTCCTAGATCCTAAACCCCATGACATTCCATGGGAGTGCCGCAGGCGGAGCTTTCTAGACCTCCTTTCCGATGGACTGCTAAGAGGTGTCCTGATGGGAACAGGTGGACACGTTACATTAACCTTTAAATTCTCCTTCTCAAGCCCAGTATTCATGTACAACTTTCAGCATTGGGATTGTATGCATGGGTTTGGGCCTTGGGATCTTACATCATATCCCCGTTATAGGAATCAAGAAGTCCTAATCTCAAGAGAACTCAAGGATTGGTGGTTTAGCATAAGGTTTATTGTATAACTTCTAGGTTAGGACCCACCACACTTTTGTTGTGCCACTCTGATTATGTATGGGTACCCAAAGTCCAAGATAACTTAATGAAAACAAGGATAAACTTATTGCAACATATCATAACTTAATTATTATTGTAATAGTAAGGGATCATTATAAATGTAGGGCTTATTACATCTCATGAAGATCTTTCTATGACTTCTAATTGTCCTAAAAATTTTCAATAAGCTCTAAACACTCATCATTATCTAATTCTTGAGGGAAGTTGAACATTGTACTTGTGTGGCTTTGCTTTGTTGTTGTTCCTTCTCTTCTTGATCCAGTATATGGTAGTCAACTTAGATATTTCTGAGCTCATTGTAAAGGCCATATCTTTAATTGGTCCTTTAAGTCATCGTAGTCCTCTTTGATGTCCACCCCCGAGCTAATTTCATGTACATAAAAGAATTGCACTCTCACTCTCAATCGCAATCTAGATCACAATCTGAATCACAATCACATTCACAATCTCAATCTCAGATTTTGAAAGAAGAATATATAATGAAGTTAACTATTCATTTAACTTTTTCTGCCAAAACACCTTCACGCATCCAGAATAGGCTTTTCTAATAACATTATGTGAAAATTTTCCTGATCCTCCCAAATCATCACTCATATGCAACCTACCAAAAATGAAAAGAAAACACAAAAGCACGGCATGTGTTAAAGTGTTATTTGTTTAATCCCATAGCTAAAAGTAAATGATATTTTCCTCGAATCTAGGAATAATCAGAATGCTCCCTATACAATATGGATTCAAGATATTCATGAATTGAGTGTTCATGGTCCATATTACAAATTAGAAGCTGAAATTTTTTATTTTTTATTTTTGAAGGCTTATATCTCCAAAACGTGAACAATTGGATTGATCCTGTGAGATTATGAAATATTCTCCCAAATCATCACTCATATGCAAACTTACCAAAAACAAAAAGAAAGCACAAAAAGCAAGATCCATTTTTCTTTTAACTATTGAAAAAATTTTATATTTTATTTTCAAAGGCTCATGTCTCCAAAACAATGAAGAATTGGACCAAGCATGTGAGAAAACAAAATATTCTCCCCAATCTCATCTTCAAACTTGTGAGAGGAACTTTGACCAAATTCCACTCTGTTTGATCACAAATGAGCTTCTTGGCAAACTAAAGGAGAGAAAGGGTAGGATGATATGTCCCATCAATGTTGCTAGTTTAGTTGAGATGATATTCAAATTAAGTTCTCATTAAAAAAGAGTTTGTGGACTTCCTAAGGTTGTGTGTCTACCTTGTTGTATTGTGATTGTTGAAGTGCAAAATGTAGTTGTAACATGGGTCAAACCCCTATATTTGAGGACCCAGTTGGTGCTAAGGGAGGTGCGTTGAAAAGCTTAGGGTGACAGATCTACTAATCCTTTCAAGATGTCTTACCCTTGAGATGCCTTGAGTCTCTAAGGTGGGAAAATGCTAGGGAATGGGGCCCCTAGGTATCATGATTGTGCATGAGGCTCTCTTTTCTTTTCTTCCTTTTTTGTTTTGAGTGAAATAAAAATAAAGTATAAATAAATGATGAGAACTTCATTGTGGCTGGTGAGTGGCCATAGTGATCTTTCTAAGAATGCTCTTCTCATCATGTAGGTTTTTAGTACAAATCTTGGAATTAGGGGTGCTGATGGGAGGAAGCAATAGCCACAAGTAGTGAATTGGCTGACACTCATGTCCTTTAGCAACTCAAAGAAATAGCCTACTAGCATTGTAGCACAAAGAAGTAACCCTACCATGGCATACCTATCAATCCCTACATTAACATCAAAGAAGAGTGGGTGTAGACTCTTGTCCTCTATCACATTCTTTTGATTCCACAATTGAAGAAGTAACCTTAAGTAATGAAAGGAGGGTTTGATCAAGCTTATAAATCTTTCACAACCCATTTTAAAGAAGAAATCAATTCATCAAAGAAACTAAGGCTATCTTCTAGCTTGTATGTGTTGACATTGAAAATAAGGGGAAATCATATCTCTTATGTTTTGCAAAGTTGTAATGAACTCCATGCCTCTTAGAATAAGGCCTACATGTGGGATTTCTTCGTTCAAAAGGTAATGAGTTGCAAAATCTTCCCATGCTTCCATATTATCATCTAATATATTCCTTCTCCAAGTTAATTAAGATACATATCCCTTTATGAACTTTGATAGCTCAAATATTTTGTCCTATAAATGTTGTTGGTTCTCACTGCCACAATCTAGTGTTTTGAGTCTTTTGCTCTAGTCATTTCTTCCCTAATGTTGATGATATTTGAATTACTTTTTGTATCACTATTAATAATAGCACATTTTTTAGTTTGAAAGTGAAGTTGAAGGTAAATTACACTGAAAATTCATGAGCTTTCCACAACTCCCAAGTGTTGAGTTTCCTATCCCAAATGATTAAGATGTACTCCCCCTCTTTGTGGAAAGAATGCATCTAGCACTAGTTAACCTAACGGTGGCAATGAGTTTTCTTCTACTGTTCTCCACCCTCTCCCTTCTTCTTTGCATGGATTTGTGATTCCTTTTGGAGGTGTGGGTTTCCTTTCTATCTTTGTGATGGCTTTTGGCTATGGGGATAGCTATTGCTTATGATCTTCTTGTTTCTATACTATCTCAAGTGCAAGGGGTGATGATGGTGGTTCTTCTATGGTTTGGGTGGATTCTTTAATGATGGTAACCATTCCAATAATCTAAGGCCATTTGTTAATATTCCATTTTCCTTGATCCATAGCACCAGCTCTTGTAATGTTCCCATAAGAACCCCCCCAAAGAAATTTTTACTTTTAATTTTTTTTAAAAATACCCTCCCTCTCTCTCCCCCCTACCGTGAGCATGGCAAGGAGAGGAAGAGAGAGGGAGTCAACTCTGTGATGGGGGGCATGTAGCCCGCCAGATGGCCGTGGACATGAGCTTCCTCCCCCCCTCCCACATTATAAAGTTTCCCCCCTGCCTCATCCAGGAACGCTGAGCACCCCCCTCGTTCTGCAGAAGCTTCCCCCCTATCTCGACATAGCAGTACCCCGCAGCGTCACGGGGCAGGAGTGGGCCCCCTGAGCCCCCTGAGCCCCTGTCAGAGTGCTCCCCCCTTCTCATTCGATTGATAGCTGCGCCCCGTGTGGATAGTGTGAAGAGAGGGAGAGAAAGAGGGAGAAAGAGAAGAAGAGGGAGAAGAAGAGAAGGAGAGAGAGAAGAGAGAAGGAGAAGGAGAAGGAAAAGAGGTAGAAGAGGAGGGAGAGAGAGAAGGAGAAGAGGAGAGGAAGAAGGAGAAGAAGAGGGAGAAGAGAAGGAGAAGAAAAGAAGGAGAAGAGAAGAAGGAAGAGGAGAGGGAGAGAAGAAGAGAAGGAGAGAGAGAAGAGGAAGAGGAGAGGGAGAGAAGAAGAGAAGCAGAGGGAGAAGAAGAGAAGGAGAGAGAGAAGAGGAAGAGGAGAGGGAGAGAAGAAGAGAAGCAGAGGGAGAAGAAGAGAAGGAGAGAGAGAAGAGAGAAGGAGAAGGAGTAGAAGAAGAAGAAGAAGAGGAAGGGAGAGAAGGAGAAGGAGAGAAGAAGAAGGAGAGGGAGAGAGAAGAGAAGAAGAGCAGAAGAGGGAGAGAAGGAGAAGGAGAGAAGAGGAAGGAGGGAGAGAGAGGGAAGAAGAGAAGGAGAGAAAGAGGGAGAGAGAGGGAAGGAGAGAGAGAAGTAGAAGAAGAAGAAGAAGAGGTAGAAGGAGAGAACAGAGAAGTAGTAGAAGAAGAAGAAGAAGAAGAAGAAGAAGAAGAAGAAGAAGAGGTAGTAAGAGGAGGAGAAGAGAAGGAGAGAGAGAGAGAGTAGGAGAAAAAGATAAAAGAAGAAGAAGAGGAAGATGAGAGGGAGAGAAGAAGAGAATGAGAGAGAAAGAGAGAGTAAATGAACAGGAAGAGAAGAAGAAGAAGAAGAAGAAGAAGAAGAAGAGAGAGAAAGGGAGAAGAAGAGAAGAAAAGAAGAAGAAGAGGGAGAGAGAGAAGGAGAAGAGAAGAAGAAGAAAAGGAGAGAGAGGGAGAGAAAGAGAGAGAGGGAGAGTTGGTGAGAGGTCGAGGTTCGAGGAGCCACACTCAAACCACCCCCCCTCGGTGAAGGACCCCTATCTAACGATCTTCCCTACCCAAGCCTATCATCCTGAAGGCTCTTAAGGTCCGGTCTACCTAAACTCTGCATGGAAAAAGCTCCCAAAAAGAAAGTCACGGGAAGCGTAGGTGCCAAGGCTACCATTGTTACTGGTAATGCAAGAGAGGCAAGCGGAGCGACCAACGTAACGAATGTCCCTACGATCACGAATAAAACCAAGGTTCTTTAAGCTTTATAATTAATTATGTATTATTTCTCGTGGAAGAAATAAAGGGGTTAGCTACGTGCATGGAACAAGGATGAGTCTTAGGATTTTTTATTACTCTAAGTGTTAGGGTTCATGCATGAAATGATAGAGTACATTAAAGTAACAGTTAGATCATGCACATGTCGATATATGTTAACTTGCACACACAATGGGATTGCACGATAAACATTTTTAGAAGAGTAGTTCTAAAAGAAATTTTGTTTAGAGATCCTTGTCCGAACTCTAGCCGATAGATCAAGATTGGATAACCTATGGCTAATTAGGTTGGAATCTCGTTAATGTACTCTTGGTGATGTGCTAGCAATATGGGTTAGCACTTGGTGACCTGTGATATTAGATAGGTACTCTAGGAATTGGGTTGAACTTCTACCCTAAATAGGTAGCCAGGATTAATGAAGGTCAAGCTGAAATCACTTAGATCATTTAAAGGATCTAGAAGGAATCTGTTAAATTTCCCTTGCGAAGCCCTAGCCCAAGGGGGAGAGCAGACTTTATGATAGTTGATTTATGCTAAGCATGTTTCTTGGAACTGTTGAAATGGTTTTAGCGAAGTCCGATCTTGTTAAAGACGGATTGTTGACCCAAGTTATGCTTGGTTGTTTGAAAAGGTTGTAAAAGTGTTTTGATATATCCAAGTTAAATTCTGGTTGTGCATGCAATGGGATTGCGATGCCTTGAAGCAAGAGGTTGTGCATTCAACTATTTGTTGATGTGGTTTTGGATGCTAATCCAAGTTGTTTGTGATTGATGACTTCATGGCCCGGTCTGTGATGACTTATTTCCATGGGAACAAAAGGGATGTTTTCCTTAGTAAATGTTACTAAGTTGGTTGCTTCAGCTATGGTTGATTTCCTAAAGGGATAATTAAGGAAGGATGGCACTAGCTACCCCCTGCGAACTGTCAAACCCTAACCAAGGGGGTTATGAATCCGCGCCGGGAATGTGGACCGAACCCGTCGCGAGAGGTCTCTCGGTGGAAATTACTTGGCGTAGGAGGATGCTTGGGTGCCAGTGGGGGCTCTGGCCATAAATCCCAATGCCTTTGGACCCTACACAAGTGTTCTACATGACTCGAGATGGGATCTCGAGGCCTTGATACTAGTTACAAGGCGGAATCTTGGTAGGATAAACCTTCGGGTTTTGTTGCTAGGAGATAGAAAGATTTTTCTGCGGAGGCAGAAAGGAACACTTAATCCTCTTGTATAGGCAGGAGACATACATTAATCTGAAGATAAGTTAAGAAAGTGTTTGATCTTGTTTTATCTTGTCTTCGCGTCTATGCCCTAAATTACATAAAGGAACCTGTAACTAATGGGTTAATTAAGGAAGCTACTTTTATGTGTCAAACATAACGTGGTAGGTAATTAGATAACTAAAACAACCCCCAAGGGAAGCGTGGTGGATGTGACCAATGGGTCTATCCTACGGAAGGGGGGTCTCGGTTAGCCGAGAGCTTTCCTCAAAGGAAATGTTAGGAAAAAATGGGTCTATGACCTTAGACAATGTTGGCTAGGAACCCGGACTTCAGGTTGATCCTAGTGGGAACGGCCGGATAAGTTCCGTTGCGGGGCAGAATCGAGAGACCCTAGTTGGAAAACCCTGTGTCATTCCTTGGGAGTGTTAGGCGGCATCTTCTAGATATATCTCTCGATGGACTGCTAAGACATGTCATGTAATTTGAGGAGCGGGCACATTATAGTTGGTATCAGAGCAAAACTTCTTAATGATACATGATTGATTAATGTTCGATTCATGAACATATCCTAAACAAAAATAACCTAAGTGGTATGGCTTGATTGTCAAGCACCTTCTACACCCACGAATGCTGACATGCAAGAGAAGAAGTTCCTTCTCAAGAAAATTAAGCCACCCGAGTTTGATGGCAAGGGAAGGACTGTTCAAGCCAACGCCGAGATTTGGATTGAGTCCATGAAGGACTATTTTGAGGTAGCAAGAACTGCACCTGCTAACCAAGTCATGCTCACCAAACTTAAGCTTACATGCGAAGCAAGACTTTGGTGGAAACAGTGGTGCAGAGACCAAGCGACCTCGGAGGGGACAATCACTTGGGATAAGCTTAAGGAAGCTGTGCGAGGGAGGTATCTGCCACCTGCCTACCGCACACAAAAGATGAATGAATTCTATGACTTGAAGCAGCTAGGATTATCCCTTGCAGCATATTATTCATAGTTCTTTCAGTCCTAAAGTATGCACCCCCATTGGATATGACACAACAGGTGTCAAAATTCTGTGTTGGGTTGAATCCACCCATAAACACTGGATTGGAATCAATGCGCCCAACGAACTTGCAAGACGCATTAGTCCGAGCGAACCCAATCCTCCAAGAACTTAAATCAGGCAACTATGATGAAGATGACTCAAGAGATCAAGACAAGAGGTGCCACAAGTGCGGAGAGATAGGACACATCCGTAAGAGATGCCCCAACCACCGATGTTTCCACTGTAATGAACTAGGACACATCCAAACAGATTGTCCTGAGTTGGACCCTAAGAATCACGAACAAGCAGTCAAATGAAGCCATCTAAACTCTACTTTTGGCTCATATTATGAACCACATGTTGATGAAGGCTTGGAGCATGTTGTAACCTTTGAGGATGACTAGATATCCTAGGAAGATCCTCTTGAGATAATAAATCTTGTACTTGGAATAAATCCTATTAAATCCTTTGAGTTGTGACAAGTTGTTATTTTAAGAATCTAGTAATCAAAGTAGTGCAATGAAAGCATGGTGGGTCTTAACCCACATGTCATAAGCCCCCATTAGTGCTTGTCTCCCTGAGTTTCTTCTCAAGATGAGGACATCTCGATTCCTCTAAGGGGGAGAGGATGTAATGTTCCCATAAGAACACCCCCAAAAGGAATTTTTTAATTTTTAAAAATTTTTTAAACCCTCCCTCTCTCTCCCCCCTACTGTGAGCATGGTGGGGGGGAGAGAGAGAGGGAGTGAGCTATGTGATGGGGGGCATGCAACCCCCTAGATGGCGGTGGACAGAAGCTTCCTCCCCCCTCCCACCTTATAAAGTTTCCCCCCTCCCTCGTCCAAGGATGTTGAGCACCCCCCTGGTTCTAAACAAGCTCCCCCCCTCCGTCTCAACATAGTAGTACCTCCCTAGCATCGTGGGGCAGCAGCAAGCCCCCTGGGCCTCCGTCAGAGTGCTCCCCCTCTCCTCGTTCGATTGATAGTTGTGCCCCCCCGTGGATAATGTGAAGAGAGGGAGAGAAAGAGGGAGAGAGAGAAGGAGAGGGAGAAGAAGAGAAGGAGAGAGAGAAGGAGAAGGAGAAGGAGAAGGAGAAGGAGAAGGAGAAGGAGAAGGAGAAGAGGCAGAAGAGGAGGGAGAGAGAGAAGGAGAAGAGACGGAGGGGAAGAAGGAGAAGAAGAGGGAGAAGAGAAGGAGAAGAAAAGAAGGAAGAGAAGAGGGAGAGAAGAAGAGAAGGAGAGAGAGAAGAGAGAAGGAGAAGGAGCAGAAGAAGAAGAAGAAGAGGAAGGGAGAGAAGGAGAAGGAGAGAAGAAGAAGGAGAGGGAGAGAGAAGAGAAGAAGAGCAGAAGAGGGAGAGAAGGAGAAGGAGAGAAGAGGAAGGAGGGAGAGAGAGGGAAGAAGAGAAGGAGAGAAAGAGAGGAGAGAAAGAGGGAGAGAGAGGGAAGGAGAGAGAGAAGTAGAAGAAGAAGAAGAAGAGGTAGAAGGAGAGAAGAGAGAAGTAGTAGAAGAAGAAGAAGAAGAAGAAGAAGAGGTAGTAAGAGGAGGAGAAGAGAAGGAGAGAGAGAGAGAGTAGGAGAAAAAGAGAAAAAAAGAAGAAGAGGAAGATGAGAGGGAGAGAAGAAGAGAAGGAGAGAGAGAGAGAGAGTAGGTGAAGAGGAAGAGAAGAAGAAGAAGAAGAAGAGTGAGAGTGGGAGAAGAAGAGAAGAAAAGAAGAAGAAGAGGGAGATAGAGAGAAGGAGAAGAGAAGAAGAAGAAAAGGAGAGAGAGGGAGAGAGAGTTGGTGAGAGGTCAAGGTTCGAGGAGCCTTACTCAAACCACCCCCTCAGTGAAGGACCCCCATCTAACGATCTTCCCTACCCAAGCCTATCATCCTAAAGGCCGTTAAGGTCCAGTCTCACCAAACTCCGCATGGAAATGGCTCCCAAAAAGAAAGTCGTGGGAAGTGTAGGTGCCAAGGCTACCATTGGTAGCGGTAACGCGGGAGAGGCAAGCGGAGCGACCAACATAATGAATGCCCCTACGATCACAAATCAAACCAAGATTCTTTAAGCTTTATAATTAATTACGTATTATTTCTCATGGAAGAAATGAAGGGGTTAGCTACGTGCATGGAACAAGGGCGAGTCTTAGGATTTTTTCTTACTCTAAGAGTTAGGTTGCATGCATGAAATGATAGAGTACATTAAAGTAACAGTTAGATTATGCACATGTCGATATATGTTAACTTGCACACACAATGGGATTGCACAATAAACATTGTTAGAACAATAGTTCTAAAAGAAATTCCGTTTAGAGATCCTTGTTTGAACTCTAGTCGATAGATGAAGATTGGATAACCTATGGCTAATTAGGTTGGAATTTTGTTAATGTACTCTTGGTGATGTGCTAGCAATATGGGTTAGCACTTGGTGACCTGTGATATTAGATAGCTACTCTAGGAATTGGGTTGATCTTCTACCCTAAATAGGTAGCTAGGATTAATGAAGGTCAAGATGAAATCACTTAGATCATTTAAAGGATCTAGAAGGAATCTGTTAAATTGTCCTTGCGAAGCCCTAGCCCAAGGGGGAGAGCAAACTTTATGATAGTTGATTTATGCTAAGCATGTTGCTTGGAACTGTTGAAATAGTTTTAGCGAAGGCCGATCTTGTTAAAGACGGATTGTTGACCCAAGTTATCCTTGGTTGTTTGAAAAGGTTGTAAAAGTTTTTTGATACATCCAAGTTAAATTCTGGTTGTGCATGCAATGGAATTGTGATGCCTTGAAGCAAGAGGTTGTGCATTCAACTATTTGTTGATGTGGTTTTGGATGCTAATCCAAGTTGTTTGTGATTGATGATTTCATGGCCAGGTCTGTGATGACTGATTGCCATGGGAACAAAAGGGATGTTTTCCTTAGTAAATGTTTCTAAGATGGTTGCTTCAACTGTGGTTGATTTCCTAAAGGGATAATTAAGGAAGGATGGCACTAGCTACCCCTATGAATCCACACTAGGAATGTTGACCGAACCCACCATGAGAGGTCTCTTCGTGGAAATTTCTTGGCATAGGAGGACGCTTGGGTGCCAGTGGGGGCTCTGGCCATAAATCCCAATGCCTCCGGACCCTACACAAGTGTTCTACGTGACTCTAGATGGGATCTCGAGGCCTTGAGGGGAATCTTGGTAGGATAACCTTCGGGTTTTGTTGCCGGCGGGAGACGGAAGGATTTTTCTACGAAGGCACAAAGGAACACTTAATTCTCCTTTATGGGTGGGAGACAAACATTAATCTGAAGATAAGTTAAGGAAGTGTTTGATCTTGTTTTATCTTGTCTTTGTGTCTGTGCCCTAAATTACGTAAAGGAACCTCTGACTAATGGGTTAATTAAGGAAGCTGCTTTTATCTATCAAACATAACGTGGTAGGTAATTAGATAACTAAAACAACCCCTGAGGGAAGTGTAGTGGATGTCACCAATGGGTCTATCCTATGGAACGGTGGTCTTGGTTAGCCGAGAGCTTTCCTCAAAGGAAATGTTAATGAGAATGTAACGTGTCCACCTATTCTCTTCAGGACATGTCTTAGTAGTCCATCGGAAAGGAGATCTAGAAAGCTCCGCCCGGCCCTCCCATGGAATGTTACGGGGTTTGCGATCCAAGACTTTCCGCATCTGCCACGTAGCGGATGTATTCTGGCCATTCCCACTTAGGACCGTCCTAAATCAGGGTTTCCCCTAATGGTCATTTCCTAAACGACAACTAGCGTCGAACCCTGAGAGAACTACTTTACGTAGAAATGCCAGGATCGAAGTGGATTCACACTGCACTTGGTTCAAGGAGAAGGGGAAATGAGAGGGATGCAAAGCTCAACCTCTCTGCCATACGGCATAGCCCCATTCCGTTCCCCTAAAACAGTGTAAATCGGGATTATTATAACTTGGACTCTAGGTCAACGCCCTTGCTGTTTGTATCCTTTGAAACGATCTTCTTGCTGTCATTTATGATTGAGAAAAGTTCTCAGCCAACTGGGACCACCCATTCGTAGGATGGACCCATGGCCACATCCACCGCACTTTCCTCAAGTTGTTTTAGTTATCTAATTACCTACCACATTTAGTTGGACATGCATCAAACAGCTTTCTTAATTAGCCCATTAGGCACCGGTTCCTTCACGTAATCATAGCACTTGACATAGAAAAGCAGTGTCAAACAAGTTCATTTTCAACAGGTTATCATATTTATCTTTGGAATACATTTATAAAGTCTAGCCCGTAGGCTTATCTATAATCCGCTCGAAGGTTATCCAGCAATCCACAGGGATTACTAATCCAAGATTCCGCCCGTAGACTAGTATGTAGGCCTCAAGATCTAATCCCAAGTCACGTTGGCCTTTTGTGCAGGGCCCCGAAGGTGAGGGATTTACAGCTAGAGCGCCCCTTGGCACCCAAGCATCCTCCTACTCCAAGTAGCGCTCAACGGAGAGACCTCTCGCGGCGGGTTCGGTCCACCTTCCTAGCGCAGCTAACAACCCCTTGGTTAGGGTCAGGCAAATAGTCGGGGGTAACTAAAGCTGCCTCTCACTTCAGGCCTTCAACCTGAAGCATTAGATATATTTTCATCCTTTAATTCCTTGAGCAAACAAAGTAAAATAGTGCTCTTTAAACTGTTACAAGCACAATCATTTCCAGTGGTCGTTATTATTTTTTGCCAACTGCTAAGGAGTGAATCCTTCTTTCCGAATGCATTCAGCATTCAACCCGGGTTCAATTGCGACTTGGCAAGATTCCCAAGGGTTTGTTTGTTAACCCTTATATCCTTGGATTAGGGCTGTACCCTATTAACCCAACTTAACCAATACCTTAAGTTCTATTTGCAGTAAATATGTTGTTCCAAATTACTGATTAGTCTTTTGCTTCCAAGAAATTATCTAATCCCCTTATTTTGGACACCTTTCCCAAGAAAGGTTCTATATTAGGATGACTAATCATCCTCTTGCAAGATAAACTTGCACAAGAATCTGCCAATCTCATTCAAAGGAATTGGCCATTCTCTTGTGATCAAATTACAAGATCATGCGACTCTGCAACTTGTTGCACAAATGTCGCATCTAATCCATGGGACTATTTTACCCATTGAACCGTGTTTTCTAATCACGGAATCATGATTAGATAGGAAACAAGGTTAGGGTGTCTTCAGATCCAATCTATTCCTGATTGCACTAGGCCGTCCTAGGGTCCCAATTCAAACCGAGTTTCATCTTTTTAGCGAGCGATCCTTAGAGTAGAAACCCTAGATCGTTTCTCGCAAGTATGTCCTATTGCCCTGCATTCCATGAATGTCGACAGGTTTTTAGGGTATGAGAGTTTCAACTTGGCAATAAGTGCGACTAGGCCACGTCCTCAACGTGCTACCCTAGTTAGCACTTTGGAATGTATTGCATTGATTAAACCATTCCTAAGCGAGTCCCTTGTGTTTTAGGTGTTTAGGTTAAACCAATTTACTTGTCTATTCTTGAAGATATTTACGATACCATTTTCGTAATCACATGATTCATTGCCTACATATGAGTAGATTTTAAAACCCTAACTTTTTTGGTTAAGATCAAAGTGTATGTTAAGTTATGGCATAATTCCTAATGATGCTTCTATAACATGCAATCAAGATTCATGCTAGTAAGCTTTAGGGTTTTATGTGAAGCATGCAACCTTTTCCTAATTTCATTTCTGAATGAATTATTTGTATGCTGAATTTACACAACCTTTCGTAACTACTTACGTAATAGATTGAGACTTATGCCAATTTCCTAGAGATTAATCTACTTCATGTAGCCCTAGAATCATTTCCAGTCCTTACAAATTCCTACGGTTATTAGCAACCTTCTTTAAAGAATCATTTCGAAGAAAAGATGTCTAATAATGCGACATGCGATTTATTCTTTCCATGCAATAATTGAAGTATACTACCATAATTTTGACTTGTAAAGATGGTCATTAGTTTATCTAAATTCGTTACTTTGCAATGCATAAAAACCATTTGCTAAGAATGCATAGAGATCTTATGCTTCGGTTTTTTGTTTGATTCATTGAAAAATACCAATGACTGAATTCTTCAATCATGAGCTATTAGCCAAAGTATTTCAATAAAAAAAGTACATCCTAGTTCCATAAATGATCCATGCACAGTTGTAATATTAAGACGTAAATCAAAATTAGAAAGAAAAACTGGACTTGTGGATTCAGTGAAATGTCCACATGGATGTTAGGAGATGATCCTCTTGCGGTTGCGCCCTGTGCCTTTTTAGGAGCCATCGCATATTCGACCTTCTTGCCTTGGCCGCCACAAACTTAGGATCTTGGCCCGTCTCCCTCGCACAAGAAAGTCCCTTTGAGATTCGGCTTCCTTGACCGATTTCACCGTCTTTCAAAATCGAGCTTTAAAAGGCCTTATAGGCTGCCTCCTCCAAGTAGGGAATGGAGCCTTTAAAGAACTTGTGTGGGGGAAATCCACGGAAGGGTTTAAAAATGGCTTTTGTGGAATGCAAGGGGAGGATTTACAAGGAAACAGGGGTTAAATAGCCTTGTGGAAATGCTATGAAAAGGGCTTAAAAACCCCGGTTAGATGACTTTTGGGGAAACCAAGGCCGAAAGGGTTTAATTCTTGGGGATGCAAGGGGGAGAAAAGCCTAATTCCTGAGGGTATAAGAGACCACTTGAGAAGGGCAATAGGAAGGGTTTTTAAGAGCTCGCAAGTAAATATGAATTTTAGTGGGGATTTCCCACGGGAAGGGTCTTTAAAACCCGGCCTAAGGTGGGTTTTGGGGGGCAAGGGAGCTTAAATTCTAGGTGATAAAATATGGACTTGTGTGGGAAGGATTTCAATGAAAAAGGGGCTTAATTCTCGAGGGGAAAAGGCAAGGGAAAGGCTTAATTTCCCGGGGTAAAAATCCCTTTGTGTAAGAACGCAAGGGGGGAAAGGGGGCTTAAAGGGCCCCCCCCCTTAGAAGCTTCTAAGGCTTCTAGTCTCAGAACATGGCAGGGAGGAAAAAGGGATAGGAGTTTGATGGCGGCGTACTAGACTTCAGGGGGAAATCCTCCTCCCTTCACGACTACCACATGGCTCCTCCTTCAGCTGGCGCAGTACATCAATGCCTTCAGCTCCTCTCCTCCACAGCCTGGCGTAGCCTTCACGACTCTCAGCTCCCTCCCTCTCTCGATACGGCCTAGCGACTGCAGCGTTACCATCCTCTCTTTTTTCCTTTACTCCCCCCCCCCCCCCCCCCCCCCCCCCTAGAGGGGGTTTTTGTAGGCTAGGGAGAGGAACCTTCTCTCTCCCACGCAGCCAACTGCATGGCCCTTCTCCCCCATGTCTTCCAGCTCTGTGCCTAATCATCCCCGCTTCACTCCCTTCCCTCCAGCACGACCTTTGGTTGGGGAAAGAAGGGATAATACAAAAAAAAAAAACTATAATTATATCCTTATCCTCTTGACCTCCTCCCAAGAGGAGGTTCATACGAGGATATTCGGTTTCTTATTCTTTGGTCTTGTTTCTGCCATTCATGATACATCGTATGCAATCGTACCATCCGTGACCACAAAGTCGGCATTGTCATTTGCCCGAGACTTCATGTGTGTACGTAATATTTTCAACAGAAATATTACATTCTCTCCCCCTTGGAGGAATTGAGATGTCCTCATCTCGAGATAAACTGGGGATATTGATGGTTGAGAGTGCTTTCATCTATCCAAGTGGCATCCTCCTGAGGATAATCTTTTCACTCGACGAGGCATTCTCTCAAGGTTCTGGATCTCAGTTGTTTCTCCCTAACATCTAAGATCCTGTCAGGTTGTACTTCAAGGACTCCTTGAGTAGGCATTACAACTTGTTGGTCATCAAGTACATGGCTAGGATTAGGTACATACTTCTTCAATAGGCTGATATGGAATACATTATGAACCTTTAGGTTCTCAGGGTGTTGCAGTCTATAAGCACTAGGTCCTAGGCACTTGAGGATCTTGTATGGTCCACAATACCTTGGACTTAGCTTCTTGCAATTTCCTAAGGATAGAGAACTCTTCTTTGGGCGTACGTGAATGAAGACCATGTCTCCTTCCTTGAAGATTCTATCTTGACGCTTCAAATCCGCATATGCCTTCTGTCTATCTTTGGTGGCTTGGATGTCCTCTCTTATTGACTTTACTTGGTCATCCATCTCTTCCAACATCTGGCTAGAAGCATCAACCCTCAAGGTTGGATCTGAGAAGTTTAGGGGACTTCGACAGTCATGACCATACAATGCATCTGAATGCTTTGTTGGTAAGAAGCATTGTAGGCAAATTCAACCAAAGGCAAGTATTGAATCCACCTTTTTAGTTCATGATAGCAGTGTGCCCTAAGCATATCCTCGATAACTTGATTGACTCCCTTTGTTTGGCCATCAGTTTGGGGATGGTAAGCTATGCTAAAAAAGATTTGAGTCCCAATGGCTTCAAAGATAGCTCTCCAAAAGTGTGATGTGAGGAGAGAATCACGATCACTAATGATTCTTCTGGGTAGCCCATGTAGCTTGAATATCTCCTTGATAAATAACCTTGAAATGTCTGAGGCTTTATAGTTTGTCTTTACTGGAATAAGGTGTGCAACCTTAGTAAGCATGTCAACCACAACCATGATGGAAATGTATCCTCCCTGAACTTGGGGTAGGCCAACAACAAAGTCCATACTGATGAATTCCCATTTTATTTGGGGAATTTCAAGTGGTTGCAACTTCCCTAGCATTTTAACATGTTCGGCTTTGATACGTTGACAAGACAAACACTTAGTGACATATTTGAGAACGTCACCTTTAAGCCTCTCCCAATAGTAGCTCTTCCTAACTGCATTGAGAGTCTTGGCATAGCCAGGATGTCCTGAGAAAGGGGAATCATGAGCTTTCCACAATATCTTTTACTTAAGTGACTGGCTTGCCAGTATACATACTCTCGTTCTATAGTAGACAAGTCCACTTTTGGTAGAGAATTCATGGTACTTAGCCTGTAGCTTTTGGTTTTGGTCCTTGATAGGGATCTCCCTTAGCATATTTTGATAGGATGGATCATGGCATGCTTCCTCTCTAGCTAGCTCAAGTATTGGGTTGTTTGGCATGGATACCTTTGTGGCTAGGGATCTAACTGTTGATGGATTTTGTAAGATTAATGAGTTAAGGAATGCCTTGCGACTGAGTGCATCGGCAACTACATTCTCCTTTCCAAGTCGGTACTTGATTTCAAAGTCATACTCCTCTAGCACTTCAATCCACCGACGTTGCCTCATGTTGAGCTCGTTCTGGGTAAAGATCCACTTGAGACTTTTATGATCAGTCACTAGTGTAAACTTGTTACCCAATAGATAGTGTCTCTAAAGCAATTTGACGCTTGAAGAATGCACATTTCTTCATCTTAGCATACAGCTTGTGTGCCCTCATTGTCTCAAGGACAATCCGAAGATGGGGTTCATGATCTTCTTCTTGTTTGGGATAGACTAAAGTATTGTCGAAGAGGATGAGCACGAAGTCATCAAGATATGGTCTAAAGATATCCTGCATTAACCTATTGAAGGTGGCAGAGGCGCATTCGTGAGCCTGAATGACATAACTAGGAACTCAAAGTGTCCATATCTTGTGTTGAAGGCTGTCTTTGGGATATCTTCTTCCTTGATCTTTATCTAATAGTAACCAAACCTGAGATCAATCTTGGAAAAGATCTTCACACCCTGAAGATGATCAAGAAGCTCATCTATTCTAGGAATAGGATACTTATTCTTGAAAGTTGATTGATTCAACCCTCTGTAATCAATACACAGTTGAAGCATTCCATCTTTCTTTTTCTAGAACAGTACTGGAGCTCCCCATGGTGAACTGCTAGGGTGGATGTAGCCCTGATCTAGCAGTTGTTTGAGTTGTTCCTTCAGCTCAATTACTTCCGGGATGGACATTCTATAAGGTCTCTTTGCAATCGGCGCAGCTCCTGGCACTAGCTTGATCTCATGATCCACTTCTCTTTGAGGCGAGAGTTTTGTCAACTCTTCAGGAAATACGTCCGCGTATTCCTTTAGCCATGAAGGTCCTTCACTAGACTCCTGCTTTTGATCTAACTTGTTGAGCTTAATCAAGTAGACAAGTAGTCCCTTTCTGACTCCCTTTATAATCTGAGATGCTTTGGCCAATTGAATTTTTGGCTTTCCAGCCTCACCTTGAGTTGTGACCAATTCCCCTTCAGAATTTCGAAAGGAAATTTGGCCCTTTCCACAATGAATGTGAGCATCATTAGGTTTAAGCCAATCCATACCGAGTAGACACTCATGGATACCTAGGTTCATGACTCTGAATTTGACTGAAGTTGTCTTTCCTCCCAGAAAGAATTCCACCTTAGCAGTTTGCCTGGTGCAAGTGACCTCACAACCATTTGCTAATTCCACAAGCAAGGTAGGTGCTTCTACTATGGCTATTTCTAATTTTCTTTCACAATCTGGTGAGATAAAGGAATGTGTACTACCACAATCAATCAAGGTCTTGAAACCTTTACCTTGATAGTCCGACGGTGTCTAAATCATCGAGAACTGGCGATTCGGCCCTTTCTTGTGAAGAGAGGCATGGACTATCGCCCTTTCAAACTATGCTTCCATGGTTGGATCTTCTTCTTTGCACATTTCCCTGTTGGCAACATAGGCGGTTCTTCCTCTACCTCGAGTGGTAGCTCCTTGGCCACGGCCCGTTCTTTGGAAAGGTGCCTAGCGCTGTCCTCCTCCAAGCTTGGGACATTGCCTCTTGAAATGACTGGGCTCGTTGCAGTGGAAACAATAGAGGTTTCGGCCATTGCTTTGGGTAGGGACAAAGTTGTTGACATTATTAGTCCTTTCTTTCTTTCTTTGTCCCCGATTCTGACCTTGAACTCTCTTCATTTGAGGCCTATATACTCCTTTGTTTGGGTCATTATAAGACCAAGTTTTGTTACCTCTTGGTCTAGCTTGCACCTCCTGAATTATAGGTGCAGCTTGAATGAGTGCGTCCTGAAGATCTGATGGGCACATAGATTCGAGACGTGTATTCACTGGTGGGTTTAAACCAGCACAAAATTTTGACACTTGCTGTGTCATGTCCATCTGTGGCGCATACTTAAGAAGTGAGACGAATTTAGAGTAGCATGCGTCAAGAGTGAGTCCCAACTGTTTTAGCTCATAGAACTCATTCATTTTCTGCGTGTGATACACCGGTGGTAAGTATCTTCCCTGCACGGCTTTCTTCAGTTTTTCCTAGGTAACGGATCCTTCCGTGATCCCTTGATCTCTGCATCATTTCTTCCACCAAAGCATGGCTTCGCCGGTGAGCTTCAGCTTTGCGAGCATAGCCTGGTTCTTTGGCGAGTGCAGTACCGGCTGCATCAAAGTAATCCTCCATAGACTCTATCCAAATTTCAGCATCCACTTGGACAGTTCTAGCTTTTCCATCAAATTCAAGTGGCTTAATCTGCTTGAGAAGAAACTTCTTCTCCTGGATTACGGCAGTACTTGATGTAGGGGGCGAACTGGGACTCTGTACCTGGGGTTGTGCTTGGATAAAGGTTTCTTAACGTTATTACTAGTTATTCGTTATGATTTATATTTCATCTCCATTTCAACTATCAACCAAGCAATCTAGCCACATAACTTTTTATCAATTCTCATCGACAAAACAGACATTGATAAAAAGAAGTCTTATTGCATTCATATGGGCATAGCCCTTTTGGAGTACAACATTTCCAGAGATGATAGAGTAACTGTTTACATTTAGTTTTGGGAGAATAATGTTCTATTACATTTATCTACGGGAACTGGATAATAGTATGGTTTTGGGTCATGGATCTTCAAGAATCGGTAAGTCATCGAAAGATTAGGGTATTCTTTCCTTTGAAACCCATTCTTCTCATAGCACCCCAACACCTTGATCCTGTCGACAGGGATTACACGGGTCACTTCCTTGTATACATATGAGTTCAGCCCAACCCTCCGACCCCTCGAATATGTAAAGTTGAGTTTACATGAGCCTCCACAAAAATGAACAGCTTCACGATCTTCAAGTCTTCCAACCACTTGAACCTCTTTAGGTTGGTTTGAAGGTATGGAAACCGGTGGGTAGCTATATAGTAGATTCCTGAATCACCCCTCCATCTTTGTTCCACGTACAAAGGCGATGGATTATAAATACAATCTAGGATGTTCATCATCTCAACCCTTTGTCGATAATCTGGGGAATGTATCGCGGTCATAAACATGACTCGGAACACTAAGAACCTGTTCAATGCTTCATAATTTTGCAAGACAACATCGAAAGTAAGGAAATGTTCGGAACAACAACATTTGCTTTACTTCATCTTATTAAAATTTCTTAAAAACAAATTCTTTGTTGGTTTGCTCTCATACCAACTGTAATGTGTCCACCTGTTCTCTTCAGGACATGTCTTAGCAGTCCATTGGAAAGGAGATCTAGAAAGCTTTGCCCAGCACTCCCATGGAATGTTACAGGGTTTGTGATCTAGGACTTTCCGTGTTTGCCATGTAGGAGAAGTACTCTGGCCGTTCCCACATAGGACCGTCCTAAATCAGGGTTTTTCCTAATGGTCATTTCCTAAATGGCAACTAGCATCGAACCCTGAGTGAACTACTTTGCACAGAAACGCCAGGGCCAAAGCGGATTCACACTGCACTTGGTTCAAGGAGAATGGGAAATGAGAGGGATGCAAAGCTCAACCTCTATGCCATAAGGCATAACCCCATTCCGTTCCCCTAAAACAACGTAAATCGGGATTATTATAACTTAGACTCTAGGTCAACGCCCTTGCTGTTCGTGTCCTTTGAAAGGATCTTCTTGCTATCATTTATGATTGAGAAAAGTTCCCGGCCAACCAAGACCACCCATCTGTAGGACGGATCCATGGCCACATCCACCACACTTTCCTCAGGTTGTTTTAGTTGTCTAATTACCTACCACATTTTGTTGGACATGCATCAAATAGCTTCTTAATTAGCCGGCACCGGTTCCTTCACATAATCATAGCACTTGACATAGAAAAGCAGTGTCAAAAAAGTTCCTTTTCAATAGGTTATCATATTTATATTTGGAATACATTTATAAAGTCCAGCCTGTAGGCTTATCCATAATCTGCCCGAAGGCTATCCAACAATCCACAGGGATTACTAATCCAAGATTCCGCCCGTAGACTAGTATGCGGGCCTCGAGATCCAATCCTGAGTCACGTTGGCCTCTTGTGCAAGGCTCGAAAGGCGAGGGATTTACGGCCAAAGCCCCCTAGCACCCAATCATCTTCCTGCTCCAAGTAGTGCTCAACGGAGAGACCTCTCGCAGTGGGTTCGGTCCACCTTCTCGGTGCGGCTAGCAACCCCCTTGGTTAGGGTCAGGCAAACAGTTGGGGGTAACTGAAGCTGTCTCTCACTTCAGCCTTCAATCTGAAGCATTAGATATCTTTTCATCCTTTAATTACTTGAGAAAACAAAGCAAAACAGTGCTCTTTAAACTGTTACAAGCACAATCATTTCCAGTGGTCGTTATTTTTTTCAGCCAACTGCTAAGGAGTGAATCCTTCTTTCCGAATGCATTCAGCATTCAATCCAGGTTCAATTGCGACTTGGCAAGATTCCCAAGGGTTTGTTTGTGAACCCTTATATCCTTGGGTTAGGGCCGTACCCTATTAACCCAACTTAACCAATACCTTAAGTTCTATTTGTGATAAATATGTTGTTCCAAATTACTGATTAGTCTTTTGCTTCCAAGCAATTATCTAATCCCCTTATTTTGGTCACTTTTCCCAAGAAATGTTCTATATCAGGATGACTACTCATCCTCTTGCAAGATAAACTTGCGCAAGAATCTGCCAATCTCATTCCGAGGAATTGTCCATTCCCTTGTGATCAAATCACAAGATCATGCGACTCTGGAACTTGTTGCACAAATGTCGCATCTAATCCATGGGACTATTTTACCCATTGAATCGTGTTTTCTAATCACAGAATCATGATTAGATAGGAAACAACGTTAGGGTGTCTTCATATCAAATTCGTTCCTAATTGCACTAGGCCGACATAGGGTTCCAATTCAAACCGAGTTTCATCTTTTTAGCGAGTGATCCTTAGGGTAGAAACCCTAGATCGTTTTTCACAAGTATGTCCTATTGTCCCTGCATTCCATGAATGTGGACAGGTTTTTAGGGTATGAGAGTTTCAACTTGGCAATAAGTGTGACTAGGTCATGTCCTCAACGTGCTACCCTAGTTAGCACTTGGGAATATATTGCATCAATTTAGCCATTCCTAATCGAGTCCCTTGCATTTTAGGTGTTTATGTTAAACCAAATTACTTGTCTATTCTTGAAGATATTTACGATACCATTTTCGTAATCACATGATTCATTGCCTACATATGAGTAGATTTTCAAACCCTAACTTTTCTGGTTAAGATCAAAGCGTATGTTAAGTTATGGCATAATTCCTAATGATCCTTCTATAACATGCAATCAAGATTCATGCTACTAGGATTTAGGGTTTTATGTGAGCCATGCATCCTTTTCCTAATTTCATTTCTGAATCAATTATTCGTATGCTGAATTTACACAACCTTCCGTAACTACTTACGTAATTGATTGAGACTTATGCCAATTTCCTAGAGATTAATCTACTTCATGCAACCCTAGAATCATTTCCAGGCCTTGCAAATTCCTACGGTGATTAGTAACCTTCTCTAAAGAATCATTTCGAAGAAAAGATGTCTAATAATGTGACATGCAATTTATTATTTCCATGCAATAATCGAAGTGTACTACCATAATTTAGACTTGTAAAGATGGTCATTAGTTAATCTAAATTCGTTACTTTGCAATGCATAAAAACCATTTGCTAAGAATGCATAGAGATCTTATGCTTCCTTTTTTTGTTCAATTCATTGAAAAATACCAATGACCAAATTCTTCAATCGTGAGCTATTAGCCAAAGTATTTCAATCAAAAAAATACATCCTAATTCCATAAATGATCCATGCACAGTTGTAATATTAAGACGTAAATCAAAATTAGGAAGAAAACCTGGACTTGTGGATTCAGTGAAATGTCCACATGGATGTTAGGACATGATCCTCCTGCGGTTGCGCTCTGTGCCTTTTTACGAGCCATCACATATTCGACCTTCTTGCCTTGGCCGCAGACTTAAGATCTTGGCCCATCTCCCTCGCACACGAAAGTCCCTTTGAGATTCGGCTTCCTTGACCGATTTCACCGTCTTTCAAAATCGGGCTTTAGAAGGCCTTATAGGCTGCCTCCTCCAAGTAGGGAATGAATTTAAAAGACTTATAATGGAAGGCTTTAAAAGGAAATCAAGGGTTCTAAATGAACTTGTGTGGGAATGCCATAGGAGCTTTTAAAGAAATTGTGTGGGGGAAATCCATGGAAGGGTTTAAAAATGGCTTTTGTGGAATGCAAGGGGAGGATTTACAAGGAAACAGGGGTTAAATAGCCTTGTGGAAATGCTATGAAAAGGGCTTAAAAACCCGGGTTAGATGACTTTTGGGGAAACCAAGGCCGAAAGGGTTTAATTATTGGGGATACAAGGGGGATAAAAGCCTAATTCCCGAGGGTATAAGAGACTGCTTGAGAAGGGCAATAGGAAGGGTTTTTGAGAGGCCGCAAGTAAATGTGAATTTGAGCGGGAATTTCCCACGGGAAGGGTCTTTAAAACCCGGCCTAAGGTGGGTTTTGGGGGGCAAGGGAGCTTAAATTCTAGGGGATAAAATATGGACTTGTGTCGGAAGGATTTCAATGAAAAAGGGGCTTAATTCTAGGGGGGAAAAGGCAAGGAAAAGGCTTAATTTCTCGGGGTAAAAATCCCTTTGTGTAAGAACACAAGGGGGGAAAGGGGGCTTAAAGGGCCCCGCCCTTAGAAGCTTTTAAGGCTTCTAGCCTCAGCACGTGGCAGGGAGGAAAAAGGGATAGGAGTTTGATGGCAGCGTATCAGACTTCAGGCAGCAATCCTCCTCCCTTCACGACTACCACACGGCTCCTCCTTCAGCGGCAGCTGGCGCAGTATGTCAATGCCTTCAGCTCCTCTCCTCCATGGCCTTGCGTAGCCTTCACGACTCTCAACTCCCTCTCTCTTGACATGGCCTGGCGACTGTAGCATTACCCTCCTCTATTTTTTTCTTTACTCCCCCCCCACAGGGGGTTTTTATAGGCTAGGGAGAGGGACCTTCTCTCTCCCACGCAGCCAACTGCATGGCCCTTCTCCCCCATGTCTTCCAGCTCTGTGCCTAATCATCCCCGCTTCAGTCCCTTCCCTTTAGCACGACCTTCGGCTGGGAAAAGAAGGGATAAAACAAAAAAAAATTTCCATAATTATATCCTTATCCTCTTGACCTCCTCCCAAGAGGAGGTTCATACAAGGATATTATGTTTCTTGTTCTTTGGTCTTGTTTCTGCCAATCATGATACGTCGTATGCAATCGCACCATCCATGACCACAATGCCGGCATTGTGATTTGCCCGAGACTTCACGCGTGTACGTAATATTTTCAACAGAAATATTACAGAGAAATGTTAGGAAAAAGTCGGTCTATGACCTTAGACAATGTTGGCTAGGAACCCCTGGGACTTCAGGTCGATCCTAGTGGGAACGGCCAGATAAGTTCCGTTGCGGGGCAGACTCGAGATACCCTAGTTGGAAAATCCCGTGTCATTCCTTGGGAGTGCCGGGCGGCGTCTTCTAGATATATCTCTTGATGGATTGCTAAGACGTGTCCCGCGATTTGAGGAGCGGGCACGTTACAGCTCTTCTCGCAAAGGGACTCCTAGCACTTTCTTTTTCCTTGTCATGTTGTACCCTCACTAAGGGACCCCTATCTCTAGAGTGTTCTTGAGTGTTTTTCTCATGAGTTGCAAATTATTGAGATTGTCAATTGTGTCTTTCTCACATGACTTACACAATTCAAGTAGTGTGTTAGGGAAACTTTGTTGTTGATGAGCTCATATTACTACCTCTATTCCTCTAGCTCTTTCAATTGCTAAGTTCTTTTCATACTTAGCTTGAGCTAAGTAGGTGCCCATATTCCATAGTGCATCCATATTCTTCTCTTTTCCTAATGACTTACCTTTTCCTTTGCGTACTCTAACCCATTGTTCTACAACTTTGCAAAAGGAGTTCTAGTGTGGTTTGCTATTCTTGCTTGGTTTGGCTCATGATATTTCTTTGTTGCACTTCATAATGTAGCTACTTTTGGATTTTGGCATAGTTATGCATGGATTTTTAAATCTCATTCTCACTCTAAAAGCTATTTGGTTTTCTGCTAGGCCTTCTCTCTTGCTCCCTTTGCTTTTTCTAGCTCCTTTTCTCATTATCCACAGAGCTACTTCAATTGCTTCAGTTCTTCTTCTACCTTGGCTTTTTCTTTCATGGTTGGAGCATACAAGATTTTGAGTTACACATGGTTTTTCCTTTCCAATTTGTACTATTCCTAGAACTCTTTATACCCCTTTCTTTTTCATTGTTTTCCTTTACTATTACCAAGTCTCCCTTCAGACTAAAGACTTCTCTTGTTTTTTGTTGTTAATATGCCATGTGGCATTTCCTCTACTTTTTCATTGCCTTTAAGGTTCACTTTCTCTCCTCATCCAATTGGTGTCATGTGTGGACATGGGTAGGGAAGTCAATGATCCTTCCATACTTGGTATCTTAGTTGCTTTTTGACAAGACTCTAGATCTACAATAATTACTAATCTTTTAGTACTCATGGATATAACTTTTCCTGATCTTGCATGAGAGAGCACAATTATGTGTGTAGCAAGTTTGTAAACCATACTCTCTAGTTGTTTCTTGCCACATCTTCTCTTGTAAGGACTGTCAAAATTGTGGGAGAGAAGGAAGGAGTCTCACTTGTAGCTTTCTTTCTTGCACAATGGGGGAATACACACAAAGGTGGAGGCTGAAAACAGTTTTTCTCTTCTTAGTTGTGTAAGCCAAAAGAATCCTCATATAAAGAAATAGAAGAACCCTATATATGGGTCTCAAACCAAACTCAACTAACTAAGGTGTCATACTAACTGAACCACAAATTAGAGTAGATAAGGATAGCTGTCATCTAGCTATTATTCATGGGTGGTGTACCAACCGCATCTGCAACTAACAAGTCGGTGACATAAATGCACAACGGTAACCCTGGCATATCACGAGTGGAGCTCCATATCTCAACACTCCCCCTCGAGCTCAATCCCAATTCCTGCACACCAAGGAGATCTCTGAACTTGCGCAGCTTCTCTGCACCCAATGTCTTCGTGAATATGTCAGCTACCTGATCCTCTGTGCTGACATAAACTAGATCAATAAGACCTACTAAAACCCTCTCCCACATATAGCGATAATGCACCTCAATGTGCTTTGTTCTAGCATGATATACTGGGTTATTTGCTAAGTGTATACTACTCATGTTGTCACAATAAATGACAACTCGCCCATCTGTAGGCTGATACATATCATAAAGTAGCTTATGCAACCAAGCTACCTCACATGCAGCCATTGCTACACCCCTGTACTCAGCCTCTGTGCTCGACAAGGAAACCGTAGGCTATTTCTTGCTACTCCAAGTGACTGCAGCACTCCCAAAAGAGAATATATATCCACCACTGGTAGATCGTCTATCGGAAATACTACCATCCCAATCAACATCAGTGTATCCATGCAACTGTATCTGAACCCCAGTCTCATAAAATAATCCATACTGCAATGTGGACTTCACATACCTGAGTATGCATCTAGCCGCATCCAAATGTGGTTTCCTTGGAGCCTGCATAAACTGACTTACCAATCCAACAGCATAGCTCAAATCTGGCCTGGTAATAGTCATATAAATCAAACTTCCTACTATGCGCCTGTACATAGTAGGGTCTTCCAAAAGCTCACCTGCATGTATGCTCAGCTTCACATTCTGCTCCAAAGGAACTGAAATAGGCTTACAGCCTGTCATCCCATATTTGGACAGCATGTCCAATCCATACTGCCTCTGCAAGAGCCATATCCCACTTGGTGATCTTATCACCTCAATGCCCAAGAAATAATGCAGCTCTCCCAAATCCTTCATCTCAAACTTTTGCTTCAATAGCATTTTCACATGAAGGATATCTTCATCACTATCACCTGTGATAATCAAATCATCAACATAAATGACAAGTAGCATAATACATTTCTCTATTTTTCTCACATAAACTGAGAGATCTGCCTTGGAAATCTGAAAGCCAATAGTGACAAGATACTGTCCTATCTTGTTAGACCATGCTCTAGGTGCTTGCTTCAAGCCATACAAGGCTTTCTTCAACCTGCAAAAAAACTCAGGATGAACAGCATGCACATAACCTGGTGGCTGCTCCATATAAACCTCTTCTTGCAAATCACCATGCAAGAAGGCATTCTTTACATCCATCTGATGTAAAGACCATCCCTTTGATGCAGCCATAGCAATGACTGCTCTTATGGTTGCGATCCTTGCAATCGGACTGAATGTTTCTTCTTAATCAATGCCATATGTTTATGCATACCCCTTGACTACTAATCTTGCCTTGTATCTGTTCACAGAATCATCTGCATTGTGCTTCACCTTATAAACCCACTTACAACCAATTGCATTCTTATCTTTAGGCAAAGGTACCAATTCCCATGTAGCATTTGCTTCCAAAGCATCCATTTCTTCATCCATGGCTTTCTCCCATTTTTCTTTTCCCATGGCTTGCTCAAAAGAAGTGGGTTCTGGTTCTTGTATCACTTTGACTATATAGGCATAGTGAATGGCTGTAAATCCATCATATTTCAGCCTATCCACACGATACCTAGCTCTGGTAGACCTACGCAAAGTAGACTCACTTCTAGGTGCTCTCAAAACATCCCTGGTCTTCCTTACTCTAGGTGTAACAATAGAAGGAATGCCCAACTCATCATCAATGCTCTGTTCTGAGCCACTAGATTCACCATCCACATAAGAGTGACCTGCATTCACATCAAACATGGGCTGATCTACCTTCTCTTTTCCTTTTCGTGATACCTGCATACCACTATCTGCATTGCTTTGAGAAGATTCTCCTGATCTCAATCTGCTTGTCCATGGCGAAGAATATGAACCACTGCTAGAGGACACTCCAGGTCCACTAATATCTTGTGACTACTGCTGTGAATTTTGTGCAGCATCACCATTTTGTGCATCTACATTATCAATCACATTTACTGGTTTATACCAGCTACTCATCTCATCAAAAACAACATCTTTGCTCACTGTAAACTTACGAGTAGAAGGGTTATAGCATCTATATCCTTTCTGCTTTTGCAGAGAGTAACCAATAAAGATGCACTTCTCAGCTTTTGGATCCAACTTGGATCTCAACTCATCTGGCACATGAACATAGGCAATGCAACCAAAAAATTTCAAATGAGAAATATCTGGTTTCCTACCAATATACCTCTCCTCTGGAGTCATGCCATGTATTGCTGCAGTGGGAGTCCTGTTCATTATGTAGACTGCTGTAGCAACTGCCTCAGCCCAGTAAAAATCTGGCAGGTCTTTTTCATTGAGCATGGAACGAGATACCTCTCCAATATGCCTATTTTTCCTTTCTGCAATTCCATTTTGTTGTGGGGTATGAATGCATGAATATTGCTACTTTATGCCATGCTCCTGCAAGAACCTTGCAAACTCATTTGAGGGGTACTCTCCCCCTCCATCTGACCTTAGGCATTTTATTTGCAGGCCCGTTTCTTTTTCAACCATAGCTTTAAGAGTTTTGAAATGCCCAAACACTTCACTTTTCTTTTTCATAAAATACACCCACACTTTTCTGCTATAGTCATCAATAAAAGTGACAAAATAATGATAGCCTCCAATAGATGCAGCTTTAGTAGTCCACACATCAGAGTGGATTAATTCCAATGGCCTCTTACTCTCTTGAACATGTCTAGGAAATGGTTTCCTTGCCTGTTTTCCAAATTGATAGGCTTCACATACCTTATGCATTTTTGAAACCTTGAATTTAGGCAATCCTGCAACAATATTTTGGGCCTGCATTGATTTAAGTCGTTGTACATTAACATGACCAATGCGTTTATGCTAGATATCAATATCTGCAACTACACCGGTCCCATGTGCAAACATTGCTACACTCAATTCAGGCATGTCTGCATCCAATGTAAACATTCTGTCCTTCTTCTTTCCTTTTGCTATCAAGCGACCTTTATTTTTCATATCCTCAACAAAGCATCCATGAGGATTAAATCTAACTTGCAAGCCCTGCTCAACCATTTGACCAACAGAAACTAGATTCTTGGTGATATTCGGGACATGAAATACATCGAACATGTATTTCTTTTTCCCATCCTGCATAGACAAAGGAATTTTTCTAATCTACACAATAGGATGTGCAGTATCATCACCAGTCTCCACAAATCCTAGTTTTTCCATTTTCCTTACATCCTGCATCCATTCTGCACGACCTGTCATGTGGTTTGACGCACCTGAGTCAACATACCACACTTCGTTGCTTTCTTCTGCACTTGTCATCACAGAATTGTTCATGTGCTGCATCATAAACAAATGCTCACTTCTGTCATCACCCTGTCTACTAGAAGATGCATAATTCCCTTGTTGCGATTTTCCATTCATGATGTCATTCTACTGTTAAGGGCCAACTTTTGTTGAGAATCAGCAATCACACTCAAACAGCCTCTTTGTATGGAATCTCAGGGTCAAGGACATGCAGGCTAACTTATCCCATATGCACAATGGTGCCTACTGCAGTTTCCTACTTTCCTATAAAGCATTGTACTTGCTTCCTTTCTTAATGCAATGATAGTACTCTTTTCATTTCAGTAAAGTGTCAATGTCATTGTCCACATAGACAAGATTGTGTTTATGAGTCCAAGTCTCAATCTTGGAACCTAATTCACTTGTGTAACAGACAGTGTCCTTTCCATCATGAGTCTACACTTATTTCTTCATCCTCCATAGCTTCCGGTTTTGCCATGCTCTAGATCCCGCATTTTTAACATGGTATCAGAGCCCAGTTGGGCATGGCACTGCTTGTCTAGCCTCTCTTGATTCCTTTCAACCTCAGTCTAGCTCAATGACAGCTCATGACTTCATCTCCCAACTCTACTCTCACTGAAGCTTCCATGGCAGCCATAGCCAGCAGCACCCTGTCAGATTGAACTGCTTATATCTCACTCCACAGGTCAAATCTCTTGGAGCTTCCTTCTGGAAAAGTATTTCCCAACTCATAAAGCTTCCCAGTATCACATCAATCCAGGACATTGGACCATCTGGAGCTCAGCATTGTGAAAATCCCCAATCTCTGCTCTGTGTCTGCCATAGCCAGACAGGACCTACCTTGCTTGGAGCTTCCATAACTCTTCAACCAGGCCATTTCAGCCCATGATTTCTTCTGGAGAGTTGTTCCTCTGCTCAAGGCGCTTCATCTTGGCACAATAAACAACCACATTGGCAAGCTACAGCTCTGGCATTGCACAAATTCGACCTCGCTGCCCCAGACTGCGCCGATTCTGTTCGCGGCTCCTGCGTGCTGCATACTGACCATGATTTTGATCATCATGATAGGGCTTTTGTAGCCCATGAAATCAGCTTCCTAGGCATATAAAAAGTTTTGAAAATGATCCACTGTAGCTCCTGCAATCAGCAAAAAACCAGGCCCCTGTCTCAGAAACCCTAATTCCACCATAGCCAAAAGCTTCAAAATCTTGACATTTTTCACTGTTTCTCTCACTGAAGTTATCAACAGTGATTTTAATCACTGAGCAATACTCTCTGAAGTTCGTTAAAGTACTGTCACTCAGATCTGAAGGCATCAGCCTCAAATCAAGAAGGGGAAGATCACTTGGATTTTAAAAGAGTAAAAGACTTTTGCAGATTTGGTATTAATTGACACTCAGTTAGTGTTTTTTAACACTTGTGTCTCTCAATCAATTCTTCTGTTGCTCAAATCCAATAAGTCTGAAGTTGATTTGCTACTGTTCCCGTAAATCTAACATGGGAAAAGACTCTCCAAATGCTCGATTCAAAGGAGTCGGGTTCCACACTTGGCAAACCCGCATCAAGCTCATTCTGATGAAGAAGGGTCTCTGGGCCATCACAAATGGCAAAGAGAAGAAACCTCGGGACGCGGACCTTGCAACTACTTGGCAAAAGAATGATGACAGAGCTCAGGCCATTATCAAATTGGAGCTAGACGACAGTTATATCCATCATGTGGATAACTGTGAGACCTCAGAGGATACATGGAAAAGACTTGACACCCTGTTCGGTGCACAATCTAAATCATCAAAGTATGGTCTCCTGATTGAGTTCTTCAGGCTTGAAATGAAGTCCAGCACATCACTTGCCACACATCTTAATTACATGGAAGGACTCCTAACCCAACTTGCAGGAATCAACATTAAAATGGATGAAGATGTTTGCATCGGTGTTCTACTTAAGAGCTTGCCTCCTGAATATAATAATGTATCAACAACTTTAATCAACATGCCAAATCCTGAACTTGTTGATATCCAGGCATCACTGTTAGAAGAAGAAAAGAAGCTAAAAACCAAAGAAGAACCAAGTACCTCTAGAGATGAGCATGCATTATATGTTGGCAACAGGTACAAAGGCAAGAAGGATCAGCTCTTCTGTGACTTCTGCAAAAGGACCGGACACACCAAGAAGTTCTGCCACGCAAGAAAGAGATCCCAAAAGGCCTATCTAGTCGCAGTCAAAGAAGAAGAAGAAAATGGAGCAAAGGAAGAAGAAGATGAAGATGAAGATCACCAGGATCGGAAGGACAAGACTCATTAGTCCTTGTACTCTCATAATTCTGATAGACTATTTTAATAGCCTTGTATTTTCCTTGCCCTAATGCTTCCTGCCATAAGCTTTGTAAACTCCTTATGTAACTTGGCATTACAGTCCCTGTACACTTTGTGAGGCCCCTGTTACAGCCTCTGGATGTCCACCATGTTTATGGTACCCACACTTAGCTTTTTCTGCAACAGCCTCTGGTGTTTTGCCATGTCTGTGGTATGCCCACACTTTGCAGGTGGTTCTCATTACAGCCTCTACACACTTTGTGCCTTTCCTAGTTGTGATTGAGGAGGGGTGTTGAGAATCAGCAATCACACTCAAACAGCCTCTTTGTATGGAATCTCAGGGTCAAGGACATGCAGGCTAACTTATCCCATATGCACAATGGTGCCTACTGCAGTTTCCTACTTTCCTATAAAGCATTGTACTTGCTTCCTTTCTTAATGCAATGATAGTACTCTTTTCATTTCAGTAAAGTGTCAATGTCATTGTCCACATACACAAGATTGTGTTTATGAGTCCAAGTCTCAATCTTGGAACCTAATTCACTTGTGTAACAAACAGTGTCCTTTCCATCATGAGTCTACACTTATTTCTTCATCCTCCATAGCTTCCGGTTTTGCCATGCTCTAGATCCCGCATTTTTAACAATTTCCACCCTTAATGTACCAAACAGATACAAAACTTCCATAACAGATAATTAAAATCTGGTTCTGAATGTTGACAATCTAACTTCTCAGATACACATTCTGATCATGATACGCTATTCAATATCCACTATTCATCACCATTAACCTTATCCATGGAATCAGATAATTCGGAATACAGTACAGAGAATTAAATACACAGGCGAAATCAAGTAACATCCTTTCATTATCAAAAAACAGAACTGTCTTCTACAGCAGTGCATTCCAATTCTCTCTTCCTTCCATGAATAGTTACATCCAAAAAGGTTCATAACTCTTCCATTCAAAAAGGTACAACTAACACACCTACATATCCCTTATTTCCTAAGGCTCAAACTAAAGTGATAAATAATCCCTAAGGTTATGCCTCTAACACTGGCACACCCGCGGTGGATACTATTTTCCCAAAATAGTTGACCCGGACCCACAAAATCCCTTGATCTTGCTGTCTTCAAATTCTGATCACTTTTCAGTACTAGTTTACTTTTGGTGTATCTTCCATCATCTGTGCTTCCTCTATGGAGAAATCCACATTTGCATCCTGCACATTTGTAAAAACAACCCCCTGTTGGATTGGTACATTGTAGACATCTCCAACAGGAATAATTGCCAATCTTTCCTGAATCAGATTTTCTTCCTGAATTACTTTCTCACTGTCTTTCTTCACTTCCTCGGGCTGCAAAGTGTCTGAAAAATTCTTCTCATCAGAAAAATCCAATAACCACTGCTGAATATTCTTCCACTCCTATGATTCTGACACATCAGTTCTCCCTCTAAAAACACTTCTGTGTTTACTAACAAACTGAATCAGTGCTTTGAATTTGTCTTCATAGTCAGATTGACTACTTTCGGCCTCTTCAGATTTCTTCTGAAACAAATCTGCCTTTTCTCTCTGAACTTTCAAAGCTTTAATCTGTTCTTCCAAAATTTCTTAATCCAATTTTTGAATTGTCAGAGTATGTTTTTGCATTTCCACTGTACTCAACAATTCCTTATTTAACATATTCAAATTAGCTTCTGTTTCTGACTCATCCTTAATCTGAATCATGCCATAAGGTTTCTGCATTACCCCTTCCATCTTTTTCTGTATAGAATCCCAAACCATATCTCCATTTTCCAATACTTCATTGACCAAACGATTCAAATCATTTCCTGTCAAGAATACTGCATCTACATCAACTTCATCTGAATCAATTGAACCTTTTAATTGATTCTCCACATCCTCCAACACCTTTAATATGTCCTTCAACACACCACATTCTGCCATTAACCTTGTGTTTTCTTTGGATAATTCAGTAAGCTCATTATCAAAGGTTAACTTCAGATCTTTTATCCATTCCCTCACTGTATTTGCTTTGATTTCTGCTTCTAACAGTTCCTGTTCATCATTACAATGGTCTCTTCTTTTTCAATAATCTGACTTCTGAAAAACTCTCCTAATTCCTCAACTTTTTGTGACAACACATCAAAGTTCACAGTTTTGGCTCTTTCATCTTGCATCATAGACACCAATGTTGTATTTGAATCCTTCAACATCTGAACAGTCTGATTCAAGTTGTGAATATGAACTTGCTGTTTTTCAATGAACACCATAAGTTCCTGTAGTGATTTAACAGCCAATGAAGCTGTCAAATTCTCCTGATCCTTCTTGTCCACATTTACTAAAATGTCCAAGTCTTCAATTTTCTGTTTCCCCATCAAAACATCTGATTTCTTCACTAAGTCAGTTTCAGGCTGTACATTTTGCTCCTCTTTCTGCTTTTTGCCCAATCTGATTGATATTTTCTTCACAGGAATCCCCTGTACTTGGCCTTGCCTGCTAACAGGTCTTTTCTCCCATGGCAATCTTGCATACTCAGTTAGCTTCATCTGCTCCAGCCATAAAACATTATCTTCCTGCTCAATATTCATCTGAACCTGAAAATCCTGTAAAGGATACATCAATTTCAAGGCCAAATCTCTCGCGGTGCGCGGTTTCATTTCATAATTGGTAAGATCCTCCTCGCTAGCATCTGAGTCATTTGCATCAGCCTGTGGTAATTTCTCCTTACCACGAGCAGAACGCCGAACTGGCTCATGAACTGAGTTTTCTCCTCATAGCGAGAAGCTTCGAAAAGAAAAGAACTCGCAAACAAGCACTGAGAACGAAGTAGAAGTATAGCAGAACACTCAGCAGAACATCACAGAAAACGCTAGGCCTTGAAAATGCAAAACGCGAATGAATCCTCTGTGCGCGAGTAGACTCCAGTTCGAACAGCCGTTTGCATGCGCCAAACTTTGGAAAACCCACCTCAGCACATGTGAAGACTTGACGTTTGCCATCATCTCTTATTCTCCTTATAATGCCCTTGTCACCCCAGTCGGTTTCAACAATAGAATAATAATACTGTCCTTCAAAATTAGAACATGAGATCGCTCCCACCAAGTCACATTGCACATCTCTAGTGTCATGAAACACACTAGGAAAGAATTTCTTCAACCGGAAACCATTAACAGGTTTTTAAAGCAAAATTCCCCTCCAAGTCAGACAAAATAAATGTTCCTTGACCAATGTCCTGAAAAATTGTGTATGGCCCCACATACCTGAGTTTGAGCTTCCCAGGATGCTTGCCCAATCTGGAATTGTACATCAGAACTAAATCCCCTTCCTTCAATTTTTTCTTCTTCAGATATTGGTCCAACCATGTTGACCTCCTATTCTGAATCACTGTTGCCACATAAGCACTATGAAACCTATCTTCATCCAAAGTCAACAGCTGGTTTAATCTGTGTTGCAATGACTCATCCTGTGTCAATCTGTGTTGCATAGCCACTCTCAAAGATGGCACAATGAACTCCATTGGCACTACAACTTCCTTTCCATAAACCAATCTGAATGGTGTAAGCCCTGTACTGACTTTAAAAGCTGTTCTGAAAGCCCAAAGTGCTGAATTGAGTTTCAGATCCCAATCCTTCATGTTTTTTGCAACTGTCCTCTTCAAGATCTTGACCAAGATCTTATTGGTACTTTCAGCTAACCCATTTGCCTGTGGATGATATACAGAAGACATTTTGTGACTAAATCATATGAGTTTCAGTCAGTACTCTAATCACCTTATTCAGGAAATGAACTCCCTGATCTGAAACCAGTTCAATGGGACACCCAAATCTTGTCATAATATTATTGTACAAGAAGGAGGCTACACTCCTGGCCTTGTTATCCTTCAGAGCCACAGCTTCCACCCATTTAGTACAGTAATCTGTTGCAACTAAAATATACCTGTTTCTTGTGTTTTGTGCAGCTGGCTTAAATGGACCCATGAAATCCAAACCCCACTTCTCAAATGGGCCTAATGGCAAGACAATATTTTGAATCATCCTATCCTTGCTTTTAGGGTAACCATCCCTCTGACACTTCTCACAAGTCTTGGCAAACAAATGTGAATCCTTAATAACTGTAGGCCACCATAGACCACTCTGAAATATTTTTATGCTGGTTATTTCACTTGAGAAATGTCCTCCAACATCTCCTGTATGTGCCTCAGCCAACACTACAGTTTGCTGACTATTAGGAACACATCTTCCGAGAATCTGATCCACTCCCTTCTTATAAAGATACCCTCCAATGACAGAAAAAGTGCTACTTCTAAGTACCATCTTCCTTCTGTAATTTGATGTCATCCCTTTAGGAAACACTCCCTCTGTAAGATAATTCAACATTTGATCATACCAGTCCTCTGATCCAGTTGGTTGAATCTGAAACAGATCAGCATCAGGTAAATCATCTGAAATTCCTTCTGGAGGTTCCCCTGTCTCCAACCTGCTCAAATAATCAGCAACCAGATGTTCTCTGCCTGGCCTATGAACAATAGTATAATCAAACTCCTGTAGCAGCAAAATCCACCTTGCCAATCTACCAGTTGGTTCGGGCTTGTTCACCAAATAAATGAGGGCTTGGTGATCCACATGAATAACAATAGGATTACCCAAAAGATAGTGTCTGAATTTTCTTAATGCAAATATTACACCCAAACATTCTCTTTCAGTCAGAATAATTTCTCTCTGCTCCTGTCATCACTTTGGAGGCATAATAGACTAGTCTAAACCAACCTTTCTGTTTCTCCTACATGAGCATTGCTCCTACAGCTATATCAGAAGCATCTCCAAAGACATGGAATGGTAGACTCCAATCAGGAGGTTGCATAATAGGAGCCACCTGTAACATCTTTTTGAGTAATCTGAATGCTTTCTCCTGTTCTTTTGACCAAACAAACTGAACATCCTTCTTTGTTAGCTTAGTTAATGGCACACAGACATGAGACAAGTATTTCAGAAACCTACTATGCCACTTAATCTATCCCACAAATCTGCTTAACTCCTTGAGATTAGTTGGTGCTTTAGCCTTCTGAATTGCTGCCATCTTTTTAGGATCCACCTGCATTCCTTCTTCTGAAATGATATGGCCCAGTAAAATACCCCTTTTAACTGCAAATGCACATTTGGCAGGATTCAGGCTCAACCTGGCCATTCTGCATCTTTCAAAGCACAATCTGAGATGTTTCAGATGATCTTTTGTCTTTCCAAAAACACTAAAGTCATCCAAAAATACCCTCATAAAAGTTGTCAAATATGGAGCAAAGACCTCCTGAACCCATTTCTGAAATGTGGGAGGAGCATTCTTCAACCCAAAGACCATGACATTACTTGCATAAACACCCCATTCTGTCACAAATGTTGTTTTCTCCCTATCTTCCACAGCCATAAGTATCTGATTGTAGCCACTAAAACCATCCAGAAAACTATACATCTGATGTCCTGCAACAGCATCCAGCAATGTGTCCTGAAATGGTAAAGGAAATGGATCTGTTACAGTTGCTGCATTGAGTTTCCTGTAATCCACACAGATCCTGAGTTTGCCATTTTTCTTAGGTACCACAACTATTGGTGACAACCAAGTAACTTTCTCCACAGGATAGATAAACCCCACTTTCAATAACTTGTCCAGTTCCTCCTTGACAACTTTGGCATAATAAGGATTCATCCTGTACCTTTGAGAAATAACAGGAACAGCATCCTTTTTCAAATTAATCCTGTGCATACAAAAGCTTGGATCTACACCCTTCATATCAGTATAAGTCCAGGCAAAAATATCCTTGAACTCCTTGAGTAATTTGCCTAAATCTGTTTTAAACTGTCCATGTGCATAGACACTGACTTTTACCATCTTAGGCTCATGTTCAGAACCCAGATTCATATCCTGTAGGTCATCTTCTTGTACCCTAGCTGTTTTGGCCATTTGTTCCTCAAAAGGTTTCTCTGCTTGTAAAATCTGCTGAATATGCATCTTCTCTTCCTCCTCAGACAGTTGCTTATTCAAAACTTCCTCCACTTCAGGGGCTTCCTATTTAATTGGAACCTGTTTTTCAGAAACTGTAGATTTCCTCTGTTCCTTCAGGTTTTGCAAAATTCTGACAACATCAATGTGAAACAAAGGTACAATTGATTCATTCACTTTGAGAAAAGCATCCTCTTCATCATCCTCTACTTCTCCAACCATGTTTATACCCTGTGCATACAAAGCTCTAGTGTCTTTTGGCAAAACAACACTAGGTACCATATTCAGATGAATTCTCTTCTTTCCCTTCTTGATTGTTACCCTTGCAGCACCCCAATCCTGTTTTACTTTAGCCTGCTTGAACCAAGGCCTTCCCAACAGAAGTGGATAGGGACTATCCCCTTGATCCATCTTGAGCACTACAAAAGTTACAGGAAAGGTCAAATCGGAAATTGTGATTTGCTGATTCTTGAGTATTCCAAGAGGTTGGATCCTTCTCTGATCAGCCATCTTCAATTGAAAAGGAGCTTCTTCCAATTCAGGGAGATTAAGCTTCATATACAGGAACTCAGGTAAAATATTCACACATGACCCTCCATCCAAAAGTGCTCCCTATATTTCCTGATTCTGATAAGTCACAGTGATTTTAGGAACTTTATAGTCCACATCCTTTGCTTCAACTTGACATACATCAGGCTTACCAGCCTGGTCATCCTCCCCAGCAAGGCTTTTAAGCACCTGTCTTTTAAATTCAGGCACGAGACTCAATATTTGATCCATAGACTGTGGTATTCTTCAAGACTTCTGCTGTTAGCTGAGCCTCCTTGGCTTCTTGTTGTAGAATCTCCTCCTGAATATCCATCTGGTTGCCTGTCTTTTGACCTTTCAAATCAATACTCTCCTTTTTCTACTTTTTCTGAATCAGATTCAGACATTCTTGTCTGACTTGTTTCTGTGTATCCCAAAAATGAGGGTTTTTCATCTCCTTATGAGAGACAACAGGGTCGGCAACATACTGTGCCCCTGATCTGGTGACTACCAAAACTGGTGCTGCCTTTTCAGGAACACCTTCCATTTGCATACAATTAGAACAATCACAATGATGCTGAAATAAGCCATGCCCAGTTTTCTGATTCTCTTGCCACCTATCTTCAGAACTTTGCTTTGACTCTTCCATAATCACAACATTAGCTTGTGGAGGCCTAGTCTGCTGCACTTGTGCAGACTGTCTCTGATTATTGTATCTGATAATAGGTATCCCCCTTTCTTCCCTATGCTTGCACCACAGAGGGCAATTTGGACCTTGCCTATGCCCTGTCTAAGCATAGTAGGTACATGGATCTTCAGGTCCTTGTTGGTTGGGTGGCACCCAATTGTTCCTTCCTTGAAATCTTCTAGGGCCTTCCCCTCCTCTGTTCCTTTCTGGTTGCACAGCATTAGCAGCTGGTCCATTAGCTCTCTGTGCTGATGGTCCAGGATTTGACTTGTTATTAGGATTATACCAACAGTTTGCATATGTATGTCCCTGTTTCTGACAAGTGTTGCAATAGGGTCTCTCCTTTTTAGTAGAAGTAGAGATTCCCATACTCTTCAATGTTGCAGCAATCTGCTTGCTCAAATTTTGCACCTTGGCTTTGGACTTACCATTAGCATTCTTATCCTTTCTTGTTTTGCTCCTGCCTTTATGTTTGTGCTTCCTCTTCTTTTTCCTGCTTTTAGTCTTCCTGTCCTCAGAATCAGAACCCTCTGAATCTGAGTCAAAATCCTCATCTTCTGAATCTGTATCTGAGTGAGTCTCTGAATCTGAATCTGACTCTGTATCTGAGTCTAAATCACTGTCCTGTTTCTTTTTCTTTCTGTATTTAACACTTCCCAATCTTTTCTCTGCTCTTCTGGCAGCTGTTACCAATTCATTGAAGCCTCCTGCTCCCCCAGGGATGTCTGTACTTGCTACTGTAGTTCGGAGAGTGTCTCTCAAACCATTACAGAAATATTCCCCTAACATTTCATTAGTAGGTCTCTCTACTGGTGCCAGCCTCCCATTCAAGTCCAGGAATTGCGGTGCATAATCCTCCACCAGGAGCCTCTTTTGTTTCATTGTTTTCAGTTTTTTCAGGATATCAGTTGGAGTCTTCCACCTCCTGAATCTTGACAAAAAAGCTGTCTGCAAAGCTTGTGTGTCAGGAAAATGTGCTGCACCATACTGTATGAACCAATTCATGGCCTTACCCTCCAGTATGGCAGTAAACTGCTGCTTCTTCACATCATCCCCATACAATACTCCTAGTCCACTTGCCTCCCATTTTGTGCTAAATTGAGCCACATGGGCATCAGGGTCTTCCTTCTTGGATTCACCCTTGAATGTGGCAAATTTAACTCTGAGATTTGCTGGGTTAATAGGTTGTGCCATTGGTGCTGGTATTACTATTGCTGCAATCTGTTTTCTGATCACTGGTTTAGACAATGGATTAAATTTCAGCTTCCTCCTTGTCTGTTTATGAATCTGAGTTAGTGCCAATGCACCTAGGAATCTGTTTCTGTCTCGTTCTTCTGATCCTGGTGTGATTGGTACTGCCTGATCAACATGTTGCTGAGAATCCTCTGCATTTCCTGATCTCTGACTTGGTCCTGCCTCCTCTGTCTGGGCTTCCTGATCACTTAGATAACCCAAATCCAGAGTATCAACCTGACTTCCACTATTTGACCTTTGATGCTCCTTCTGTTTTTGCTTCTCTTCCTATTCTAATTTGGCCTATAACCTAGTATAATAAGGTCCAAACCCCTCACATCTGTACTTTTTAGCAGACATGCACTACACATCTTCAGGCTTATCTGTCTTCAGTTCCAAGGTAAACAATACTCACAGCAGTGGCAGACACACCCATATACTTTAAACCAAGGCCCCTTGCACTTTCTAGGTGCATCCCTCAAGTCATATGAATGCTGAAATCTGCATAAGCACTGTTCTCCCCAAATCCGTTCCCAGGCTATTTCCAGAGACTCCATAGGGAATAACTTAAAATATTTAAATTTTTCCTTCCACACCAGCCCTTCAACTTTTCCGCCAAGGTCTCCAGGCAATTGAGGAAAATCAACGTTCAAAAATACCGGATTATACAATTGAATCGCCTCTTGCTCTGTTTGCCAGTACTCGAATTCTTGCAGCAGGGCTTGGGCAAATTCTTCAAACTCCTCTTCCTCAGTCGTCCAGTGCTTGAATTCCTCAAGCCAGGTTCCCATTGCCACCTGTTTGTTGAAACTGAATTCCTGCAGTGGCGCGGTTCATTCTCTCTATTTCCGCCTATCGCCCAATGAAGATTTGCAGGATCGCCAAGTGTTAAGGGCCAATTTCCACCCTTAATATACCAAACAGATACAAAAATTCCATAACAGATAATTAAAATCTGGTTCTGAATGTTGACAATCTAACTTCTCAGATACACATTCTGATCACGATACGCTATTCAATATCCACTGTTCATCACCATTAACCTTATCCATGGAATCAGATAATTCGGAATATAGTACAGAGAATTAAATACACAGGCAAAATCAAGTAACATCCTTTCATTATCAAAAAACAGAACTGTCTTCTACAGCAGCGCATTCCAATTCTCTCTTCCTTCCACGAATAGTTACATCCAAAAAGGTTCATGACTCTTCCATTCAAAAAGGTACAACTAACACCCCTACATATCCCTTACTCCCTAAGGCTCAAACTAAAGTGATAAATAATCCCTAAGGTTATGCCTCTAACATCTACTTTTTATAGCAGTCTTTAGCCATATGACCCATTTTACCACAGTAGTAGCATTCAACATTGCTGTTTGCATTTTGGCCTCTTTGCCATCCACCATGACCTCTTTGGCTCCCCCTACCTCTAGAGTTACCACGTCCTCCTCCATAGGACTGGTTTTCTTGAGTTTGCTGCATATTCTGATTTCTACCATGGCCTCCAGATCGGCCTCCTCTATCTCTGCCTCTACCTCTTCCAGCATTTGAGTAGAAGACAGATTCTTTTGAAGTTTCTCCTGAAGAAGATGCACCACCATTTCTCTGCTCCTCAGAAATTAGAAGATCAATCAACTCCTCAAAATCAGGAAATCTTTCACGGACGGAAATGGATGTTCGGAACTGTGCATAATCTTTTCCTAGACCATTCAAGGTCACAGAAACTAAATCATCATCTTCCACTAGCGACCCAATGGAAGCAAGTGCATCTGCAATCTTCTTCACCTTCATGTGGTAGTCATTGATACTCATACTTTCTCTTTGCACATTGTGCAACTCTTGCTTGAGCTGCATTTTCCTGGCTTGCATATTTGTGCTATACATTTTTGACAAAGTATCCCATGCCATTGAAATGAGGGATATCACATATAAGGAGCTTTTCATCCATGATGGCCCCAAAGAAGCAAAGCTCTAGAGCTAGAAGCGTTGGACCTACAAATGGTAAGTCGAATAATTAAAGAAAAGTGAAAAAATGCTTTACTTCATCATTAAAAGGTTATGTTTGTGGAATATTTTTATACATAAAAATAATGAAGAAATAAGCTAGGAATACTGGATTAAAGAGAAATATTAGCTGAAAAAGAAAAGTAGTTTGTAGTTTAATTAGATAAGCTAAATTATATTTTTCTTGGGAAAGTAAAAGAATAGAATAATAGAAATATCTTGAATCTAGGACCAAATAATTGAACGTCTATTTTTACCAAATGCATTGAAACTTAGAACAAACAATATCTTAAGAAAAATCAATTTAGAATTTTGCATCAAAATCACAACTTAGTCTGCTAAACATATATTTATCTAAAAAAAGAAAAGAAAGTTTACTTTAATTAGGCATACTAAAATGATGTTACAATAAATAAATAAACATGTTACCTTGTGGGAAAAAAATTAAATACTTAGATTTATCTTTTTATGAGATAACTCATATATTATCATTAAAATAGATTTAGACAAATCAGATTCTCTGGTACAAAATTAGATTCTTTAATAAGAGTGCTTAGACACATAAATTCAATATTTTTGCCTAGCTTAAATTCATGGGAAACCCTAAAGTAGATAAGATAGACTTACCAAGGGCATGGACACATGATTCTTACCAAGAGGGGACAAATAGAAGGACCTCCTGCTCCTTCCCTCAAAATGTTAGAGCCTTAAAACCTCTAGGGAATAAGACACATATTCAAGAAACTACTTAGCAACAATCTCCATGTGAGCTTCAGATTTAGAAAGGAACTTCAAAGTCTTAGATAGTTTTACCTACAATAAGTTAAAGGACTTATTATAGTTTTGTCAAAGCATAAAAATGATTTTCGACCAAAACAACACAAGAAGTTCTCGATAGATTAGTTATCCATTAATCTCTAACAAGAGGGGATCTAGCCAAAGGGATTGTCCAACAAACCCTAATCACTATATGAATCAGTTGTTCACTTTTCTATTTAGGGAAAATATGATAAAAGTTATTATCTTGAAACTCCTAGTAGCTCCCAAGGGGAAGAGAAGACCAAAAGAATGTTGAAAAGATTGCCTACTAGTTTAAATTCTACTTGTGATTTCAACCTTGTTTGTGATTCTAATAGTGCATACAAAGGATTGATTGATTCATTAGGAAAGGAATATTTGTATTGTAGCACTTTAGATTTCTAATTGAATAAAATGAAAACATGTTAAAAGGAAGGATTGTACTAGACTTGCCCCAAGGGTAGTTGTGGAACCCTAATCAAGGGGATTGGTTTTACCACCTCAGAGAGCTTGGTGTAATGAAGGGAACCTAAATAATCTAACTAAAAGAGAGAGAGAGAAGGAGAGAAGGAAGAAGACTGTAGAAGAGAGAGAAGAAGAGAGCATAGGAGAGAGAAAGACTAGGAGAAGAGAGAGAAATACAAGAAAAGAGAGAGAAAGAGGGGAGAGAGAGAGGGGAAGCCATGGGAGCTGAAGGTGAAGGTGAGGAGACAGAATTGTATTTATCAAATGGTACCCTAATCAAGTCCTTGCACACCTTAAATACCCCGTCAGTGTAACCGGGTATTCGCATGTGCTAATCCCATGCAAGACCCTCTAATCCCCATTCTTTACATTCCATCCCGACCTAGAAGGTTTTTGTCCTTAAAAACAAAAAGAGGATGTATTGCTGTGGCTGGGTGGGGGGGGGGGTGAAATCTTGTGGAATAGCGGCCTATGAGCATGTATGCAGTGTGAGCATGAGGGAAGGAGGTAACTCAGTACAAGGATAGGCACCAATTCCAAACAAGAAGGGCTAGACAACACTGGACATCATGCTGTCTCGAATAGGCCTGCAATGGAAAACTGATCATAACTTGCCATGGGAAACTCAAAACGAGACGTTTTACATGTCAAAACGAAGCTCGTTGAGCATACCTTCAGCCCAGGTAGGTCATGCATGGGTGCAATTAATGCAGGCCCAAAACTGTTCAAAAACAGATGGCTGTCCTGCAAAACATGCCCAATCATGCTGTCTCGAACAGGCCTGCAATGGAAAACTAATCATAACTTGCCATGGGCAACTCCAAACGAGACGTTCCGCATGTCAAAACGAATCTCGTTGAGTGTACTTTCAGCCCAGGTAGGTCATGCATGGGTGCAATTAATGCAGGACCAAAACTGTTCGAAAACAGATGGCTGTCTACTGCAAAACAGGCCCAGGTCGAGGTGTCCTTTAAGCCAAGGTTGCTGCCTCAAGGTGAGGGGACTGCACCGGGGAAGTGTTGATGTAGATAGAGCTTTTTTTAACCCCCGAGATCAAATGGATAACCTGCATGGTAAGCATCACCAACATACAAGTCATCCATGCAAGCGTGGTTCTCTGTACTACCACTGGGGTCAAATGGAAAGTGGTTATCCTTTCCATGCATTGGGTTACCATCCACAAGTAAAGCTAGAATGGTCAGTACTACTAGCTGTTGCATTGAGTCTGCCATAAGCATCATATGATTAATCTCGGTCTCCACTTGGATGTTGTCAATAACACATGGTGTTGCATAAGCGGAAAAGTGTACTGCATCAACCCTTATATGTGACATGTGTACAGACTAAAGAGTCTCCTAAAAGGACATGTTTTCTTGATCCGTAATATGAGAATGATCTTTAAGATCTACATGATCTTCTTTCTTGAATGAAAGTTCATTTTGCTTTGAACCCACATCAAAACGGTCTTCAGCAAGGTTTGTCTTATCCTTGGCATAATGATATTTGAATACAAATAGGAGTTTTGCATTCTGTGCCCTACATTTGTCTTGATGATCACAAGATATCGGCTTAGCACATCGATAGCATAAGCCCAGAGCATGCAGTTCCCGTATCATATCACTAGTAAGGTGTCTAATGCATTTAGCCTTAGATAGCAATCTACACACACACTCATCACCATTGGTTAGCTCAGTAGTAGTTCTGACATGCTGCTAATAGTCAACTTGTTGCTCATGTACAACAGATGGCTGCCCATGACCATAATGCTCATGCTGTCCATATGGAGGGTCATACCAATGTGGCTGCTTCTCATAATGATACTCATGTTGTCCATACTGCATATGGTGATAATAGCTCTGCTGCTCATGTACATCTATCTGCTGACTATTACCAAAACTTTGGTCATATTGTTGCCCATAAACATGTTGCCCAAGATTGCATGATGACTATCCAACATGACTACAAAGGGGTCCTTGCATCCTAGGCTAACCATAAATATGATGAGTGGCAAGTCTATGAGCATAGGTATCGGCATGATGTTGGTCATAATCACTTGCTTGTTGCTCCTACATTGCATAAGAATCTCCATATGCGTGATGTTGAAAATATTCACAATCATCATATGCATGTTGACCATAAGTAGGCACATGAAAATAGTCATGGTACTCATAATGTCCGTGAGAATACCCATACATGCCATGTTGACCAAAATGTCCATGGGTGCCATACTGCCCATGCATTACATGTGGGCCAAACTAAGGTCAAAGTGTGCCAATAAAACCATCAGATTAGCTTACTCAAGGAATGACAAGTTTAGATCACTATGCACATGAGATAACTCAACCATTGGAGACATTGGGGAAAAATATTGTGTCAGAGACTAGGCAATCACAACTAGGCAATAGGCAGTCTGTTTCTAGCAGCTATGTAGGGGACTCCACTTCAAGCTTTGGAATAGATAGTGCAAACACAGGTCCTCCAGAGTACTGATAGACTTGATTTTGCATCCCAAGGCTCTTTGCCACCATCTGTCAGCCCCCCTTTCAATCAACAACCAACCATTTTAATCACACAAATTCAAGCATCCCCACATGTTTCTTTACCACACTTCATGTACCCTAAGCAGCCAAGTACACTCGGCTATGAGCTTCATCAACAACATCAAGTTCCTCCAAGCAACTCGTAGCCCCCCAAGAGCAGCTTACACCACATTCCCAGTCATTACCACGGATAGAGTCACCATTGCTACAGGCATAACCAGTGCAACAACAACATCCACAAGGGTTTTTCCTGGCATCGGTGACATGCTCCTCTTGAACTGAACCCGAGCTAATCGAGTAGTGCAGTGATGCGGCCATGGCTGATCCTTCTCGCCTTCTTGTCCTGTCAACCCTGGCGCATTGCAAGGTCCTCACAGACGCGGACAACAAGAGCAACAAATTCCGGCAATGAGAAGCCACTGATGATCAGCTCCCTTACCCTGTCCTGGATGAGTTGGCATTAACAAATACTCAATTCCTCGACATGTTTAGTTGCGATGGAAAACTGAAGTTAGTTCCAGCATTTATGGCACTCCTCTGATTGCAGACATCAATAGTGATGGAAAAGTTAGAGGTGGTGGTGCCTTCTTTTGTACACAATCTAGAGGTTCTTGATGGTGCAGATGGTGAAAAACTTCAGGTTATATGATGACTGAGAAGCTACTTCCTCCAAGGGAGCGTATTCACAAAGATTGGTATGTAGGCATAGAGCCAAATCATGTAGATCATTCTCACCCAAATGTTCATGATGAGACTCTTATAACAGAGAAGCAACATCCAGAAGTGCAGCCTCAACCACAACTACAACAGCCCCAACCATTGCAATTTTAGTCAACAACTATGATGGAAAATGTCGAGGCAGAGTTCAAGTTATCACCAGCTTCTTTACAGGGCTCGGCTCCTATTGGAGGTCTTGGTATGCCATTTCCTCCTGCTATTGGTGCTCCATCACTGCTTCTTACAGTTGTTGTACCTGTGTAACTAGATTTTTTTTTGTGAAATATAATTGCATATGAGGAAATAAAAAGAAGAAGGGACCAAAAACCTAAGCTCTGATACCAACTGTAATGAAGGGGACCTAAATAATCTAACTAAAAGAGAGAGAGAGAAGGAGAGAAGGAAGAATACTGCAGAAGAGAGAGAAGAAGAGAGCAGAGGAGAGAGAAAGACAAGAAAAGAGAGAGAAAGAGAGAGAAAGAGGGGGAGAGAGAGGGGAAGCCATGGGAGCTGAAGGTGAAGGTGAGGAGACACATTTGTATTTATCAAGTGGTACCCTAATCACGTCCTTGTACACCTTAAATAACCCATCAGTGTAATCGGGTATTCGCATGTGCTAACCCCGTGCAAGACCCTCTAATCCCCATTCTTTACACTTGGACTAGCCCCAATGGCAAGAGGTCACTCTATAGAGAGACCATTAGGTGGGAGGAGATGAGGGTGCCAATAGCCTCTAGCTAGTGAATATCTTAGACTCTTAGAAACCACCTGACCTCTACTTGACTTAGATGGAATTTCAAAGATCCTTATTACTACCAAATTGTAGAAATCTTGGTAGGAATTAAACCTTTGAGTTGTTACTTCTATATGGACAAAAGGAGAATGAGTAATAAGATCCTTCAAGATGAATAACAATTATTTGACAAAAAATTATTATTATTTAGTTAAATATTATGATTTTAATTTATGTAAACAAACCCAATGTCCTAATCGATTAACTAAGGAAGTTATTTATTGATATTGAATCATAAGTATCATAGGTAATTAGATAACCAAAGCTGGTCCATTCAGCAAAGCAGAAGGGCAAGCTCCTCGATTGATTTGTTCTAACACAAGGTGATCTCAGTGAGCCAAGAGTTTCTTCAAAATAATGAAGCTGGCATTTGGGAGAGAAGATAGATAGTCAACAAGGAAGTGATGGAGATAAATAATGAAAGAGTATCTATATGAAAGACACTAGTGGCACATGAATTATTTTAGATTATACAGCCTTTGGATTTGATGTTTCTCCTATGATTCTCCACCATAATCAAAATAGGTAAGTACTCTCTCCCTTTGATTAATCTTGTTATCTTAATATTAATATATAGTTATATTTATACTTATTAGATATTATTAATTATACTTGATTTTTATAAAAATAGATTTTTATTCATTTTTTCTCTTGTTCTAACACATAAGAAAGAGTTTTTTTTTAAAACAAAGAAAGTTCTTATGCTTCAATATATTTGAAAATTATTCTACTCAAGTGAAAAAAATAATATCATCTATATTAGGCATATAATTATTATATTCAATCTATAGTAATTAAGATTTGTGATTGCATTTTTAATTCTTTGTCTATATAATTATACTAAATACTTTTTATTACTTATTGAATCATACGTTTTAAATCTCTTTAGCTTTGTTTAGGATGTTGAAGTTTTATTATTGTAAGATTTTTTTTATTTTTTAATAGAAAAAATTGTTAAAGAAAAAGACAATGATGATTTATTAATGCTTTTGAGAAAAAATATATTAAAAATACTCAATTTTACTATTTAGATATTCAAAAAAAAGAGAAAAAAAATTAATTAGTTGAATTCTTTTTTTTTAGAAATCTTGAGAGAGAACTTTGATAAGAATATTTCATTATTTATGATAGATTTTTTTTAAAAATCTTTTATTGAGAGTTCCAAGCTTAAGGTAATTATTTTCTTAAATCTAGTAAAGATTTTATTTGAGAGTGATGTGATCATTATTTTTTAAAAGTTTCTTTAAAGTGAATACGCATTTTAAATTAAAATTGTATATACTAGAGTATGTTAAATTCAATGGAGTTATCTTTTTTTAATTCTTAGAAATGAGCTATTTTTTATAGATGCTAGATGTTATGATCAAATGCTTTAAGCAAATTGATTGCTTCATGAGCTTTATTTAATAATTACATATAGTATAAAATATGCATTATAAGATGGTGAATTTAGCTACGTATGTTTGAACATTCTTTATTATATTTTTATATATATATATATATATATATATATATATATATATATGTATGTATGTATGTATGTATGTATGTATGTATGTATGTATGTATGTATGTATGTATGTATGTATGTATGTATGTATGTATGTATGTATGTATGTATGTATGTTAATATCATCCTATTCATAAATAATATGGTCACTATTGAGTGTGGACTAAATAATAGAATATACATGTAATTATGAGAGAGATAGAGAGAGAGAGAGAGAGAGAGACAGAGAGAGAGAGAGAGAGAGAGAGAGAGAGAGAGAGAGAGAGAGAGAGAGAGAGAGAGAGAGAGAGAGAGAGAGAGAGAGAGAGAGAGAGAGAGGAAAACTTAGTTTGATTCTCTACTAGTTTTTGGATTTTTTGGTGTGCTAGGTGGTGGATGTGAAGGAATGAAGATATTGGATCGTACTGATCATGGTCGTGGAACCATCTTTGAGCCCTCAAGCTTTTGGACTACAATAATGTAAGAAAGGTTCTCAAAGCTAGTTTTGTGTTCTTTATTTCTTGGTTTGGAGAGAAGAATGCATGGTTAGTTAGAGTAGAGTGTTGAGAGATGAGGTGAGAGATTGTTGTTGAAGTGAGTTGCAACTTCTGAAATAATAGAAGTTCGTCCAAAGTCTCAACTATTGGTGTATGTAGCTCAACATCTTACAATGGAACATCAAAGATATTTCATTCTATAGATGTAAATATATTACATATTGTGATGAAAATATGTGAAACATTGGTACTTTGGATGTATTGATCCATAATTTTTGATATCCTCATATATGCAAACATTATGATGGATCCTATGAAAACACAAGGATGAGAATCATCATCCTATGATATAGGATATATTTATTTGTAATACTATACTATCTGTAGTGATTAAATATTTGTTTGGAGAGATCTTACGATGATTGAGCCTCTTTGAAGGGGAGATCATATAAGTGTCTTGCAAAAGATGCGACTTTGAATGAGAATGCAAATCTAAATATGATTTTTTAAATTAAAATGGCCATGGTTATTTCTAACTAGACATGATTAGATAGTATCTCCAAGTAAGAGTGAGATTGATTTAAACCAAATATGGTTGGACTGAACTCTATTGTGAAGAAGATTCTTTAAGAAACAAAAAGGATTGACGTGAATATTTTGACGATCATTTTATAAAGACTAAATATGAATGACTATGAAGAATATGTCTAGCTACCCAAAAGACTATTTTATGAAGATGATGCAAGGTATTGGAAAGAATGTTTATGGATGTTTTATAACAATAAATTTTGATTTAAAGACTCTACTCTTATGAAGATATATATGGATTTGAATATAAATATCCATGTAAGTGACACTCAAGATCTATAATCACATTCCAGATATGACACAAACATGGAGATAATGCAAAAGATAAGTTCATTTACTTTTTTTGTTATGATATTTTAGCTTAATGAGTTTTTTTAAATTTAAATATAATAAATGAGATTTAAGAACATAATTTTGAGAGAGAAATCAAAATCCATTGATCTTTTCTAATACATGTTAGGTAGCTAAGCTTTGAGGACAAAACTGTTGAAGAGGGATCAAATGTAACAATCTTCTCCATAAAACTATCAAATATATTAATTTTATGATTCCTCTAAGTGAAAAAGTATATATATTGTATTATCTAATTGATTATAATATAATAAATAAACCATGCTGTAATCAAAATACATATCTATGAACTTGTTAATAGGCATTATGATATAGATATTATTGTATTTTTTTAAAATAAAATACATAAAAGAGCCTAAAATAGTATACATGAGTTATAAAATATAGAAAATATATTTTTTATGACGCTCAACTTAAAATCATTATTTTCTCTTACAAAAAGCTTGATTTTGCAATTCCGCCCACATTGCCTTGTCGACTTGGTGTCTTTTGGTGAATTTGAATGCCCATATATATATATTCTATATTTATGAAAGAAAGTAATAGTGAAAACAAGTTGTATACTACTATAAGAAAATTCAAATTACTTAGATACAGAGAGTTTCTATTTGATGGGACCTAAAATAGGCCGGCACTGGCTCATGCACTAGCCGGACCTCTATCATGCACTCAACAACCCCACAGCCTCGCGGCCAGGAGCGTGGATGACACATACATCATCTTCCTAAACATCTTGCATTTGTATCACGTCTCGTAGTCCAACTCTAACCCAATTAACACTCCTCAGAGGGAGTCCCAACACATTGCCAAATAGCACGAAGTACAAACATAGGAGGTCCTCCCACGGCTGACTGCCGCTACCTCACTGCGACTCTCCTACATCTTGGGGATTGGCCCCTCGATGCATCGCTAAACATATATAACACAATATCGCACACATTTCCACTCAAGGTACTAATTGATCGTATCCAGGAATGTACCTTACCTCACTTTCTTTCCCCTTAGACCCAACGCCTAGCCTACAGCTCGGACAACCTTACTCCCTCAATGTTGGTCATATTCCTCTAGAAAGCAATTGCCATGCATCCAGGAGGTATTGTCTGATACCTTTTATCATTTTATGCTTCATGCAAATTGTGAATGCCCACGTGCTCAAACAATTAAGAAAATCAGTATTTGTGCACATGTGGAAAACATTTCTTTCAATGATTTTGACTATTGCTCGTATGCAGCGTTGCATGAACCCAACACCTAGAAACCCTCGTGCTACTAGGTTCTTAAATTTTAATTATCGATCAACCTAAATGGTATGCATAAGAACTAGCAAAAATTTCATCATTTCATTTAGCATTTAAACACATTTTATACACTCTACCCCCTCACCCGTTTAGGTTGTGCATGGTGCATAGGTTTAGGGTTCATTTTCCACATTTTTATTGTATGAAAAGCAATAAAAACTCACTAGAACATAAAGTTAGGGCTGAACTGAGGCTAAACCTCATACTTCAGACCCCCCATACATCCACAAACATGAATCTTATTTTTCCTTAATTTTCGGCACTCAAAATCCATTTTTCCCTTATTTTTTTCCATTTTCCCTATTTTTATTGTATTTTTTCGCAATATTAAATAATTGAAAATGCAAGATGAGTTGTGGGCTGTGGCCCTTAGGTTCATTTGTAGCAAAGACACAAATTTAGTTGGTGTGTCTTATTATATTTTCCATTTATATACCAAAAACACCCAATTTTCCCATATTTCACGTGTTTTACGGGTTTTACACCATTAGTTTCAGTCACGACGCTTATGATTTTTTGATTTTATGAGCATAAATTGATCAAACTCATAGAAAACAACAACATAATGCATAATCATCCCATGGGAACAAGTATTCATGAAGCAAATTGCATAAAACGTCAATTTCCTTTGTAAAAATGAAATTACCATTCTTTGCTGGTTGCGGGTTTTTATTTGCCATGTCTCGGGACTGATTTCCAGCAGCCATTAATTCTCATGACAGTCCACAATCAGCAATCTTCATTCCTCTTGTAGCACGGAGCAATCCGGTCTTCATTGGACAAGCATCCGTCATCCATTCTTCTTCTTCTTCTTCACCACATGAAACTGCCCTTAGGGGAGAGAGAGGGAGGAGAGAGAAAGACTAGATTCGGAATTCTCCAACCAGGCCACCATTTCTCGGGTGAGAGGCAGCGATATGATCAGCAGGGAGAAGGGAATGAAGCCCCAATGTCGATTGGGCAGGGTGTATTGAGGCTGCCATCTCCATTCTTCTCCCAAGAAGCGCATTTTTCGGCACCATCAGGATGCACCCTCTCCTCACATTTTTCCTCTCCTCCTTCATGTGAAATTTCATGCTACATTAAAAGTTGCATGTCCCCCCCCCCAAAGATCATGACCACTTTGGCCATTTTGTCTACCCCTTCGTATCTTGCCCGGTTTCTTGGCCATTTCCCCGTTCGGACTCCGAATTGAGCTCTGAAAAATCCTGGGCGTCCGGCTCGGCATCCCGCATTGGTCGGTAACTCTTGTCAACCCACACGACAGTCTGAAAAATTATGAAAAATCAACAAGTGTCGCTCGGGCGCCTTTAAAGCACTTTGGCGCTTAAAATCGTCCTAGATTGAGCCGCTGCCTTCGTCGTTGAATATTTTTCCCTTGATATTCGTAATTTTTAGCTATTTAGGGAGATACACGCAGATTTGTTTCTCACAAGCTCTATTTTGCTGGCAAGTCTACAAATTGAGAATCAAGCTTCTTGTGGATCAGGGGAGGAGGAAGAAAGAAGAGTCATTTTGGAGCAGAGGAAGGCTAGCAGATATGAATGTGGAAAAGGAGATCAGATGTCTTGGGGAATCCCCATTTGATGGAGAGTTATTTTTACTACTGCACTTGAAGCATTAGAAGAAGAAGAAAAATGATTAATTAAAGAAGAAGAAGAAGGGATGGAAGAAGCAACTGTAGTAAAGGATCGTTAAGTCTTGCTAGACGGACAGTAGAAGAAGGCTTCGTAACATATTGCAGAGTTAGTAGCTTTTGGAGATGGTAGAGGGATGTTGAAGAAAATGGCGAAGACAATAACATAGCCGACTACAACATCATAAAACGAAGGATGTGAAGAAGCGGAGAGACTCGCAGAATCGGGCTACAATTATTCTGATAAAAGTTCGTCCTATCAATGCTCCATGGAATAGAGAAGAAGAAGAGAAAAAAACAAACAACGGCATGTCTTTAACCTCATGTCCTCATCCTTGATAGCGTGCTTTGTGTGAGACATAGAACATCCTTGATAGCCTGCTTTGTGTGCTCCCTCTATGTCTCACACATTGCCCAAGAAGAAGTGAATGAAGACAAAGAAGAAGCAATGATAGTTGCTGTCCTACCACACGATTCAATGACTCCCTCTCTTTTCCCTTTCACCCAGTGCATCAATCGTAATTCAGATTAGGACCAGTGGCACTCCATTTCTATCCCTCTCCCCTTTCATCTATGTGACCATGGCGATCTGTTCTGCTCTCGCCTATCTCGCAGATTTACTACAGATTATTCTTCCTTCTTACGCCCTCATCCACAAGGCGGCCTGCAAATTAAGCTTAGGAATCTTCCAAGGTCCTTGATGTTATCGAAGCCCGCAGCAAAATGGAGGATAAAGAAGATAGCGAGGGTATGGAGGAAGATGATTTCTTAGAAGCCTATATCTGCAACCTCAGGGTAAGGTGAATGGATGAGGAAGAAGGTGAAGAAGAAGCAACGATAGCTGCCATCACTGCCATCTTGCAACAAGAGGCAGCTACTCTCTCTCTTTTCCCTTTCACCAGTGTAGCAATGGGAACCGGGATCTATCATGACATGTTTTTCCTTATCACGCCATATCTTCCACAATTGCGACCTGCACAACCTCTCAAAGAGGAAGATAATGTTTCAGTTAAAGAGTAACCCTAAGGTCTTTATAATGCTAGTTCATATGCAGCACATAATAAACAAAGCAAGTATTCAGAGTGTTTTATCCTTGTTAATGAACAAGTCAAGTAGGAAATAACATGGGTGGGAGTACCTTAAAGCTAAATCTGACGATCAAAGTGCTGCTTTGAAGATCATTTTCGGGTTTTCACCTTTTTGGTGTCAAATTGGTGGATTTTCAATGTTTCTTCTTCATGGAGATAGTGTGTCTCCCAAAACCGAAGCATTGTCATATTCATCCTTATCAGTGTATTAGTTAGTGATGGGTGTTTGGAATCAAGACAAAATATTGATGTGAAGAGATAGTGGTTGTTGAAGAAGTGGACAAATGATCCATGGAAGTGTGAAGAAATGAGAAGGAGGATATGAAGTGTTTATTGAAGCTTACAATGGAAGTTTACCATGGTTCTTTGGTTCACGGGAGCTCACCAATTTAAGTGTGGGAGGAATGATAGCCTCCAATTTTGTCATCAAAAAGGCTAAAAGCATATGGACTCTACATCGACAAGTTATTCACTTTATCAAAAATGTTTGTGATATTGTATCTAAGTTGCACTTCATTGATATATATTTTTACCATTGTAAATGCTTGGCTTGGAGCTATAAGAGCCATTGCATATGTTCCTTTATTTTAAAAACCTTAGGAATCTTGCCTAGAATACATGCAACACATAAGGCCTCCAACCTTAGTCTTTTTGTATGGTCAAAATATTTGATTTAATAAAGGTTCAAAGGGTGCAATTGGGGTTCTTGGAAAAAAGTGGTTGAGGAGGTTGGAGCACGGCAGATTGTGGTGCCTCTTTAACTTCTCTCTTCCCCCTTTTCCAAACTCTCTTTGTCCATCCTTCTTCTTGCTCTTCCTTTGTGTTGCAACTATGGATCTTGAGTGTGTAGAGGAAGAGGAGGAGCCTCCTGATCTTGTTTCTTGATTGGTGAGGGTGTATCTTGAGTCTTTTGTGTGTGTGTGTTTATGGCAAGAGAGGCATGTTTGCAGGTTTCATGGTGAGGAGCAAAGCTCCAAGCATATACTTTGCTGCTTGGTACCCTGGTTTTATGCTTTCTTGTGTGCTGGGTGAGAGCCAGTCAAGTAGCTGCGGGTGGGTCATCTCCCGGTATCCATGTGGATATCTCACCCCAAACCCAGGTTTTTCCTTCTTAATTTTATATCGGTTTTAATTCAATTGTGCAAGATGAATTGTTAGGGATAAGATATATTTTGTCCTAGTTATTTACGACGAAGGAATTTAGTTTCATTAAACATGCAAAATAAATAAAGTATAAACATAGTTTTCCTTCAAAAAACATTATGCATTGAAACAAATTATGAGCAAGATTATTTACCCACTAAAGTAGTATACTTTGGTTAAATCTAAAAGGTATAAAACTACATCTTGCACTATTAACCCCTATTCTTTTTACAACGAATCATCATGGAAGGTGCGAATCATGAAAAGTTTCTTACGATGCTTAAACTCTAGGAAGTTATCATTGCTAACTGCATAACTTAGCAAGAGAAAGATTGCTTATTTGGCATGAGTTTTGTTGGCAAGGAAAAAGGAAGATTAATAGAATTTACCTAACCTCAAATCAATAAAGTTTAGGATTGAAAAATCAATTGACACATAGATAGCAAATTGTGCAGAGGTGATCTCGATATTACCTTCTAAAAGTTAACCAAATTAATATAAACTTAAAAATACCTATGCTGCCAAATATTCATTAGGAATGAATTAAAATCCAAGAAACGTTTATACCTTAAATACTTGCCCACATTCCCTGATTGTAGGGTCAGTAAATCGTAAACTTAAAAGAACTAGGGTTTGTCCCTGAGTTTCTTAAAGAAAATAATAAAAGCTAGGAAACCCTAGGTCAACGTCAGCTTAAAGAAAGTGAAACAGATTGTTTCGTAACTCCATTATCGCATAGTACGATGCAGGACTTGCGCGGCAAGCTCGAAGTCATATGGTCTTGTGATTGATTCACAAGAAGAAAGGCTAAATTCCCGCAACAAGGATGGTGGATCCTTACGCAAATTATCTTGCAAGAGGATGTATACTTTGATGTCCTTCTAAGTAAGGAAGGTTAAAAACTGAAAACTGAAGTATCCAATGAACTTTAGGGTTTGACCAAGTTGGGTTAATAGGGTACACCGTAACCTAGAATATAAGGGATCTTGCCAAGTTGCAAGACACCTCGGATCGAGTGCTGGATGCATTTGAAAGGAAAGATTCCTTTCTTAGCAGTTTGCCGACAACAAAAATCGATCAAAGGAAATGTTTGTGCTTGCTAGAGATTTTAGAGCACTGTTTGACTTGTTTGACCAATGAATTACAAAGTAAATAAGTATCTATACTTTAGGTTGAAGGCCTGAAGGGAGTGGCAGCTTCAGTTACCCCCAACTGTCTGCCTGACCCTAACCAAGGGGTTGTTGACCGCGCCGGGAATGTGGACCGAACCCGCCGCGAGAGGTCTCTCCGTTGAGCGCTACTTGGAGCAGGAGGATGCTTGGGTGCCAGGGGGGGACTCTGGCCGTAAATCCCTCACCTTCCGAGTCCTGCACAAGAGGCTAACGTGACTCGGGATTGGATCTCGAGGCCCGCATACTAGTCTACGGGCGGAAGCTTGGAATAGTGATCCCTGTGGATTACTGGATAGCCTTCGGGCGGATTATGGACAAGCCTACGGGTGGGTCTCCTTGTATTTCAAAGATAAATATGATGATATGTTAATAAAGAACTTGTCTGATATTGTTTTTCTATGTCACGTGATAAGATTACGTGAAGGAACCAGTGCTTCACAGATTAATTAAAGAAGCTGGTTGTTACATGTCCAACTAATGTGTTAGATAATTACATAACTAAAGCAAACCAAGGAAAGTACGGAGGATGGGCCATGGGTCCGTCCTATGATTGGGTGGTCCCGGTTGGCCGGGAACTTTTCTCAAATCTCGAAAAACAGCGGGATGATCGTCAAAGAACAACAAAAGCGTTGACCTAGAGTTATGTCTTACCCGATTTACGTTGTTTTAGGGGAATGGAATGGGACTATGCCTTATGGCAAAGAGGTTGAGCTTTGCATCCCTCTCGTTTCCCATTCTCCTTGAACCAAGTGCAGCATGAATCCGCTTCAGACCTAGCGTTTCTGCGTAAAGTAGTTCGCTTGGGTCCGACGCTAGTTGCCATTAGGAAATGACCAATTAGAAAACCCTAATTCCGGTCGATCCTAAGTGGGAACGGCCAAAATACTTCTGCTATGTGGTAGACACGGAAAGCCCTAGATCGCAAATCCCGTAACATTCCATGGGAGTGCCGGGCGGAGCTTTCTAGACATCCTTTCCGATGGACTGCTAAGACATGTCCTGGATGATACTAGTGGACACGTTACACTCATGGTGTAGGAAGTTCTGTCAACTCTTCTAGAAACAAGAATACATATTCCTTTAATCAAAATGGCCCTTCTTCAACTTACTTTCCTTGCTCAAATTTGTTAAGTTTGATTAGGTAGATTGGTAGTCCTTTTCTTAGTCCCTTCACAGTTTGAGAAGCTTTTGCTAGTTGGATTTTAGGGTTTCTAGCTTCTCCCTAAGTGGTTACTAACTCTCTCTTTTGATCTTCGAACCTGATTTGGCCCTTCCTGTAATGGATATGAGTATCACTCAAAGAACACACCCCCTCGGCCTCACGGGGAGTGTCTAAGGGACACACTGCCCTAACTTCTATCATGCATTTTTCGTTTGTTTTGGATTGTAATCTAACGGTTAAGCCTTCCCCACACTCCTCAGAGGGAGTCCCTACACATACATTGGTGTACAAACACCTCATAAGCATAGACAAAAGGAGGCACCCCTCTGGCTGAATGTCGTGGCCCCATTGCAGCTCCCCTATATCTCGAGGATTAGCCCGTCGATGTGCCACTAAAACACGAATAACGCGTACGTCACAAACTCCACTCGTGTTTTCAAATGTTCCAGGAGATAAGATATTTTCTCACTTAACAGTTCCCACGGAAACCGATCATCTAAACCTATAACTTAGGTATCTCGCACACTCCACGTGGGCCATATGTATAAGAAAACAATTGCAATGCATCTAGGAATTACACCATGTGATATGCATAATGCAATTGTGAATGCCATAGTGCTCAAATATTTGATTCATAAATCAACATTCTGAAGTGCAACAAACATTTCTTTTCATGATTTTAGCCTACACATCATGCTGCGTCACTAAGAGTCAGCACCAAGCATTCTCGTGCTGCTTGACCCCTTTAAACTTAATTTATAAACGTCCTTTATGGTATGCACAAAGCAAATAGATCATAATTTCAAATGTTATCAACAACTAATCAACATCAAAACCCCTCTTTCTCCCTACCATTTAGGTTATGCATCATTGATAGGTGTAAAGAGTAAATTTTTCATGTGTTTTTCTTGTAAATTGGACTTTGACATGAAGACAAGGCTGAACTAAGACTTATTCCTCATGCTCGAGCCATGCCATACATTCATGAACATCAAATAACTAAAACTTCCAAAATTTCCACTATTTTTTTTTATTTTTTAGATAAAAATTATGATATTTTTTATTTATGGGTTGGAATTGATCACAAATATCACTGAGCATTGATTTTATAGCCATTTCTATTCTATGTGAACCCCAAAATCACAACAAAATTTATCATTTCTATGAAAACCGCATAATTGCAGGTTTTGTGTGTTTTAATGTAAATTGTAAAATGATTAAATTTTTATGTTTTCTTCAAGAATTTTGATAAATTTCAGTATTATGAAATAAAGGCAACCATTTCCACACAATTCCATCAAACATCTATCATGAAACAAATAAATCTATTACTTATGCATAGAAACACGATTTTGGAGACTTGTACTTTATGGTTGGGAGGCCGCTAATGCTTGTTCTTGGCCATTGATGCTCTCTCTCAACCCAATCGATGATCTTTGCTCAAACCATCATTCCATCAAAAATGTCCATCAAACCCCACCCCCTTCTCTCATAGAATCACGCGTGTGAACAGACCGCAAGAGGAGAGAGGAGAGAGGAGAGAGGAGAGAGAAAGACTAAAAATTAGAATTTTTATTCCGTTCATGAAAATCAGCATGCTTACACCCAAAACGGAGTCCTCAAAGAGTAGTTCAGGAATGTGATGTCGTTTCTTGATCATCCCCAGCATCCAAGAGACACGATTCTCAAGAAAAATGCGGCGCAAAAAAAATTGTGCCCTCTCCCTCTTTATGACTAGTTTTTTTCAGTTTTTTTTCTTAATCAAGGTTAAGGTTTTAAACTTAAAATATCTAGTTCATCTCTTTGTGTTCACACTTCAAACCAATTTGGATTTTTTGCTTTCAGAGGGGCCAACGAGCTTGGATTCGAGATCCGTCTTGCTAGATGGCTTTGTGACATCGAAATCCATAAATTTGGGACTTGTGATGCACTTTTCGACTTCTAAATGATGTAGCTGCTTCATAATAAAAAACCTTGCGGGGATTAAATGGAAGGTCAAACGGACTCCGATCAACAAACCAAGACTTGAGTTGGGTTCTTGGCATCGAACTCCATCTAGGAAAATTCTAGCTCTTCGATCTACAACCATTTTATTTTACATGAAAATTTGGTCTTTTACGGCCTCCCGAGCTCTCTTTCACTTCAAAAAGGGACTTTAAAATCCGCTCTCATGATCACCATGGTAGAGACTCACAAAGGTCTCAGTCTCATGTAGACAATGGTGTAATAAGTCCTGTGATCATAAGATTTCTCTTACATCTCATTACTATGGGAGGCAAGGTCATATTAGACTACGGTGTCATAAGATGCACAATGATAAGTACAAGGAGAAATGCAAGGGCAAAGTGTATGATAAGTATGATGATTGTAACATTGTTTCTAATAGGTCCAATGTAAAAATTAAGGAGATAAATGTCAATGGAGCTTGAGTTTAATTATGATTATATCTTAGTAGCTTCTTCTCTTGATGCTAGTAAGTTGACTGATGCTCCGTCCATGTTTCCTCAGTGTTGGTTGCTTAATTGAGGGCTTATTTTCATGTTACCCCATGTAAGGATTGGTTGCATTCCTATCGCAACATGATAGGTTTTGGGTGACTAGAAAATGACTTAGCATTGGATATTATTGGCATTGGTGATGTCAGATTGTAATTTTCATCATGCACCACTTTTGTTTTACATGTTATACACCATGTTCTAACTTTGACCAAAAGTCTAGTCTCTGTTGGATAGTTGGATGATGTAGGGTATCATGTATCTTTTGGTGATTTTTCTTGGAAGATTACCCATAGGAATCTTGTCTTTGCTCAAAGTGCCAAGGCTAGCAGCCTCTATCCCTTGATTGTATCTAGGTCTATTGACTATGTTTTGGCTCTGGCTCATATACCACATGTATATTTATGGCATTGTCACCTTGGATACATGGGTGAGTCTCTAGATTTTGTTCATTTTGATGTATGTATCCCTATCCCTTGTCAATCACTAGATGGCACGATGTACTTTGTGACTTTCGTTGATGATTATTGGCATAAAGTTTAGGCATATCCCATAAAGTAGAAATCATATATTGTAGCTATCTCTTAACATTATCTTGATCTTCTTGAGAACCAATCTAGGTAGAGGTTAAAATACCTAAGGTCAGATAATGGTGGTGAATATGTCTTTAACGCATTTGAGCAATTTTTCGATGAGCAAGGTATGAAGTATCAGTTAACCACCCCTTACAACCCACCCCAAAATGATATTATAGAGCACATGAATAGGATGATTGAAGAGAGAGTCCACAATATCTTTAGCTAGACAAGCTTAATACAACACTTTTGGGCTAATGCAATTACTAGTATTGTACACTTGATAAATGGATCCCCATGCATTGTTATTGGTTGTCATGTTGCAAAGAAAATATGGTTTGGAAGACCTCTATCATATGCTCATTTTGCATATATTTGGATATGAGGATTTTTGCCATGTTTCCAAGGACAAATGCAATAAGATTGATCCTAAATCAATCAAATGCACGTTTCTTGGTTATGGAGATGCATGTGAAATGGGATATCACTTATGGGATTTGCAAGCTAGGAAGGTCATTTGTAGCCATGATGTTGTTTTCCATGAGGAGAAGATACGTAAGCAACTTGAGTAGATAGTTAGAGTACCTAGAGTAGTATTTCAAGAGGAGCCTCTTGTTAACATACAACCAACTAAACTAACTACAATTGATATCCAAGTGGCCCATGATCATGATGTTGAACATGATGTACAAGCTCCCCAACCCCGATGGGTCCACCTATAAAAAATCACCTATATAATGTGCATTCAAAGGATATTAAGAAATACCCTTTCTTTACATGCTAGAAGGCCTTAAAATGACCCCTTTTACTTTACTAAACTTAAAGATTTTTTTCAAATTGTAATTTAAAGATCCCTTTTGTAAATATAATCTTGTAAATTTTACTAAATATAATACCCTTTCTTTTGAACTTATGTGGTATCTTACATGTTCTATAAGGTGGACTCCCCAGGCCCCCAACCTATTTTACCACTAGTGGCTACTAGAGATAGACCTGAGCCTAATTAATTTGCACCCTCCATAGACTTTGTTATAGTGACAAATGCTAATGAGTCTCTTACCTTTGATGAGGCCATGCAAAAAGATAATAGTCACTATTGGGAGAGGACCATACAGTTGGTGTATGGCTCATTGCAAAAAAATCATATGTGGGATATGGTTCCCTTGCCTAGTGAAAAGTGTTACACGTGGGTATACTAGTTAAATACTATTCATGGACACCCCAAGTAGGCATACAAGGCTAGATTATTTGCAAAGGGTTTTAAGTAGGAGCGATGTTAAATTTGATGAGGTCTTCCCTCTTGTGGTTAAGATGACTAACCTACGCTTAAAACTAGCTTTAGTTGTGCAATTAGATCTAGATATTTATCATATGGATGTAAAGATGACTTTCTTACATAGGGACTTGTATGATGAGATTTATGTACACCAATCTAAAGTCTTTGAGAAAAATAGTAGGGAATACCTAGTGTGCAAGTTGAGAAAGAGCCTTTATGGTCTTAAGTAGAAACCTAGAGAATGGTACCACAAGTTTGATACTTTGATAAATTTAGAGAAATATACACTTAGTGATGTAGATCCATGTCTCTACATGAAGAAGGCTTGTGATGACATTCCTATCATTTTGGTACTTTATGTGAATGATATAATGATTCTTGGGAGAGCTCCTGATGAGTTGGATGCCTTGAAAAGTTAGCTCGAGAAGAGCTTTGAGATGAAGGACATGGGACAAGCCACACATATTCTTGGCATATATATCATGTGTGATTGCTCTAAGGGGCTCCTTTACTTGTCATTGAATGACTACATATAGAGGGTTCTTGAGCGATTCCATATGCAAGATCTTGAGCCTATTGGCTATCCCTTATCTTCCCATGTGAAGGTCGATCAAGAAGATTGTCCCTAGTCCCTATCAGATTAGCAAAATACTGAGATGGTCAAGATCCCCTATGCATCTAAGTTTGATGTATACCATGATAGCCACTTATCTAAACATAGCATTTGCAGTGTGAGATATGGCACACTATATGGCTACACTTGTCCAACAACATTGGGATGTCATAAAGGGTATCATGAGACACCTAAAAGGCACTCTAGATATCAATATTTTCTATGGTAGTTAGGATACTACAGTCATGGGTTACACTAACTTTGATAATACAGGACATGTAGATAGTGGAAAGTCCACCTCTCAATATGTCTTCACTTTTGCTAGAGGTGCTATTTCTTAAATGTTCAAGATGCAAAAATGCATAGCCTTATCTAGTACTGAGACAGATTATGTTGTAGCCTCCTTTGAGGCTTGCAAGAAGACTCTATGGGCATAGGATAAGGTAATATCTATTCCTCATCCTATTGTACTTTATGCACATATGCTTTGTCACTTTTTACTCATTCTCTCCACATTAAAGGCAAATTTTCCTTTAAGTGGGATGTTTTTTTGGATAAAGGCACATGCCTATACCACCGCCCTATATTTAATTCACATACCATGACTGCATACCTATATACAAGTGGTGGATGCCCATCACTATCACTTTATTCTTTATTCTTTTAGTAGCTATTGAATAAGAGAAGACTAGTTATACATTGTGACTATTTTAGCTCCCATGTACAGAGTCTCTCTCTCTCTCTCTCTCTCTCTCTCTCTCTCTCTCTCTCTCTCTCTCTCCATCTGACCATAGCTCTTGCTTCCATTTGTGTGCTTCCACTCACGCTCTACCTTTCACATCTCTCTCCTCTTATTTGTTTTCATGGTATCAAAGTCATCCCATAGCTATGCGGAGCTCAATTAAAGGCCCAAGGGAAGGCATTGGAGGATGGAAGTAGACAAGAAAGTAATGGGTAACAATATATTTTACCTTAGAGGAGTGGCATGAGGTTATATCCATAAGAGGCTCCTAAGGCTAGTTAGTAGATTCAAATTCTTGATTTCATGGAATTTGCTGAGTAGAATAGTATATATATACTATATAGGCATCTAACGTCATTTTGACTTCCATTCCAGACCTGCAAGTGGTCCAGACAACACTTTTTGAGTACATTGCAAATTTAGCTATGTTGATTGTTTACATGTATACATGTTACAAATTTTGAATCTGTAAGGTTTCAAGTGTTTACTAGATTGTAGACACAAAAGGCATCTACATATAGATCGAAGATTGTGGTTATTATTGTACAATTGGTAAATAAAATTGTGTGTTTAGTTGTGGTTCATCTGATATTAGCTTGCTTGAAGATTACAAGTTTTTTGCAAGATTATCTATTTTGTCAAAATGTTTGATAACTTCAACTCTTACCTTCCACTTCATGGATGAAGGTCCCATAGATTGCTTCTGGGTATAGACGATCGACTTCTTCAAGGGAGCGGCCTCCTTGAATGATGCTCCACTGGAAGCGACTTCTTGTTTTCATGGGGACTTATCTAGCTATTTGGAATGTTGAAATGGTATTATGGAGATTTTGGATTTTATGGGAGAGTTATTTTTCTCTTGACTTGAAGACTCATCTTCTAAGGATGCCTAAAAAAATGTCACATAAAAGGAACCATTTGAGTTCTATTTGGACTGCAAGACTGGTGGTTGTTGGCAAGGTGCATCATCGTCATCCTTTCTTGAGAAGAAGAGGCTAAGGTGGTAGTCCTAGTCAAAGTTATAGTGCACAATAAAATAGAGGAGGATAGTTCTAAGAAAGGGAAAGTCAAAGAGGCCAAGTTGCAGGTTCTAATAGACAATAGAATTTTGATGATAGCAAGGAGTGCTAGTACTATGGTAAAATTTTTCACAATTCTAAAAATTTCTTCAAAAACTCAGGTAAGTTGCTCATGAATATATGTGTGCATCACCTGGGTTCAAAATAAGGTATTTTTAAAATACCATTTTTATACTCTTTTACATACAGAATGGTGTAATATAAAGGGACTATTTACAGATTGAATAGAAAAGGTTTATGTTTTATTCAAGAAAAGTTCACAGTTAAGGATATTTATAAATAGGCCTTGAACGCACGTGATGTAGAGGATATACAAATAGTAACTTCCTCGAGTTCAAAAAGAGGAATAAAATTAGAAATGGAAAAAAATAGCAAGGTAATTATATATCTATTAGAGCAGAAATAATGATGATAAAATGAACAATTGTTTGTCATGCACCACTCTATGAATACTATGAATGCAGATGGAAAGAATGATGTATGATATGTAGACTCCGGCACCTCTAACCACATAACTTCTCATAGAGAGTGGTTTAGAGAGATGTACAATCTAGAGTCTTTAGGCTATGTGGAGACTTTGTTGGTGTCAGATGGTAGAACATGGATTCCAAGTTTAGTTCACATTTGATGATTGTTATGTAGAAGATCTTAAAAATGATTGTAGGTTGATTCCAATAGAGAAACATACTGGAAAATTCTTTACTCTTAATGTAAGTCTATCTTAAGTGGATGCTACCATGTTTGCACAAGGTTTGGGTATTATGAATTATATTAAAATTTGGCAAAAGAGAATTGATCATGTGAATGTGCAATAGCTGAAAGACATGTCAAAATAGATTGTGGATGGTTTGCTCAATTTTAGAGTTGATGAAAAGGACAAGTATGTGAAGCACGTCAATTTGGAAAGCAAGCAAGACATGTGTTTCCACATGAAAGACATGTATGCAAGGAGCTACTTGAATTCATACATTCGGATATCTGGGGTCCTACAAAGTCTACAACTTTGAGTGGTTGCAAGTATTATGTTTCTTATTGATTATCATACTCGCAAAGTATGGGTTTACTTTATGCATGAGAAAAGTGAGGTATTTACTCATTTTAAAATCTTTGAGGCTTTAGTTGAGAAGGAGATAGGGTTGCATATTAAATTCATAAAGTCACATGGCAGGAAAGAATATCTCTCTAATGAGATTTTTGATTTTTGTAGAAAAATGATACACATAGGTAGTATATATGTAGATATACTTCATAGAAAAATGGAGGTGTTGAGTGCAAAACCAAGCATATTACAAAGGTGGTTCATGCATTGATGTTAGAAAGAGACTTTGCTCATTACTATTGGGATGAAGCAGTTGCCACAGTTGTATACATTATGAATAGGACACCCAGTGGTGCAATACATGGTATGACACTCAGAGATAAGTTTATAGGTAGAAAGCAAAATGTGTCCTATCTAAAAGTATTTGGATGCATTGCTTATGTGGATACTCCTAATGAGTTGCACTGTAAATTGGATCCCAAAGTGAAAAAATGTATATTTGTGGGGTATTCTCTTAAGTGGAAGGGATATAAATATCATTGTTAACAATCCCAATATGGGGTTAATCATGTGTATACAAAATGATTGACACATGATTATGATGGATTGTAATAGATAAGGAACTTCATGGCTAAAGATGGAAGAGGCGCACAATATGCATAATCAAATGTTCTCTTATATCTATCATTATATAAATTGGTTACATATATTATAAAGGAGAAGATGCTCTATCAATGATCCCTTACACTTTCCATGTGTATCCCCATGTAACACCATACAATCTACACTTTACATGGATGCCCTATGTGGCACTCTTTACTCAAAATCTCTCATCCATATTCATGCACCATACAATATTAAGCATATAGAGTATTTACATATGCACATACACACACACACAGCTTACTTCTAAAACCCTCCTTTTTCTTGGCATATACATTGCATCTAATTAGACTAACCAAGATAATCCAAAAATAACATAAGATACGAGAGCTAGTCTCATGCTATATATCCAAGTCAACTCACTACAATTTGATTATTGGAGTTTAACTTGGGGATTTTTTATATCCACAAGTCCAAGCCTTCCTAGTGATATAACATTGATATGTGCTATCCCTTCTTAGGTGCTATTAGTTAAATGAATGACATCATTGTGCTCATGTGTTCCACCTTGATTGTCATTCAAATAGATTGGTGATTCTAGCTTCCAAGAGACCCCTCCTACAAAGAGAATTATAGATTTATGCTCCTTTAAACCTTCCCTATTTGGATTATTGCATATGTCAGCATTAAAATCCAAAAGGCAGAGTTTCAATCCTAGGCCCATGACATAGATGCATCTTAAAGTGATTTATATTGTTAGATGTATCATTATGGCCTCTAGTTTCATGCGCTTGGGAATTGACCATGGTATGTTGTAACATGCCTGCCTGAGCTTTCCTTATGGCGGTACGTTCTTAGTAGTCCATCAAGAGATGTCCTAGAAAGTGCCATCTGGGATTTTGATGAAAACCATCGGAGTTTTCTAACTAGGCTCGCTTGAGTCTACCCCGTAGTGGAAGTTCTGACCATTCCCATGAGGATTGACCTGAGTCTTTTTCGTCAAATCAACTATTAACAGTTAACTAGTGTCAATGGTTTGAGATTCTATCCCTTATAGAAATTATTAAGACTAAAACATGCTTACATTGCACTAGGTTCAAAGAGAATGGGAAACAAAGGGAAGTATGTCACTTTGATCCTTTCTACCCATGGTTCTAAAGTGATGCAAGTCAAGCTTTCCATCTTTTAGCTTGATGATTTTAGGAAAGATTAGTACCTAATTTACAATCACAAACATATTATTTCGAATGCATCATACATTAAATTTTAACAAATTTATTTTCAAGATAAATATTTTTTTTCCAAAAATAATAATATCAAGAAAAAAACTTAGGGTAAGTGGCAATACCTTCCAATAGTCTTCTTGGATTTCCCCTTTCTTAGGATCTAATTTGGACTAAACAACAATTTTATTCTTGAGAATAACTCCCTTGGAGTTTTATGGGTCCTTGCCTGCAATTTAAAAAAATATTTGTTTGTTTAATTATGAAAAGTATTCTTTTGACAATTCCATCAAAGGTCTTTTATATACCGAGAATTAGTGTCCATGATTATCCCTGACAATTTGGCCAAGAAGAAGAGCTGAGAATTAGTGTCCTGAGAATTAGTGACCGTTCTTCTTCAATTTAGCATGGACACTAATTAGTGTCCATGACAATTTGGCCAAGAAGAAGAGCTCTTTATGGATAGTATCTTAGCAAATCAGCCATCTAGAAGCTTTCAAGATGCAATCTGATGTTGGCGATTTGATCTTTGAGGTCAAGAGAGGCTGCTAGAGAGATGCCATGAATGATTCACCTGGCTCTCGGATGATCTTACTTCAATCCAAGTCTCTCATTGAAGTGAGAAGAGGGAGAGATTGCTAGAGTTAACTACTGTAATACAGAAGGAGAATTCCAGCTTTTTCCTCAGCAAACAAGGACTCCAAATTTGGGAGCATGAGGCACAATTTTTTTAAAATAAAAAAAGGGAGGGGGAAGGGTAGCCTATCTTTTAAGATTTAAAGCTTAAAGCTTTGATACTTGTTTGCTTTGCAAATTTTTAAATGTGTTTAATAAATTTTAACTTATTGCCCATGACTGGCATTCACGTGTGGTAACTTCCATGAAGGATGGCTACAATCCCTATCAACCTGAAAAAGTGTCAGGTTGAGAACCTTTGACTATTTTTCTTGAGATTTTCTCTAGTTAATGGTTTAGAATTCTTCAAGTCTAATTTGCGAGAAGTCGGGAAGATTGAAAAATAAGTCATAATATCAAATCCTCTTCCCCTTAGAGGAATCGAGATGTCCTCGTCTCAAATGAAACTAGGGATATTGGTTACATAGTGTTTTTTTATCAATCCAAGTGGCATCCTCTTCAAGGTAGTCTTTCCACTAAACAAGACAATCTCTAAGGGTTTTGCTTCTTAGAGTTTTCTCCCGCATATCAATATCTTTTTTGGTTGAATTTCAAGGACTCCTTGACTTAGCATCATAATTTGTTGGTCTTTAAGTTCATGTCTTTAAGTACATGGTCTAGGTTTTAGGAACATATACTTTCAATAAACTGACATGAAATACATTATGTACTTTCAAGTTATTGGGGAGTTGTAGCTTGTAGGCATTAGGTCATGGCCCACAATACCTGGGACTTAGCTTCTTGAATTTCCCCAAAGATAAGGAACTTTTATTTGGACAAGATCGTAGGAAAACCATGTCACCTTCTTTGAAAATGTGTTCTTGCCTTCGTTGTTCAGCATATGCTTTTTGTCAATCCTTGGAGGCTTAAATATCTTGCCTTATACCTTTCACTTGTTGTTGATCCATTTCTTCCAGCATATTCCTAGATGCTTCTACCCATAGGGTCCTTTTGAGACCATTAATACAAGAGCTTGAAGAGAGGGAGTAAACGTGTTTTATAATTATCGAGTTGAACGTATCTTTGATAATTCTGCTCAAGAAATGCAATTTTGCATGATACGTGCAATGTTAATGATGGTCACAGATGACCATCTAGCCCAATGTAGACTTAGAATGTTTAAAGATGGAGGCCAATATTTTTGTTAAAGGGACAAAGCTTAGGCTACCTTGGATAGTAATAATTCATCATTTCAAGGTTGTTATGTTTATGATAGAAATATATATCAAGCACGATATCCTCTAGAAAAATGTACCACAGAAGAAATGAAAGAAGCACATTTACAATACAAAAAAGAAATCATGCAAACTAAACAATAATGTATACTCAAGAAAGCAAGATTATCAGGAAGTCCATAGTGTGGAAATTGCATGATCTATATGGTTTCAATTTATCATTAGATTTAGTCTATGATTCAATGCATATTTTTGCATGGAATATATTCAAAGAATATATAAGTGATCTTATGCAAGTTGCATCCAATGAGACAAAAAGAGAAATAGATTCTTGTGTTAAAAAAGTATTTATCCTTGCTCCACAATCCATTCGATATGGTTGTTGACCATCCACTCCAAGCAAATACCATGATATTTTTAAGGTAGAGGAGAATCAAATGTTCATCCAATGGTGTTTACTGTATATCTTACTAAGAATTCTTAACTTACATAGAGAGATCTATGACTCAGGGATTCTTCTACTAGATATATCATATGGGTTTTATAATTATAGTTGTGACAAAGGCTAGTCAAAGGAATGCATAAAAATGATGCATTCCTTGCTTCTTTCATGGAAAGTAAGAAAAGAAGAGTCTATGGGAGCAAATTCTTCCCCTCTTGAGCATGTTGCAAGTATGGACCTTTATTAAAATAATATATCACTTGCTCTTCATATCTTATAAGAAAAGTCTATGGGAGCAAATTCTTCCCCTCTCGAGCATGTTGCAAGTTGGACCTTTATTAAAACAATATATCACTTGCTCTTCATATCTTATAATGTCTACTAACTTAAATTATTTATAGGGTTTGGAGAGATACTCGATGATATTTTCAAGTATGGAATGCATGATATCTATTGTTGTTATGAATTTGAGTGCAAGGTACTAGCATATATTGGTATCAAGACTAATAAAAAAGACATGGGGATATCGTACATTCATTATTATAGAAGAATACTATTTGCACATGTCTTCTCAATCTTACAACGAGAAAAGGATAGTCTTTTGCTACATGAGAGGACATTAAAAAGTATTCATTTGTGTTTGTCAGTTCCTTTTTGTTTTGAGATAGGAAGTCCTGATAGCACATCATGCCATGCAATTCATGAACAAGGAATCTTGGAGAATTCATTAGTGTGAAGAGGGCAAAGGAGCTATGGAGGGAGCTTGAAATAATAAATCAAGATACTACATGTTGGAGAATGATAAGACAAAAAGGTATCGCAATAAGCTAGAAGAGATGAATGATTACACTGCTTATTTGGGAGGAACAAAAGTATATAGAGCACTATTGGTCTTTTGAAGAGAATTCTCTACAATCCCAATATGTGAAAATGTATAAAAAATTATTGTTTAATGGGGATATTTATAAGCTTTGGGATGATGTAGTAGTTAAAGTTGATGAGCCTAACACTATTGTTGAAAGCATGGGTCATTGGAAGTCTTGCATTACATCATTCTTTTCAGTATAGTGGAATAGAGAGATCATGGTTTTCTTTGGGCCAAAGTACTATCGGCAATGTATCATAGTAAAAGATAATAAAGAGTGCTTACTTATTGAACCAACTATAAGAATGAGTGTTTTACAAAGAGAATGTCTTCCATTTTTTTGGGATTGTGTAAGGTATATAAGCTCATTATTGCACAAGTTTATGCTTCTCCCTTTCATCAATAAGCATATTGCTTATAAAACAGAAGACCTCTCACCAAGGATGAAACCACTTCAAGTGGGTGAAGTTAGATGTATTCCTCTATAGCTAGAGAAAGAAGATATTGTGTTGGCATATATGGATATGAATAACAATTTAACCAAACATGTTGTGGTACATAAACTGGATAGAGAAAAAAACATGCAAATTAGCATGGTTGGAGAAAGATAGCAATCAAAACAACTTATAGAAAGTTTCTATGGAGGATAACTTCACGAGGGACCGGAATTGTTGTATTACAATAGTATATGAATGGTTGATAAGGAAAAGGAAGAGAGAAATATTACTCTCTGAAGAATTATGTGATTTTCTAGTGTCATGGATATCCTAGATTTATGAAAAATAGACATGTCTTCATAGGATATATACATACCTATAAATGTAAGTACTGTTTACAATGTCTTTTTTATTAAATCAATCCAAGCGTCATATGCCTTTAAGACTAATATTTATCATTTTATGAAAGATTATTATATTAAATATTATTTTTATTTGACTTGTATTTATATTTTTTTCAGGTTATATTTTACGATAGCCTCTAATGAGGTTACAGCCATAGATACACCAACGTATGAGCATATATTTTTACCTCCACCATCCCCACTCAAACAAAGGTCTCTAGTTGCACATGAAAAAACCCTTGGGGAGCACAAGGGAAAAACTCGAGCTCCTATATACAAATTTACAAAGATGATCAAGAAGGACTATTGTGTGCATGTAAAGTGAATCCATGCATGTGAAGTGAAACTTAATATGTATGTACAAAGATGACCAAGAGGTTTGAGGTGTATGTGCATATCTGAAGTGTATGGTGCCTACAAGGAGTATGTACAATGGAACTACAATGTCATAGTAGATGCAATCCTATTTTTACATGTAATGAAGTAAATAAGGCCAATGACAGGCTAAAAGCCTTTTAATAAGATTAGAGGTCTAGGGATTAGGGTTTGCTATAAATAGGCAGCCCTAACCAAAGTTAGGGGCCTTTTGTCATTATGAACTTGGAAGTCATGTACGTTTTCTTGGTAGTCACATTAGTTCATGTCTTTCACCTACATGGAGATGAGTTTCCATGGCACTAGCTTGTTTCAAGCATTTCTTCTATGTTTCATTAAGTTAATACATTTTAGCTTCTTTTCCATGTCACTTCCTTGTCGATTCCATTAGATTAGGCAAGTTTGATTCAGTTATAAGATCCCTTCATTTCAATGGCATCAAAGCCTTGCTTTGATCCAAGGCAAGCTTTAATTCCATCATTTTCATGATTATGATCTGGCTGGGGAGGTCATTTTCATGGAAGATCTGGTCACAAGCATCGTTTTTATGTAATTGGAGTTGAAGACACAGTTACATGGTTTGGTTTCTTCTTGACAGTGACTAGTCAGGTTGTACTACTTCAAACTGGTTATTTTAGTGCTTCTTGACAGAGACATCGGAGCAAGATGGAGGTCCATAGCTACTTTGGTAGGTTGTCATCAAATTTTACTCCATTTTGAAGGCCTATGGGCCAAAAGAGGGTCAAACATGGCTAGAGGACACTTAAAACATGGTCACTTTTGAGAAGGAAGGTTTTCTTTTTGAGACTTGGTCTTTCTCTCTCCTATTCAAGTTACCTACAAGCTTCCATTGAAGCTATGGTCCAAGAAATCATCTTCCATCCCACTCCAATGGCTTCAATGGTTTGTTTGGTTTCTTAGTCTTGAATCTATGGCTTTTAAGCTCTCCATGGAGCACCTATAAGCCATGATTTTGCTTAACCATCTCACGCAGTACTTTAGTATCTATTTGCACTAACTATGTTGTTTTGACATACTCCTATACCAACGTGAGAATGGCCATTATTTGAGCTTTCATCTCTCATATCAACCCTATGTTTGACAATCTAACTCATAGCTTTAATCCATCTCCTGAAGTGTCTATGCAAGCTATGAGCTAGACATTGAGGGTTCTTTGTACTTGAATCTTTATTTAAGCGTGGCTATGGAGGTTTCAAACCAGGAATGACAGTTTTGGACAACATGAATAATTTTTTAGATTTCTCAATCCAAATCAAGGGGGTTTTGAGGATAAACCACTACTGGAGCATCTTCATACTCATGATTTCAATCTTTGGGCAAGATTGAACCGACATTGAAGAGATTTGGACTTATCTTGACCTATGGAGGTTATGGATAGCATATGTTTCAATTTCCACTAAAGTCATTAAGTTTCTCTTCAATCTTAAACTCTTCAACCATCATTGGATTTCCTACTTCCAATATCCAAGGTCTCTTATCAAATAGAAGAGGATTTTGCCTTCCATCAACCATACATGAAGCAATAGAGCATCAATGGAGTTTATGGAAGAAGAGTATGTTGCAGGGAATTCAATTTCAACAAAGAACATGGAGAGTCTTGACTATTTGGAGCTGAAGTGAAGCTATTTTAATCAATGGTTCTTCATCATGATCACTTTGATGACTTTCCATTTGATCTGGGAGGATTGCTATGGAATAATGGCTATACTTTTTGATCCCTTGACCTCCAAATATGATTGATAGCTTGTCTTCATTGATTTTTATTTGGTTTATTGGAGAAATAGTTGAAGAAGCATGAGTTCACTGTTTAATACAGCTTGCTGAATTAAATTCCTATCATAAAAATAAATGGTCTGATATCATCAAAGTTGAGATTTTATGCTTGGATGTGATGCTCCCAAGTGTATTCTTCAAAATGACACCTCATTTTGTAAGAGATGGGGAATATAGGGGAAAATACGGGAATGAATAATGGAGGGAAAATACTGCTACACTAGCGGTATATAAGATGTATGGGACTTGACATTTGCACCATCAGATAATAATACAAGTCTCCTTTCATCTTCACCTCTCTCTCCAAGCTTTCATGGTTTCTTCCTCTCTCTTCCTATCTTTCTCTCTCCTTTTCTAGTCTTTCTCTCTCTTCCTATAGTCTTTATCTCTCTTCTGCACTCTCTCTCACCTTATATACCAGCCAGTATAGCTAGTATTTCCCCATTATTAAATCCCCCTCTCTTACATTCCATCCCCACCCGAAGGTTTTTGCCCTCAAAAACAATTTGGGCACTTACGGTAACTGGGCAGGAGTAGATCAGAGTACTACTCTGCTGCATTATTACAAGGGTATACTAATAAATGAAGAGGTATTATTGCGTATGATGGGTCATTGGGGTATGTACAATACATGGGCACTATTGGAAAATTATAAAAATGAAAATTTGACCCAAATATCTTTAGTAAATGCAAGCTGCAGGTAGTGAATAGCAAGATGTTTACTATAGGGCCTTGTTGTAGTAAATCTGTCATAACTTTCTGTAGGAGACCCCGATCAGGGTGTAGCATATGTCAAAATGGAGCTCTCAAGGATTAATTCTAGCCCATGTATGATTTCCATTGTTGTCCATAGTAAAGAATAAAATTTTCTTTGAAATAGAGAGCTGTCTGAGTCAAAATCTAAGAGAAAACATGGATATAGTTAGCTAGATTTCAGCCAAATCTGCTTCTAGTAGGTATGAAAACTCTTCCAAAACTAAAGCTGGCCTCCAAGAAGCTTTCTCAAGAGGTAAACCTTGCCACTAAATCAAGTATTCCATGATGGAGCAAGAGCGAAGCTTCGTTTCCCTTTATCCTATGACTTGCTCGTGTATGTATTGAATGATGCCTTCTTCATCTATCGGTGGTAGCTCCTCAACATAATCCATTGATGATCTAATGAAGGGCTTCAATTGACTCACATGGAAGAAATTATGAATCTTTGTGGATGGGGGCAATGCCAACCGATATGCCAAGTCTCCCACTCTTTTGACAATCTGGTATGGCCCATAGAACTTGTGAGCTAACTTGTTGCTGGACCCATCCTTAAGGGTGTCATATTTGGACTTGGGCACCTTCAAAAGCACCAAATCCCCTTCTTGGAACTCAAGATCCCTTCTTTTGTCATCATTATAAAGCTTCATTTGATCCCGAGATTTCTTCAAGTTGACTTTACACTGCTGAAGTAAGGCCTCAATGCCCATAGAGCTAAAAACTGTCTGCCAAAAGTTACTCATGAACTTAACATCCTGGTCATGCACAATGACCTGTGGTAAGCCATGTAATCTGAATACATGTTCCATGATCTGGCTGGCTACTTTAGAAGTATTATATTGAGTCTTTGTAGTAATGAAATGGGCTACCTTGGTGAGTCTGTCCACGACTACATAGATGCTATTCCATCCCTTTTTAGTCTGTGGTATGCCGGTAATGAGTTCAATAGTAATGTGTGTCCATTTTCCTTTGGGCATAGGCAATGGCTCAAGTAAACTTGCTAGTTTAAAGGTGCTGTACTTATTTTGTTGACATGGCACGTAGCTCAAGACAAAGTCTTTTACATCCTTCCATAGGCCCTTCCAGTGAAAGCTCTTAGCAATCTTCTCATAGGTTTTAAATATGCCCAAATGACTAGTTGTAGGCGAGGACTGCATCTCTTGCATGATCTTTTGCTTGAATGGAGAAGTGTATGGGATGGCAATCCTGCCCTAAAACCATAAGATACCATTCTTAAGCTGATATGGAGAGTTTTCTTCCACGTGCCCTTGCTATAATTTTTGAAAAATGTGGCTGAAATTAGCATCTAACAAATAGGACTCCTAAAGCTCTTCTATCCAATCATTAAAGATCCATCCTTCGTTTTGACCAATAACACAGGGGAAGCATATGGTGAAAAACTAGGCTCAATAAATCCCATTTCTAGTAATTCTTTGACTTTTCTGGCAACTTCTTCTCTTTCACACCTAGACAATCTGTAATGTAGCTTGTTCATAGGCTTTGACTGAGGCTCCAGGTCTATGGGATGATCAACCACCCTATTAGGGGGTAGTGTTATAGGTACTTGAAAGAGGTCCTTGTACTCTTCTAAAAGATCTCTCAATGCTGAATTCTTTACTGTTTTAGTGGACTGATCTAAATTTTCTTTATTTAACTGCAATACAAAGATTTGGGCTGAAATTCACTGTTATTTTGAATTCCCTGTATGTAAATGAGGTCTCCCGCACTGGCAAACTCCATATACAGCAAGGAAAAATCCATGGTTATAGTGCCCAAAGTTTTCAGCCAATCACAACCCAATACAAAATCTATAGGCCCCATTTCCAATGCAATTAAATCAATTTGCTATCCAAAATTTTCAGCAAGCTGAATATAAACAACAGGGCATACTTGAGTGCTAATTTCTTCATCCCCATTGGCAACTTGCACCTTCAATGGCTGCTGTAAATCAGTGGGAAAACACTTCATCCTGTCCATGACTACTCTATTAATGAAACTATGAGTCTACCAATGTCTACAAGTATAAACACAACCTTTCCATGAATTTTGCCCTTAATATGCAATGTATTAGGGCTTTTGGATCTGGTCCAAGCATCCATAGATATGATATAAATAGTGGCAATATGTATTTCAACATGTGGTTCATTCTTTCCACCCATATCCCATGATACACGACCACCGAGGTCAAAAGAAAAATAGTTAGTAGTGTGAAAGAAATCTTCTTAAACAAAACTCTTCATTAGCATCATCTATTTCAAAATCATCATAAAAGCATGTGCATCCTCAGTGTCCTCCTCTGAGTTCTCAAATACCAACATGCTATGAATGCGTGCCTTAGCATTTCTAAAAGCACATTTTGAGGCATGATCATCTGTATACTTCTCACACACTTGAAACAAAGCCCTTTTTCCTTTGTTTCTTTATACAAATCCATGGGAATGGACTTTGGACTGGCAAAGGCTCAAGCATTTTTATTCTTGTTGTCCCCTTGCCTATCCTAAAATTCCTTTGTGGTCTTGAAGCATTAAATGTGGGGTATGTGGGGATCTTAGGAGTGTTGAATGGCATGTTACCACCACCATAACTTGCCCCAAACTCTCCCAGCCTTACAGCACCTCTTTGCTGCCCAAAAATGTGACTGCATAGGTCCCCTTTGCTGCCCAAACACTAGCTGAGATGCCCCTCTTTGCTATCCATGCTGAAATGAAGCATCATAGCAATACTTATGAGAGCTCTCAGTCAACTCAATAGCTTTGAACAAATCCAATGGATTTTGAGCTAAAACATCAGCCGAGAGTTGGGGATCTAGCCCATGCACATACTTGTGTAACTTCACATCATCACTAATCGACTCAACATACATGGTAAGGTTGAGGAACTGACTTGTGTAGTCAATCATGCATTTATTTGAAGGTTTCAATGCTTACATGTTGCCAATTTAATATCAGTCCTCTCTTAGACTTTCTTGCATTGAAAATGGTCCCTTCTATGCTGAAATTTTCACTACTGTTTAGTGATTGCCTCACCCTAATCTCTTAACCTGTGATGATTGTTTGAGCATAAACTAATCTCTGAAATCCATTGTAAATGAAGTAAGATAGCAATGAGACACTGCTTGGTAATCCCCTACCCTTGACCCCAATTTTCCATTCCATGCATTTCATGAAAAGGTTCAATTCCTACTTCCAAATGCATCTCATACTGGGTGTTTAATTAATAAATGTGTGCCATGTATATTCTGGGTGAGAAAAAGCCCGATGCTAGGTGAGGTGGCAAGACAAAAGAGGGGTGACTCCACCTTGCCATCAAAGACCTTGAAGGGGTGCACAACCCGGCCTAGGGGGAACTTTGCCCCACCTCCCGATGATCTGGAGCAGGAAGTTGCTTGTAGGTGCATGTACTCTCTTGAAGATCCAAGATATTGACTTGGCATTAATGTAGATGCATTTGTGATGTATGGATGTATTATTGGCTGCAAATTTATTGGAAAATACTACTAAGGATGTATTTGCAAACATAAGAATACATATGTAATCAATGGCAGTGAATACGATGCTTGGAACGTATGGGAGATGCCTATGCATGGGGAATTGTGCTAAGAGATGCTTATGACATGCTCAATTCTGGAATAAGGCTGCAAACACTGAATTTGGATGACTGGGCAATGTATTATGCCATGTGGGATGACCCTTGAGTCATGCATTGACAAGGTGATCCATTGCAATCCCTTTCTTGACCCACAGAGGGTGTTGTAAGCAATTTGCTTGCATTTACAGAAGTATACCTACTCCCAAGAACTAAGGTGCACACCATGAAGAGTTCCCATAGGTCCTACTAAGGGCTTTGCTTAGTTTTGGAGCTCTATTTGGACTCTACAAGATACTTATAGGGTCAAAACAGGCCTCCTATAGGTGTAGACAGGGTACTAGATTGCAGAGTACAGCAGTGCTTTTCCTATTACATAATTTTTTGTATAAAACTTGGAAGAGCATGCTTATGCCTAGTTCAAAGAGGGAATCCTTGGCTCCAACTTGAACAAAAAAGTAGGTCAATTTGAGATTCCTAGCTCAACTTACGGGAAAAACAATGACAGGTGGTCTAATGGGACTACACCTAACCATGGCAGGGAATAGGGGAAAAACTAAGACAAATGTTGACCTCTAGCAAAAAATAAGGGATGCACATGCCTTGAGGGATGAAAATAACCCTGAGGTGGATGATGAAGATTACTCTCATGACGTGGGGAGCCTCAGTGCACTCATTTACACCCTCCGTTTGCATGAGACAAGGCATGCTGAGAGGCATAGAGAATTGATAGAAGGCATTGGTCAAATGAAGACCACTATGGACACCCTTGCTGCCTAGCTCACTAAGTGGATGGAATTCCAAATGAAGGGAAAACAACAAGAATATTAGTCACATGTGCATGCTAAAAGAAACATCTTTCCATCAATTAATGCAAACTCTCATGGGCATTATGCACTTGATGCTTATGCTTATGGCCAACATGCATATGCTGATGGTACATACTATGACCTGTATGCATCTTATGAACATGGACAATAGCAATATGCAAATGAACATGAGCAATATGCAATTACATCTAAACAGCATGTTAATGCTTATAAATATGATGTACCATGTCATAATGCAGAGAATCACTCCATTGAACCGTGGCAACAGAATGGCTATTATGGGCAACATGCTTATGCTTATGGGCATCCACCTTTTCAGCAACATAGTCATGATAATACATGTGAACCTTTCTTAATTGAGCAGCCTAATTCTTATGGACGTGACAATAATGGTCATGCTTATTAGTACTCTTCTAGGTTTGATCAATATCAAGTTTATAACTACCATGGTATCCTGTATCCCAATCAGTTCATACCTCATGATTACCCAAATGTAATGAGGAGTTCTTTTCAAAGTGTTGATGATGAAGAAGAGAGCAATGAGCAAGCTAAACAATAAGACTGAGATAATGAGCAGCATGATCAACAAGAAAATGAGAAAGAAGACCAAGAAGATGTACAAGAAGGGAATAGTGAAGAGCAAGATGTACAAGCTGATGAATCACATGAGGCACTCACAGATATAGATGGTTATGCTACAGGTTTTAGACTCTTGGAGAAACCTCATGATGATATTCTTGAGCATCAATTTACACTTAATCAAGGTTTACAACAGCCATTGAACGCATTTGATAATGCATACCTTGATCATGGTTATGATTACTAGTATATGTATGATGATGATGTAATAGATGATTTGGGCATATATGAAGATGAAGATGGCATTGTGCTTCTCTATGATGCGGGAGATTATGGATATGATTATGGACTTGATTATGGGGATACTTCCTTGTATCCATTTGATCCGGGTGGATCGGAGTATGTGATTGATGGCCATTCTCTTCTCTTGGACAATCGTTATGATGGAACACCTTTTGATCCAAGAGGTTAATGGATTGCTTGGGATCTCCTTTAGACCACAGCATCCATCTTGCAGGAAATTTCTTCTTTTTTGGTAGGCTCTTTTGGCTGAAGATTGGTTATCTTTGGTTATGTTTTAGTGCAAGGAAGATTGCAAACCACTCTATGTTTTCAACCAAATTTGATTCTAAATTAGGGACAATATTTAATTATAGACATGGGCTGAAAGTACTCAAAGTAAGCTCCGTTGCTATGTGACAAACACCCTGATTGGAGTTACCTATCAAAAGTTATTGCTGATTTACTACAACAGGGTCCTATAGTAGACAACATGCTGTCCACTGTCTGCAGCACTCGATTCCTCACTGAATATGGGTCAAAATTAGATTTCTCTTATTCCCCAGTCATACCCATACATCATATTGTATCCATGACCCAATATACATACATAACCCCCACATGATTTATTGAATAACCCCTTGTAATCATGCAACAGAGTAGCACTCTGGACTAGCCAACCCTGCCCTATTTTGTAGTAAGTGCCCATTTTGTTTTTGAGGGAAAAAATCTTTGGGTGGGGATGGAATGTAAGAGATGGGAAATACAAGGGAAAATATGGGAATAAATAATGGAGGAAAAATACCTGCTACAGTGGCGGTATATAAGATGTAAGGGACCTGACTTTTGCACCATTACATAATAATACAAGTCTCCTTTCATCTTCACCTCTCTCTTCAAGATTTCATGGCTTCTTCCTCTCTCGTCCTGTCTTTCTCTGTCCTTTTCTAGTTTTTCTCTCTCCTTGTCACTCTCTTTCTCTCTCTTCATGCAATCTTTCTCTCTCTTTTGCACTCTCGCTCTCCTCTTCTTCTCTCTTTCCTATCCTCTTCTTGACACATTTGTTTGATTCAAAGCTATATTTCAGAAGTTGTGACTCTTTTACTATGACAGCCCTTTCTTGGACAACATGAGCAGCGTGAAGACAATCATGAACTTCTTGGACCACGGATTCTTCTTCAACTTGTGCCTTTGTGTAACATTCCGAAGGCATGCATGAACCGCCTCTCTAAAGGATAATTGAATTGGATAAATGACAAAAAAAATTATTATTCCCCTTATCCCCCCCAGCCGACTGTTGTGCCAGAGGGGGAGGGGAATAGAAGGAGTAATTAAGCTCCTCGATGGAGCTTGCAGGGGAGAAGTGGGCATGCGTGATGCCACGCAGGGGAGGGAGGATTCCCCTCCCCTCACCTATAAAAAGGCTATGGGCATAGCAAAGGGGGTGGCCGCCATAGAACGACGGAAGGCGCTGTCGTGAAAGCCTAAAGGGGACGCCATCGAATTTCAGAGAGGGAGAGAGTGAGGCTCTATGTGAAAAATCGTGAGGGAGGGAGAGATTGAAGATGTCGCCACGCTGCCATTACAACGTTGTGAGCTGCTGCTTAAATTGTCGCTGCCGTCCGTTTGCACGCCGCCACAGGCGCTCTTGGTTGTCATCACGCTGTTCAGGACGAGTTATCTCCCCCCACATGGCTCTTCTAGAAGCTTCCAAAGCTTCTAAGGGGGGGGATCTATAAGCCCCCTTTCCCCCCCCAAAAAAAAGTTTTACCTTAAAGGGCCTTCATGTGACCCTTAAGGCCTTTCTCCCTCCTTCTTTAGCCCTTTCATACCCTTTTCTTATTTCCCCCCCAAAACCTTCTTTCGGGCTCCCTCCTAGCCCTAGTTCTTGTGAACTTGCTAAAACACCCCCTGCCCCCGGAAATCCAAAGGCCTTCATGTGCTCTTGCATATAGCACCCCCCATACATGAAATTTCCTCCCTAAGGGCCCTCTCATACCTTTGTTTTCCCCCCACACAAAAAAGAAAAGAGGGTGTTAAGGGTCTTTTGACACCTTCTTTCCCCATATACAATCCCCTATAGCCAAAGGGTCTTCTACACCTTTTATTCCCCTTTATTGTGAGTCTTTAAAAGGCCATTTAAGCCTTTCCCGTGGCTTTAATGGGCCTTACTCAAATAGAGGATTTTGAAACACCCCCTTCCCGGGTTTTAAAACCCCTTCTGTGGTTTCTCCCCTCCACTCAACTATCCCTTCAAAGAGCTTCTACGAAGGGAAGGAAAAGAAAACTCATAAAGGACGGTGGAATTTTAAAAGGAAGTTCGCAAAGCCGCATCCAAGATGGAAAGGTTGCATTCGCGATGGCTCCTAAGAAAGCCCAAGGCGCAACCACAGGAGGATCGTCACCTAGCATCCACCTGGACATCTCACCACAAGTCCAGGTTTTCCTTCCTAATTTTTATTTTTATGTTGTTATAATTTTACGTGCGTGGTTGATTTTTGGAGATAGGATGCATTTTCCATCTTAAATATTTTGGTTAGTTTAAAAGAATTAGCTTACGACGGACAAGTTCAATCACTAGTATTTTCAATAAAACGAACAAAAATAAAGTGAGCAAAAAATTGATATGCATTTCTAGCAAGTAGTTTTTGTGCATCTCAATGAATTGAACTTAGATTAATGTCCATATTTACAAAACGGAATTAAGATAGTGCACTCAGTTTAGACATGGAAGTATAAATTGCATGTCACATTATTAGGACATATCTTCTTCGCAATAAGTCATTATGGAAAGTGCTAAGAATCCATAGAAAAGTGCAAGGCATGAAATGATTCTTAAGTTGAATAACTCTAGTCAATTGGTATAAATATCATTTTTTCAACTGCATAATTATTAGAAAAGCCTGCATGTTTTAGCATGAACCTTGTTCGCAAGTTATAGGATGATTAATCGGAATTAGGCTATAACCTAACCTATGCTTGACCTTAAACCGAAAAGTTAGGGTTTGAAAATCAACTTACACGTAGACAATGAGTCATGTGGTTATGGAAATGATAGCGTAATTATCGCCAAAAATAAATAGATTAAATTGGCATAAACCTAAACACCTAAACCCACGGAATACTCGTTTAGAAAAGAGTTAATTCAATGCAACGTATCCCAAGGAACTGACTAGGGTTGGCACGTTGGAGACATTACCTAGTCGCTTTACCAAAGCTAAAACCCCAATACCCTAAAGACTTGCCACATTCACGAAATGTAGGGACATTGGAACATACTTGAGAAGTGATCTAGGGTTTATCCCTAGGAATCTCTCGCTAATAAAAGATGGAACTTGGAACCCTAGGACTGACAACGTCAACCTAATGTAATCATGAACAGATTGTTTCATGACTCCATTAGATGGGTAAATAGTCCCATAGTTGATGCGACACTTGTGCAACAAGTGGTAGAGTCGCATGATCTTGTGATTTGATCACAAGGGAATGGCCAATTCCTCGGAATGAGATTGGTAGATTCTTACGCAAGTTATCTTGCAAGAGGATGAATAATCATCCTAATATAGTATCTTTCTGGGATAAAGATAATTGCTTGAAGCAAAGGACAAGCGAGTAAATTGGAATAACATATGAACTTATGGTATTGACCAAGTTGGGTTAATAGGGTATGGCCCTAACCCAGGATATAGGGAATCTTGCCAAGTCGCAAGTAATTCCATATCGAGTGCTGGATGCATTCGGAAAGAAGGATTCACTCCTTAGCAGTTGGCCAACAGTAACGACCAATGGAAATGATTGTGCTTGTTATAGATTTAAGAACACTGTTTTGCTTTGTTTGATCAAAGAATTAAAGGATAAATGGATGTGTGATCAATCGGCGGTAGATATCATCAACACCTTGCCAGTATAGTCTCCTTGCGATCAAGGAAAACTTCAATGCCTGTTGTTTGATTTTCCTCTTTTCAGACTTTGACAAACCAGCTCCCGTCTCTCCTGTTGATAGATAATGCATAATAGCAGCATACCAAGATGGGATAGAAGCTGTATCAATTTTAAACATGTCCTCCATATCACTTCCTTTAGCCAAAATCTCTTTCGGCTCCTCGAAATCCACAAGGCATTCCACAATACCCTGCAACCTTGATGGCTTACTCTTAATCTCATAATCGAACTCCTGCAAAGTGATTAACCACTTTGCCAAACGATCAGGTGGCTGTAGCTTGTTCATAAGCAATCTCAGTCCTTCCGCCTTTGTATAGAACATTACCTTTTCATAGAGGATGTAGTGCCTAAATTTCTTAGTCCCAAAGACCATTGCAAGACACAACTTCTCCATGTAGGTATAATTGATCTCTGAAATGCCCAATTTTCGACTAGCGAAAGCTATCGGATGATACCACTTTTCCTCCCAGATTTGGGCTAAACAGCAGCAACAGCTGATACTATGCATGGTGGCTGCTGAAAATATATAGAACACCTCGCCCCTTTTAGGTGCTTTCAAAATGGGTGCTCTTACTAGCTCCTGTTTCACATCCTCAAAAGCTACCTTACAAGGGTCGCTCCATTCAAATGAACAGCTAAAGAATAATAAATTCGTTAATGGCAACGTTCTTTTTGCCAAGGCATTTATAAATCTTCGATAGTACCCTATCGATGACAGAAAGATATAAACCTCTTTCGGATTGCGCGGTGGACTCATAGCAACTATGACCTTGATCTTTTCGGGGTCACTTTTGCGATCCCTATTGAACTGACCACATGGCCCAGCAATAGCCCATAAGGTACTCCAAAGACACACTTCCTGGGTTAAGAGCGATACAAAATTGTCTGCAGTGCTCAAAGCACTTTCTCAAAATAACCAACATCCTTTCCCTTACAGTGGCTACCCCCAGGTCATCAATAAATACTTTCAACTCATCTGGGGAGATGTCACCGAAGGTCTTGTCTGCTGTTCGTTGCCACGATCCAGGTGCATTGCACAAACCAAAGGCCATCACATGGTATGCAAAAGTACCAAAGACCGTAATAAAAGTCGTTTTCAACTTGTCCTCTTCTGCAATTGCCATCTGGTTATATCCCGCAAAGCAATCCATGAACGAATATATTTCCCTACCCGCTAATTGATCCAAAATCTGGTCAATAAACGGCAACGGGTAGTAATCCTTAACTGTCTGCTTATTCAGCTCTCTAAAATCCACACATAATCGGATCTAGTTATTTTTCTTCTTCCTGATAACAACGAGTGAACACCGTTTTATGTGTTGTACAGGGAAGATTAAACCAGCTTTCCTTAGTTTCTGTAACTCCTCAAATGGCTTGCTGTGGGAATTAGCTTCTTTACAGCCTATGCCTAATCGCTCGTGTATTCATTACACTGACAATATATGTACATACACATATGCACTACAAGTGATATGCACCCATCATTATCACTTTATTCTATTGAGATTTTTGCAATCACACCTACTTAGTATCTTTGTATGGAGTAGTGTAGGCTCAGGACTAGAATCCCATAAGCACAGTAGGAGAAGTGCTACCATCCAGTTCCTATAAAGCATTTTACTTGCTCTCTTTTCTAATGTAATGTCATGTAAAGGCTCCATTGATTGATTTGGTGATATGCAGATCTAGCAGGGTCAGATACCCTATTAAAAGATTTGGTTTTGAAGGTTATACAACTCACCGTTATGCTTATATGGTGAAGCTAGTTGAGGATGTTGAGCCCACTTGTTTTGAGGATGATGTTGGTCATACTCATTGGGATGCAACAATGGATGAGGGTATAGCGTCACCATGTGTGGGAAAATCTTTCCAAGTGGAAACAAGTAAAAAGTATTTTTTGATCATCAGTGCGAGGGTAGATATTGAAGTAGGACTTCAACTTGGACGTCCATTCCTCCAAGTCAGATTTCCATACAAAATTTTCTGTAATAGGATCTTTGTGACTATCCTACATGACTATGACCAAAAACATTTCCCATCTCTTATTTGCAAAAGCCTTATATGGATGGATCATATGTTGAGAGGCCTAATCAGCAACATGAATATCATCTTGAGAATATTGAGCATGATCCCAAGCATCATTGCATATCCATTTTTCTTTTTAGCAATGCATAAATGAATTGATTTCCATATATCTCTTCTGATTGCATGCACCTCACGTGTCATATATGGGTGATATTAGCATATTGAGGGGGTGTCAAAGGGGATTATTGCATCAGGGGAGGTGGCGATCATGGAAAAGTACCTACACCTACATACAAGTATCGGGCTCCAAATCACTAGGAGGTGGGAAAAGTCCCCCCCTAGGTCGAGTTGTGCACCCCTTCAGGGTCTTAAGTGGTAAGGGAGAGTTACCTCTCTTTTATCTTACCACCTCACATGGCATCGACCTTTTTCCTCAGTCAGAGTATACATGGTGGATATTTTTATTAAGCAATCAACATGATATGCATTGGAAAGGAGACATTGGGCCTTTTCATGAGATGCAAGGAATGAACAAGGTTTGGGGTGGAAAATGATATTAGGTTGAATGCCTTGTTTGTGCTTGATTCCTAAAGGATTTAATTAAGGAAGGATATATTGTATGGGTGGATCACCTCCATGGTCGCACCACGTATTAACTCGAGAGGGCACTGCTCGATTCATGGGCCGAAGGTCGAGTGGTGAAAAGGCCAACCACGGGAATGATGTTTCGCTCCTAGACAGCTTGCGGGTCAGTTGGAGCTCTGGACACCCCTTGCTAGGTCTAGAATGGAGTTGAAGACCTCCGTGGCCCCCAACATCTGGGCATGTTGGGAGATCCTATTCTAGATAAAGGATTGAGTTTTTGATGCCATGTGAATTGGACTAGTTACTTCTGCAAGGCAAAAGGGATACTTCTCTTGGACAGAAGCGATACATAATTTCTCCTGTATGCTCAATTCAAAAGGCATACGCCTTACCTTCTAACGCACGGGACGACTGCCATCTTTTACAGGAATAGTATGAACAGCCATGCTAGGAGGAATGCCTCTCAGCTCATCATAACTCCAAGCAAAGATATCACAGAATTCTTGAATCAAGGACACATAGTCCTCTCTTTCTGCTAAACTGAGCATGGATCCTAATTTAATTGGCCGCGAATCATTTGACGTGCCAAGGTCCAACTCAATCACATCTGCGTCTCTTATCCTATATTGTGGTTCTATCGGCTTGTTTAGAGTTATTTGATAGATATCCTCTGTAGTGGACCCCTCTTTAGATTCATCACTGGATGATGTCTCTCTACCAGATGGATCATCTGTTGTCTCTAATTTTGTAGAAGATAAAGGAGCTCTTTCACTTTGAGGAGACTCGGGATAAGCATCGACTATTACTCGATTAGCACCTCTACCTAGAACCACTCGACCCGGCGGGTATATCGACTTGACAGTCTGTTCGTAAGATCCGAGGCCTACCTAGCAAAACCCGATAGCTAGGACGTCCTGCAAATCTTATCACCCTAAAGTCCAAGAAGCATTCTACACTCGCAACTATAACATGGACCTTAGTAACGCAACCTTCTGGTTGTCTTAGACTATCATCAGTCATTCTCAGAAGGGTGGAGCTGTCTTTCTGGATGCCTAGACCCAGCCTCTCCATCAACTCTGAACTCATGATATTGACGGAGGATCCAGTGTCTACAATGGCATGTTCCACTAATATTCCATCTACATAAGCCGAAACCCTAGGGCAGTTCTTTTCAGCATGGTCAAACCAATCTTCCCCTACTCGTGCTATGCCCAAGGGTTCTACAATATACCCGATATGCAGGATCTTCTTAAATTCCTTGCGTACCCCTGGAGATAATTTGATCAATTGCAAGAGATTCACATCTGGTTTAACTTTGCAAAGAGAAATCGCTAAATCAAAGTCATGATAAGCAGCCAAAGCTCTCTTTTCTTGCCAAACCATCCTCTCTCTTGGTCTTGGGACCGGTTTTGGTGCTTCTTTCTTGGCTCTTGCCTTCTTTCTTGGCACTGCTTCATCCTTCTTAGGGTCGCCTTTTCTATCAACCGGCCTTAGCGGTCCCCGTTCTATGCTAGAATTCTGGACTTGCGTCCCCTTATCCCCTTGTTTAGAGTTTGCCTCAACCGGTTTTTCCTTATCTTTATCAACCTCTTTAGCCTTTTGGCCTCTTGTCACAGCTCTTAAGCTAGAGGTTTCAGCATCATTGACTCGTACAGCCTCAATAAGGCTGACTCCATTGCCTTGTGGCAGCTCTTCTATAGTTGTTTTTCGCCTCTGCAATATTTGCCTAGGTGCATCATTCTGCTGCAAGTTATTTCCTTGCGCTCTATGATTCACAAGACCCGGTTGTTTACTCCCTTGTTGGAGAGAACTAATCTTGCTCCAACAGGTAGCAGCTAAATAGCCTGACTTCCCACAAATATCACATTTCACATTTGGACAGTTTCTGGGGAAGTGCTGTCCACCACACCATTTACAACTGAATCTAGAGGGTCCACCCTCTTCAGGGCGTTGACTCCCTATCAAATTTTGTTGCTTCTTCAATAAATTAACATCGACGGCTATTTGTCGATATTGTTCGGAAATCATATTGGTATAATGCTTCATCATGTCCTTAACTTCGCTAAGGACATTAGATGCACTCAACTCGTAGCCTCGATCATCAACTCGTCGTTCCATTGGCCTGACAATCTGATTTGGCATTGGTTGTTGACCCACAGAAACAACATTAGAACTTGAAACTTGGCCTCCAACATTTGGTGGAGCCAACTGACTTGCCATGGGCATAGTCACACTAGGAGGAGCCGGTAATAAAGGTACATTCGAAACCACACTCCCTCTCCCAATAGGGTTAGTCATAGGAATCCCTTGACTTCCATTCATCAATGATGGATTGCCGCTAGGTACTAAACCCCCATTAACATTCATTCGAGAGGAGTAGGCCATTTGTAATCGTGCTTCTACTCCCTCTGCCTGCGTAATAGCGGTGTTTATATCTCCTAAGGCCACACTGCTCAATTGTACTTGGATATTAAAGTCCAACCCATGCAAAAAGTATTGCAATTGGGTAGCTGGTGGAATGGAAATGTAAGTTTGCAACTTACGGAATACTTCCTTCAACTTCTTGGCATATGCTTTTACATTCTCGTGAGGATCTTGATGTGTTACATTCAAGACCTGCAACCAATATTGGCCACCTCTTTCAGGGGCATATTCCGCTCGGAAAGCTGTATAAAATTGATCAATGGTGGTTATGGTCCAGGCTCTATGGTGTGATACCATACCGCAGCCCTTTCTTTTAACATCATATTGAAGAACATCATGAGATGTCCCTCGTCTTGGATGCGATAATTGAACATCAATCTCTGAAATTCACAAATGTGAAATTATGCATCCTCTTGCGCTAACCCATTAAAAATGGGCAAGGGAACTCCTAAGGCTGGTAAATTCGGTGTCCCTGCAGGAATCGCAATAGGCTGTGCCATGGTGACAATCGGATTAGAAATAGGAGCTTGAAATGACGGATTCACACCCCCACTTGAAGTGGGTAGACTTGGTGGAGAAGAGGAAGAACTTACGCTTCCCCCTGCACCTAATGGAATAGGTGGAGCAGTTAAGTGACTAAGACCACTGCTTCGTATACGTACTGGACTACTCCTTTGAGGAGAATAATGGCTTATGATCTCTAACCGCCATCTAGCCCTCTCAGCACGTTTGGCTTTTTGGATTTTGGCTTGACGGTCCTTGTTACAGGACATAAACAAACTTCCTTTTGGTCCCTAGAAACCCTAGATCTGAAAACCACCACTTATAAGTGGCTCCCAACAAATGGACCACTAATGGGACCTAAAATGGGCCGGCACTGGCTATAGTACTAGCTGGACCTCATGCTCATGACACACAAACACCCTCACAGCCTCGCGGACCAAGAGCGTCAATATAAGGCTGAAGGACAAACCGCCCTAAAGCTTAATTCCTGTGTTTATAGTTTATAGTCCAATGTTTCCCTAAAACTCCTCAGAGGGAGAACACCCTTATACATTGGCAATGCCACAATCACACACACATAGGAGGCACTCCACCAACTAATAGTCAGAGCCCCACTGCAACTCTCCTACATCTCAGGGATTGGCCCTTTGATGCGCTGCTAAACATATATCACAAATGAACACAAACTCCTCTCTTTTATATTTCTTGTATTTCCAGGAGATATACCATGCTTCCTCACTTCACAGTCCCTTAGGAAACCGACCCTCTACCCTACGGCAAGGGATAACCTCACACTCTCAATCGTGGGTCAAAGTCCTAAGAAAACAATTGCTATGCAGTCCAAGAGATTTTCCTTCAATACCATGAACCATGCATAGTGCATAATGTGAATGGTTTAGTGCACAAATAATAGAAAATCAGCATTGTGCATCATGCGAAACCAATCTTTCCATGATTTCCATGCTAAAGTTTATGTTTTGAAACGAGGAGAGACACCGAGCCTTACGCTCATGCTGCCTTTTCCTTTATTTTAAAACAACATCCTATAGCCATGATGCAACACATAAATCAGGTTTAAGATTGTACTTTGACGCTCAAACCCCCCTCTCACCCTACCGTTTAATGTTTTGCAATCGTTGATAGGTGTAAGAGTCGTTTTATGCGTATTTCTTTGTAGAAAAAGCAATAAATACGAACAAAAACATAGAAATGAGGGTAAACCGAGGCTAACCTCATGCTCCACCTTCATTATACATTGCATAAACACTTACGTAATTTTTTGAAATTTTCCTTTTATCGTTTCCTAATTTTCTCCCATTTAAAACCTATTTTCCACCTTTTTTGGTATTTTTCCTCTATTATTTTCAATAAAAAATAACTAAAAATTGAGATTCATTATGGGTTGTGGCCCTTAGGTTCTTTGACAGCAAAATTTCAGGTTTTATTGATACTATATTTCATGTTTCCCCTTTATTTTGCAAAAAAAACCCCATTTTGCCTCTTAAACGCATGTTTTACGGGTTTTATACCATTAATTTCAGTCATAACACTTATAATTTTTTGATTTTCTGAGCATAAACTAATCAAAATCATAGCAAACAATAACATAATGCATAATCAGCCCATGGGAACAAATATTCATGAAGCAAATTGCATAAAACATCAATTCCCTTTGTAAAAATAATATTACCGTTCTTTGCGGGTTGCGGGTTTTTATTTGCCATGTCTCGGGACTGATTTCCAGCAGCCATTAATGTCCATGACAGTCCGGAATCAGCAATCTACCCTCCTCTTGCATCACGGAGCAATCCCATCTCGGTTGGACAAGCATCCGTCGATCCTTCTTCTTCCCACATGAATCTGCCTCTAGAAGAGAGAGAGGGAGGAGAGAGAAAGACTGATTTATGTTCTCTCTCTACAGCCCGCCATTGGACGCGCGAGAGAAGGCGATATAATCGGCAAGATGTGTGGGACTTCATGCAGGCTTCTGTTCCATGGCTTCTTTGCAGCCATCTAGACTCAATTTTTGGGGGGGGCGTTTTTTTCTGCGCCGATCTGCTCCACGACATGCCGCCCTCCTTTTTCGTTGAATTTGGGGGTGGGGGGTCCCAAGAGGCACCCCCTTTGGCCCCTCCTTGGCCACCCTTTCAATTCTGGCCCTTTTCCCGGCCTTTCTTGCATACGATGTCCAAATCGCGTTCTGAAAAATCCTGGCCGTCCGCCTCGACATCATGGACTGGCCGACAACTTCCCTAACTCGCACAGGCACATGAAAAAATTACTAAAAATCCGCAAGTGTCGCAGGGGCGTCTTTAAAGCACTTTGACCCTTAAAATTGTCCTAGGTTGAGCTGCCGCCTTCGACGTTGAATATTTTTCCCTTGATATTCGTAATTTTTAGCTATTTTTAAGCACTTCTCGGCATCAAAACTCCGCTCTCACATCCCTCTCGATTCCCATTCTCCTTGAACCAAGTGCAGCGTTGTAACGTGTCCCCTAGTATCATCCAGGACACGTCTTAGCAGTCCATCGGAAAGGATGTCTAGAAAGCTCCGCCCGACACTCCCATGGAATGTTACGGGTTTTGCGATCTAGTTCTTCCCGTGTCTGCCACGTAGCGGAAGTATCCTGGCCATTCCCACTTAGGATCGACCGGAATTAGGGTTTTCCTAATGGGTCATTAGCTAACAGCAACTAGCGTCAGACCCGAGCGAACTACTTTACACAGAAACGCCAGGTCTGAAGTGGATTCACGCTGCACTTGGTTCAAGGACAATGGGAAACGAGAGGGATGCAAAGCTCAACCTCTCTGCCATAAGGCATAGTCCCATTCCGTTCCCCTAAAACAACGTAAATTGGGTAAGATGTAACTCTAGGTCATCGTTCTCGTTATTCTTTTTGATGATGATGATCATTCCGCTGTTCTTCGAGATTTTTTAGAAAAGTTCTCGGCTAACCGGGACCACCCAACCATAGGATGGACCCATGGCCCACCCTCCGCACTTTCCTCGGTTTGTTTTAGTTATATAATTATCTAACACATTAATTTGACATATAACAATCAGCTTCTTTAATTAATCTTGTTAAGCACTGGTTCCTTCACGTAATCTTATCACGTGACATATAAAAACAACATCAAGCAAGTTCTTTTAACATCTCATCATTTTATCTTTGAAATACAAGAAGTTTCGCCCGTAGACTTGTCCATAATCTGCCCGAAGGCTAACCAGTAATCTCCAGGGATCACTATTCCAAGCTTCCGCCCGTCAACTAGTATGCGGGCCTTGAGATCCAATCCCGAGTCACGTTAGCCTCTTGTGCAGGACCCGGAAGGCGAGGGATTTACGGCCAGAGCCCCCCCTGGCACCCAAGCGTCCTCCTACTCCAAGTAGAGCTTAACGGAAAGACCTCTCGCGGCGGGTTCGGTCCATGTTCCCGGCGCGGTCAATAAGGGTCAGGCAGGCAGTTGGGGGTAACTGAAGCTGCCTCTCCCTTCAGGCTTTTAACCTGAAGTACAGGTACTTATTTAATTTGTAATTCATAATTCAAACAGAGCCCTAAAATTCTCTAGCAAGCACAAACATTTCCATTAATCAACCCAGTTGTATGGCAAACTGCTAAGGAAGTGTTCTTTCCTTTTTGAGTGTATCAGCACCCGTTCCCAAGGTGTCTTGTAACTTGGCAAGATCTCTTATATTCCGGTGTAGGGCATACCCAACTTGGTTAACCCTAAGGCACCTTAGATATGCTAGTTTCTATTTTACAACTTTTCTTATTTAGAAGGATATCCAAAAATACGTCTTTTTGCAAGATAACTTGCGTAAGGATCTGCCGTCCTTGAGTTTTTTTTTTTTTTTCCTTTTTCTCCTTGTGAATCAATCACAAAATGATTTCATACATGTTGCGCAAGTCCTGCGATGGAATAATCTGTTTAGATTCTTTAAGCTGACGTATGTTAGGCCTAGGGTTTCTTCATTTAAGAAGCTTAGGGACAAACCCTAGTTTCTTATCTTTATGAATTTATTGTCCCTACGGTAAGGGAAGTAGTCAAGTGTTTAGGGTATGAATGTTTCTATGTTTAGATTGGTTTGGTTATCTTTTGGAAGGTAATCTTAATCGTCTTGTCACGGTTTTACTATCCTTGTGACAATTAACTTTCCCAATCAATACAGTTTAATTTGGCATATAGCATAATGCCAAGGTGATACAAAGAGCGACAAATACTCCTTGGGACAAAAAGGCCTAGCTGTGAAATTGGTGTATACACACTTTATTAGTCCCAAGACCTCAAATAGTAAGGGAAAAGTGTTAATAGAGTGTCATCCAGCAGTCCCCTTTTACATTTTCTTTCCAAATGAATGCGTATATCTAATTTTTATACTTGTTAATTCCTAACATTTAACTTCCGTTTTCTTAAAAGATGAACTTATGCCAAATAGCGACAATTTCCTTGCTAAGATGTGCAGCTAGCAAAGATAACTCCCTAGTAATTTGAGCATCGAAGAAACCTTTCTTGAATTTAGCTATTTACCATGAATCGTTGCGAAAGGAATAAGACTAATGGTGCAAGATATAATTTCTACACTTTAGGAATATATTACTATAGTAAATGGTTAATCTTGCCTATAATTTTATAATGCTTGATGCAATTTGAAGAAAGCTAATTTGTATACATTGTCATTCATAAGCTAACTCCTTCATTAAAATAACTCGAACAAATATATCTATCCTTAACAATTTTTCTTTGCATGATTGACTTAAAACCGAATTAACACCAAGAAGAAAAAACCTGGCTTGGAGGTGAGATATCCACATGGATACTGGGAGATGACCCTCCCACCGCTACACCTTGGACTTTCTTCGGCGGCATCGTAGTTCGAATGTGAGATAGCCTTTTCCTTTTTCTTCTTGGAATTCCACCGTCTTCTCCTTCCTTTTCTTTTACCTTTTTCCCATTCTTCCTCCTTCACTCCCTCTTTTCACTCCCTCTACTTCCCTCCCTATCTTTTAACTCACGGCCATTTCTCCTTTACGGAATACCATATGAGACCATGATGATGAATTGGATTTTTTTAGGACATGGGAGTGTGTGGACACCGACTTGTTTGATACAACTAAGATCACAAAGCTCAACTAAGGGAGCACTTGCACAAAAAGATCTAAAAAGTGAGTGAAGGAATCAATGCAAGAGAATGGAGGTTCGCAAGGTAGCCTAATGATAAAGTAGGCCTATGGGTGTGACTTGAATAGTCTAAAGAGCTATGAGGAGGGGAAAAGGGCAAGGCCTTAGGGGGGAAAATTAAAACCGAGAGGGGAAACAAGGGGGCTTAGGGGGGAAAATTTAAACTCGGAGGGTAATAAGGACTTTGGGGGGATTAAAATCCGGAGGGGAAAAAACAAGGCCTTAGGGGGAATTATAACCGCGAGGGGGGGGGGGGGGAAACAAGGCCTTAGAGGGGAAATTAAAAACCCGGGAGGGGGGTAATAAGGGCTTAGGGGGGATTAGTGGGAAGGTGGGCTTAAGGAAACCCAAGGAAAAGGGGCTTATAGGGGTTAAAACCGGGGGGAAAAGGGTTTTAAAGCCTAAGGGACAGGCTTAATGGATTAAACACAGGGGGGGGATGATAAGACCTTTAAAGCCTAAGGGAAAGGCTTAAGGGATAAACACGGAGTTTTTTTTAAGCCCAAGGAAAAGGTGCTAAGAAGCCCCCCCCCTTTGGAAGCTTCTAAGCTTCCAAAAGCTTACGGAGGGGGTAAATTTTTTTGAGCCGTCTGACGGCTTCGTGGCCCCAGCTAGCGGCCTATATGCGGCAGTAGACGGCGTGTTCCTGGTCGAAAGGGAGAGAGAGAGAGACGATGCTCCGCCTTCTTCCTGGTTTCTGCCTTGGATAGCTTCGTGGCGGCCCTCCCTCTATCTTCTGGGGGGCGGCAGCAGGTATAATGATAGCGCCTCCTTCCTTTGTCTTTCGTTTGGCATCTCGGCGGCCCTCACTCTTCATGCAGCACGACAGCACCTACCTCTTGTACAGCGGCTCCCCCCTGGTTAAATAGTGGAAGGGAGGGGGATCTTCTCCTCATGCGTGTCGACATGCATGTCCTCCCTCCCTCCACAGCCTCCACCAAGGAGCTTACACAGCTCCTTCTATTTCCCTCCCCCTCCAGCTTGTTAGTCGGCTGGAGGGATAAGGGGGGAAAAATTTAAAAAAATTCGATAAGTCCCAATTATTTACTCAATGCGGAATATTGCATTCTCTCCCCCTTGGAGGAATCGAGATGTCCTCATCTCGAGATAAACTGGGGATATTGATGGTTGAGAGTGCCTCCATCTACCCAAGTGGCATCCTCTTCGAGATAATCTTTCCACTAGACAAGGCATTCTTTCAAGGTTCTAGATCTTAACTGTCTTTCCCTAACATCTAAGATCCTTTCTGGCCTTAGTTCAAGGACTCCTTGCCTAGGCATTACAATTTGTTGGTCATCGAGTACATGATTAGGATTGGGTACATATTTTTTCAATAGGCTGATATGGAATACATTGTGAACCTTTAGGTTCTCTGGGAGTTGCAATCTATAAGCATTGGGTCCTAGGAATTTGAGGATTTTATACGGCCCACAATACCTTGGACTTAGCTTCTTGCATTCTCCTAGGGATAGAGAACTCTTTTTATGGCGTACCCAAATGAAGACCATGTTTCCTTCTTCGAAGACTCTTTCTTGACGTTTCAAATCTGCATATGCCTTTTGTCTATCCTTGGCTGCTTGTATGTCTTGTCTTATTGACCTTATTTGATCATCCATGTCCTCCAACATTTTTCTTGAAGCTTCAACTCTTAGGGTTGGATCAGAAAAGTTTAGGGGACTTCGACAATCATGACCATACAATGCCTGGAAAGGGGTCATTTGAATGCTCTGCTGGTAAGAAGCATTGTAGGCAAATTCAACTAATGGCAAGTATTGAATCCACCTCTTCGGCTCTCGACAGCAGTATGCCCTAAGCATATCCTCAATGATTTGATTCACTCGCTCTGTTTGTCCATCCGTTTGGGGATGGTAGGCGGTGCTAAAACAGAGTTGAGTCCCAATAGCTTCAAAGATAGCTCTCCAGAAGTGTGATGTGAAGAGAGAATCTCGATCACTAATGATTCTTCTAGGTAACCCATGTAGCTTGAATATCTCCTTGATAAACAATCTTGCAATGTCGGAGGCTTTATAGTTTGTCTTTACTGGAATCAGGTGTGCAACCTTGGTAAGCATGTCAACCACAACCATAATGAAATTGTATCCTCCTTGGACTTGGGGTAAGCCCACAACAAAATCCATACTGATGAATTCCCATTTCATTTGGGGAATGTCAAGCGGTTGCAGTTTCCCTGGCATCATGACATGTTCGGCCTTGATACATTGGCAAGACAAACATTCAGTGATATACTTGAGAACGTCACCTTCAAGCCTCTCCCAATGGTAGCTCTTCCTAACTGCATTAAGAGTTTTTGCATAGCCAGGATGTCCTGCGAAAGGAGAATCATGAGCTTCCCATAATATCTTCTGCTTAAGTGACTGGCTTGTTGGTATTCACAGCCTTGTTCTGTAGTAGACAAGTCCATTATCAATGGAAAATTCCTGATACTTAGCTTGCAATTTCTGATTCTGCTCCTTGGTAGATATTTCCTTTATCATTGTTTGGTAGGCCAAATCATGGTATGCTTCCTCTCTAGCTAGTTCAAGTATAGGGTTGTTTGGCATAGATACCTTTGTAGCTAGAGATCTCGCCGTTGATGGATTCTGCAAGATTAGGGAATTTAGGAATGCCTTGCGACTGAGTGCATCGGCAACTACATTCTCTTTCCCTGGTCGGTACTTGATTTCAAAATCATATTCCTCCAATACTTCAATCCACCGACGTTGCCTCATGTTGAGCTCGTTTTGGGTAAAAATCCATTTGAGACTCTTATGATCGGTTACTAGAGTAAACTTGTTGCCCAACAGGTAGTGTCTCCAAAGCTTTAGAGCATGGATGATAGCTAATAATTCCAGATCATGCGTGGCATAATTCTTTTCATGACTCTTCAATTTCCTTGAAGAGTATGCTATTGGATGACCTTCCTGTATAAGTACACACCCCAAGGCAAGAATGCTGGCATCAGTTACTACCTCGAACTCCTTATTGAGGTCAGGAAGTTTTAGAATAGGTGCTGATACCAAACTTTGCTTCAATTTGTCGAAGCTATTTTGTTCGGGAGTTGACCATGTAATAGAAGTCTGCTTCTTTAGTAAGTCTGTAAGAGGTGCTGCAATCAAAGCATAGTTTTTGATAAAGACCCTATACCATCCTGTCAAGCCAAGAAAGCTACGTATTTCTTTGACGGATACTGGTATTGGCCATTCAAGCACATCTCTGACTTTGGCTGGGTCTACTGATATTCCCTCTGATGATACTATGAATCTCAGATATTCAATCTGATGCTTGAAGAATGCACACTTCTTCATTTTTGCATACAGCTTATGAGACCTCATTGTCTCAAGGACAATCCGAAGTTGAGGTTCATGATCTTCTTCCTGTTTAGAATAGACTAAAGTGTCATCGAAGAAGACAAGCACGAAATCATCAAGATATGGTCTAAAAATATCCTGCATTAATCTATTAAAGGTGACAGGTGCATTTGTAAGCCCGAATGACATAACCAAGAACTCAAAGTGCCCATATCTTGTATTGAAGGCCGTTTTTGGAATATCTTCTTCCTTTATCCTTATCTGATAATAACCTGACCTGAGATCAATCTTGGAGAAGATCTTTGCACCTTGAAGACGATCGAGAAGCTCATCAATTCTAGGAATAGGATACTTGTTCTTGACTGTTGATTGATTCAACCCTCGGTAATCAATACATAGTTGAAGTGTCCCATCTTTCTTTTTCTGGAATAGTACTGGAGCTCCCCACGGTGAGTTGCTAGGCCGGATGTAACCCTGATCCAACAGTTGCTTGAGCTGTTCCTTCAACTCAATTGCTTCAGGTATGGACATTCTATAAGGTCTCTTTGCAACTGGTGCAGCTCCAGGCACTAGCCTAATTTCATGATCTACTTCTCTTGGAGGTGGAAGTTCAATCAATTCCTCAGGGAATACGTCAGTGTATTCCTTTAGCCAAGAAGGTCCTTCATGAGACTCTTGCTTTTGATCTAACTTGTTGAGTTTGATCAGGTAAACGGGTAATCATTTTCTGACTCCTTTTATGATCCGAGATACTTTGGCTAATTGGATTCTTGGCACTCCTGCCTCACCTTGAGTTGTGACAAACTCCCTTTCAGAGTTTCGAAAGGAAACTTGACCCTTTCCACAGTGGATGTGGGCATCATTAGGCTTAAGCCAATCCATCCCGAGTAGACACTCATGGATACCTAAATTCATGACTCTGAATTTGACCGAGGTTTTCTTTCCTCCCAAAAAGAATTTCTCCTTAGTAGTTTGCTTGGTACAAGTTACCTCACGACTGTTTGCCAATTCCACAAGCAGGGTAGGTGCTTCTACTGTGGCTATTCCTAATCTTTTTGCACATGCTGGTGAGATAAAGGAATGTGTACTGCCACAATCAATCAAGGTTTTGAAACCTTTACCTTGATAGTCCGACGGTGTTTGAATCACCGAGAACTGGCGATTCGGCCCTTTCTTGTGTAAAGCGGCATGGACTGTCGCTCTTTCGAATTCTGCTTCCATAGTCGGATCTTCCTCTTCTTCTTCTTCGCATCTTTGCCTATTGGCAATGCAGGCAGTTCTTCCTCTTCCACGAGTGGCGGCTCCTTGACCGCGGCCTGCACCTTGGAAAGGCGTTTGACGATGTCCCCCGCTGAGCTTGGGACATTGCCTCTTAAAGTGACCGGGTTCGTTGTAGTGGAAACATTGAAGGTTTCGGCCATTACTTTGAGTAGGAACAAAGTTGTTGACGTTATTTGTCCTTGCTTTCTTCCTTTGTCCCTGATTGTGACCTTGAACTCTCTTCACTTGAGGTCTGAATGCTCCTCTGTTCGGGTCACTATACGACCAAGTTTTGTTACCCCTTGGTCTAACTTGCACTTCCTGAATTATAGGCGCCGCTTGAATGAGTGCATCCTGTAGATCTGATGGACGCATAGATTCGAGACGGGTATTTACGGGTGGATTTAAGCCTGCGCAAAATTTGGACACCTACTGTGTCGTGTCCATCTGTGGCGCATATTTTAGGAGTGAGACAAATTTAGAGTAGTATGCGTCAAGGGTGAGTCCTAGCTGTTTTAGCTCGTAGAACTCATTCATTTTCTGAGTACGATATGTAGGTGGAAAATATCTCCCCTGCACGGCTTTCTTTAACTTCTCCCAGGTAACGAACCCCTCTGAAGTCCCTTGATCCCTGCACCATTGTTTCCACCAAAGTCTGGCTTCGCCGGTGAGTTTTAACTTGGCGAGCATGGCCTGATTGGTAGGTGCAGTACCAGCTGCTTCAAAGTAATCCTCCATAGATTCAATCCAAATTTCAGCATCAGACTGGAGGAATCTGCCTCTCCCATCAAACTCGGGTGGCTTTATCTGAATGAGGAGGAACTTCTTCTCCTGGGTCACAGCAGTACTTGATGTAGGGGGCGAATTTGGAACCTGTACCTGGGGTTGTGCCTGGATAAAAGTTTTCTTAACGTTATTATATGATAATTGAAGTTAGCTTATCTTTAGTTCAGCTATCTCGTAAATAATGAAGCTAATTAACTTTTTAACAACTCTCATGCACAGCCAGATATTGATAAAAGAAATCTTTATTTATATTTACATGGGCGTAGCCTTATACAACATCTTGTGTGATGATAATCCAATCATTACATTCAGTTTGGGGAGAACAACGTTGTATTGCATTTGTCTACAGGAACTGTGTAGTAGTAGGGTTTTGGGTCATGGATCTTTAGGAATCGATAATTCATTGGAAGTTCAGGATACCCTTTTCGTTGGAATCCATACTTCTCATGGTGGCCCAACACTTTAATCCTGTCGGCTGGGATTACACGGGTTACTTCCTCATATACATATGAGTTCATTTCAACCCTCCGACCTTGAATATGTAAAGTCGAATTTACGTGAGCTTCCACAAAAATGAACAGCTTCACGAATTTCAAGTCTTCCAACCACTTGATCCTCTTTAGGTTGGTCTGTAGATAAGCGAACCCGTGGGCAGTTATGTAGTAGATTCCTGAAGACCCCGTCCATCTTCGTTCTATGTATAAAGGTGATGGATTATAAATCTGCTCCAGGATGTTCATCATCCCAATTCTTTGTCTATAAAGCGGAGAATGCATTGCAGTCATAAACATGACCGGAAACACCAAAAACTTGTTCCACGCTTCATAGTTCTGCAAGACAGTATTGAAGATGAGGAAATGTTTGGACAGCAACAAGTTCTTTACTTCATTTTATTGAGATCTCATAAAAACAATTCCGTTGTTGGTCGGCTCTGATACCAACTGTAACGTGTCCCCTAGTATCATCCAGGACACGTCTTAGCAGTCTATCAGAAAGGATGTCTAGAAAGCTCCGCCCGACACTCCCATGGAATGTTACGGGTTTTGCGATCTAGTTCTTCTCGCGTCTGCCACGTAGCGGAAGTATCCTAGCTGTTCCCACTTAGGATCGACCGGAATTAGGGTTTTCCTAATGGGTCATTAGCTAACAGCAACTAGCGTCAGACCCGAGCGAACTACTTTACGCAGAAACGCCAGGTCCAAAGCGGATTCACGCTGCACTTGGTTCAAGGAGAATGGGAAACGAGAGGGATGCAAAGCTCAACCTCTCTGCCATAAGGCATAGTCCCATTCCGTTCCCCTAAAACAACGTAAATCGGGTAAGATGTAACTCTAGGTCATCGTTCTCGTTATTCTTTTTGATGATGATGATCATTCCGCTGTAACCGGGACCACCCAACCGTAGGACGGACCCATGGCCTATCCTCCGCACTTTCCTCGGTTTGTTTTAGTTATGTAATTATCTAACACATTAATTTGACATATAACAATCAGCTTCTTTAATTAATCTTATTAAGCACTGGTTCCTTCACGTAATCTTATCACGTGACATATAACAACAACATCAAGCAAGTTCTTTTAACATCTCATCATTTTATCTTTGAAATACAAGAAGTTCCGCCCATAGGCTTGTCCATAATCTGCCCGAAGGCTAACCAGTAATCTCCAGGGATCACTATTCCAAGCTTCCACCCATAAACTAGTATGGGGGCCTCGAGATCCAATCCCAAGTCACGTTAGCCTCTTGTGCAGGACCCGGAAGGCGAGGGATTTACGGCCAGAGCCCCCCCTGGCACCCAAGCGTCCTCCTACTCCAAGTAGAGCTTAACGGAAAGACCTCTCGCGGCGGGTTCGGTCCATGTTCCCGGCGCGGTAAACAACCCCCTTGGTTAGGGTCAGGCAGGCAGTCGGGGGTAACTGAAGCTGCCTCTCCCTTCAGGCTTTTAACCTGAAGTACAGGTACTTATTTAATTTGTAATTCATAGTTCAAGCAGAGCCCTAAAATTCTCTAGCAAGCACAAACATTTCCATTAATCAACCCAGTTGTATGGCAAACTGCTAAGGAAGTGTTCTTTCCTTTTTGAGTGTATCAGCACTCGTTCCCAAGGTGTCTTGTAACTTGGCAAGATCTCTTATATTCCGGTGTAGGGCATACCCAACTTGGTTAACCCTAAGGCACCTTAGATATGCTAGTTTCTATTTTACAACTTTTCTTATTTAGAAGGATATCCAAAAATACGTCTTTTTGCAAGATAACTTGCGTAAGGATCTGCCGTCCTTGAGTTTTTTTTTTTTTCCTTTTTCTCCTTGTGAATCAATCACAAAATGATTTCATACATGTTGCGCAAGTCGTGCGATGGAATAATCTGTTTAGATTCTTTAAGCTGACGTATGTTAGGCCTAGGGTTTCTTCATTTAAGAAGCTTAGGGACAAACCCTAGTTTCTTATCTTTATGAATTTATTGTCCCTACGGTAAGGGAAGTAGTCAAGTGTTTAGGGTATGAATGTTTCTATGTTTAGATTGGTTTGGTTATCTTTTGGAAGGTAATCTTAATCGTCTTGTCACGGTTTTACTATCCTTGTGACAATTAACTTTCCCAATCAATACAGTTTAATTTGGCATATAGCATAATGCCAAGGTGATACAAAGAGCGATAAATACTCCTTGGGACAAAAAGGCCTAGCTGTGAAATTGGTGTATACACACTTTATTAGTCCCAAGACCTCAAATAGTAAGGGAAAAGTGTTAATAGAGTGTCATCCAGCAGTCCCCTTTTACATTTTCTTTCCAAATGAATGCGTATATCTAATTTTTATACTTGTTAATTCCTAACATTTAACTTCCGTTTTCTTAAAAGATGAACTTATGCCAAATAGCGACAATTTCCTTGCTAAGATGTGCAGCTAGCAAAGATAACTCCCTAGTAATTTGAGCATCGAAGAAACCTTTCTTGAATTTAGCTATTTACCATGAATCGTTGCGAAAGGAATAAGACTAATGGTGCAAGATATAATTTCTACACTTTAGGAATATATTACTATAGTAAATGGTTAATTTTGCCTATAATTTTATAATGCTTGATGCAATTTGAAGAAAGCTAATTTGTATACATTGTCATTCATAAGCTAACTCCTTCGTTAAAATAACTCGAACAAATATATCTATCCTTAACAATTTTTCTTTGCATGATTGACTTAAAACCGAATTAACACCAAGAAGAAAAAACCTGGCTTGGAGGTGAGATATCCACATGGATACTGGGAGATGACCCTCCCGCCGCTACACCTTGGACTTTCTTCGGCGGCATCGTAGTTCGAATGTGAGATAGCCTTTTTCTTTTTCTTCTTGGAATTCCACCGTCTTCTCCTTCCTTTTCTTTTACCTTTTTCCCATTCTTCCTCCTTCACTCCCTCTTTTCACTCCCTCTACTTCCCTCCCTATCTTTTAACTCACAGCTATTTCTCCTTTACGGAATACCATATGAGACCATGATGATGAATTGGATTTTTTTAGGACATGGGAGTGTGTGGACACCGACTTGTTTGATACAACTAAGATCACAAAGCTCAACTAAGGGAGCACTTGCACAAAAAGATCTAAAAAGTGAGTGAAGGAATCAATGCAAGAGAATGGAGGTTCGCAAGGTAGCCTAATGACAAAGTAGGCCTATGGGTGTGACTTGAATAGTCTAAAGAGCTATGAGGAGGGGAAAAGCGCAAGGCCTTAGGGGGGAAAATTAAAACCGGGAGGGGAAACAAGGGGGCTTAGGGGGGAAAATTTAAACCCGGAGGGTAATAAGGACTTTGGGGGGATTAAAATCCGGAGGGGAAAAAACAAGGCCTTAGGGGGAATTATACCCGCGAGGGGGGGGGGAAACAAGGCCTTAAGGGGGATTTAAAGCCCAGGAGGGGGGGGGAAACAAGGCCTTAGAGGGGAAATTAAATACCCGGGAGGGGGGTAATAAGGGCTTAGGGGTGGATTAGTGGGAAGGAGGGCTTAAGGAAGCCCAAGGAAAAGGGGCTTATAGGGGTTAAAACCGGGGGGAAAAGGGTTTTAAAGCCTAAGGGACAGGCTTAATGGATTAAACACAGGGGGGGATGATAAGACCTTTAAAGCCTAAGGGAAAGGCTTAAGGGATAAACACGGAGTTTTTTTTAAGCCCAAGGAAAAGGGGCTAAGAAGCCCCCCCCTTTGGAAGCTTCTAAGCTTCCAAAAGCTTACGGAGGGGGTAAAATTTTTTGAGCCGTCTGACGGCTTCGTGGCCCCAGCTGGCGGCCTATATGCGGCAGCAGACGGCGTGTTCCTGGTCGAAAGGGAGAGAGAGAGAGACGATGCTCCGCCTTCTTCCTGGTTTCTGCCTTGAATAGCTTCGTGGCGGCCCTCCCTCTATCTTTTGCAGGGCGGCAACAGGGATAATGATAGCGCCTCCTTCCTTTGTCTTTCGTCTGGCATGTCGGCGGCCCTCACTCTTCATGCAGCACGACAGCACCTACCTCCTGTACAGCGGCCCCCCCGGGTTAAATAGTGGAAGGGAGGGGGATCTTCTCCTCCTGGACACGCATGTCCTCCCTCCCTCCACAGCCTCCACCAAGGAGCTTACAACTCCTTCTATTTCCCTCCCTCTCCAGCTCGTTAGTCGGCTGGAGGGATAAGGGGGGAAAAATTAAAAAAAATTCGATAAGTCCCAATTATTTACTCAATGCGAAATATTACAAGCGTGAATCCGCTTCTGACCTGGCGTTTCTGCGTAAAGTAGTTTGCTCAGGTTTGACGCTAAATGCCGTTAGGAAATGACCAATAGGGAAAACCCTAATTCAAGTCGGTCCTAAGTGGGAACGGCCTGAATACTTCCACTATGTGGCAGACACGGAAAGTCCTAGATCGCGAACCCCGTGACACTCCATGGGAGTGCTAGGCAGAGCTTTCTAGACATCATTTTCGATGGACTGCTAAGACGTGTTTTGAAGATAATAGATGGACACGTTACACTTTGAACTTTTATGCTACATCCATTGTAGTGTCTTCCCATTTGCAGCTTTGAGGACAAAGCTAATTGAAGCAGGGAGGGTTTGTAATGAAGTAAATAAGGCCAATGACAAAAAAATAAGGCCAATGATAGGCTAAAAGCCTTTGTAATAAGATTAGAGATCTAGGGCTTAGGTTTTGCTATAAATAGGTAGCCTTGGCCAAAGTTAGGGGCCTTATGTCATTATGAACTTGGAAGTCATGTAAGTTTTCTTCGTAGTCACATTAGTTCTTGTGTTTCACATACATGGAGGTGAGTTTCCATGGCACTAGCTTGTTTCAAGCATTTCTTTCATGTTTCCTTAGGTTAATACATTTCAACTTCTTTTCCATGTCAATTCCTTGTTGATTTCATTAGATTAGGAAATTTTGATTAAGTTAGAAGATCCCATAATGAAGTAAATAAGGCCAATGACATGTTAAAAGCCTTTGTAATAAGATTAGAGGTCTAGGGCTTAGGGTTTGGTATAAATAGGCAGCCCTAGCCAAAGTCAGGGGCCTTTTGTCATTATGAACTTGGAAGTCATGTAAGTTTTCTTGGTAGTCACATTAGTTCATGTCTTTCACCTACATGGAGGTGAGTTTCCATGGCACTAGCTTGCTTCAAGCATTTCTTTCATGTTTCCTTAGGTTAATACATTTCAGCTTATTTTCCATATCAATTCCTTGTAGATTCCATTAGATTAGGCCAGTTTGATTAAGTTAGAAGATCCCGTAATGAAGTAAATAAGGACAATACCAAACTAAAAACCTTTGTAATAAGATTATAGGTCTAGGGCTTAGGGTTTGCTATAAATAGGCAACCCTAGCCAAAGTTAGGGGCCTTTTGTCATTATGAACTTGGAGGTCATGTAACTTTTCTTAGTAGTCACATTAGTTCATGTCATTCACCTACATGGAGGTGCGTTTCCATGGCACTAGCTTGTTTCAAGCATTTCTTCCATGTTTCCTTAGGTTAAGACATTTCAGAGCCTTCTTTTCCATGTCAATTCCTTGTTGATTCCATTAGATTAGGCAAGTTTGATTTAGTTAGAAGATCCCTTCATTTCATTATCTTCAGCAATGCCATTTTGTTGAGGAGAGTAGGAAACCATATATTCATGATGAATACCCTGATTATTACAATTATCATCAAAATCATTTGAAATGTATTCTCCAGCATTATCACTACGAAGTTTCTTGATGCGATGACTAGTATGAATTTTTTAGCTTTTTGATATTTCTTAAAAGATAATAAAGCTTGTGATTTGTATCGCAAGAGAAAAATAGTGGCGTATCTTGAGAAGTCATCAATAAAAGTCATGAAAGATTGATATTGAGATTTTGATGGAGAAAAATGTCCATAAAATATCAATGTGAATAAGAGTAAGAAAATCTCTAGAATGAGTTGTGGTGGAAATCAAAAAGGGTTTGCAAAAATGCTTTCCAAGTGCACAATATTCACAAACACCCATATGAGGAGGAGCTTTGAATTCCTTACCTTGAACAAGTCATTTTGATAAAGTTTGACAAGATTTGAAACATCAGAGTGAACAAAGTGATGATGCCATATTTTATTGTTAAGATCACCAAGAGTTGTAACATTATTTGCAACATCTTCATTTAAAGATAACTTAAAAAGATTACCATTTCAAGGAGCAACATCTATGGTTTGTTGGCCATCTTTCTCAATGCAAAACTTGGTATGGTCAAAACCAATAAAGAGACCAAGATCTACAAGTCTTGCAACTGAAAGAAGATTCCTTTGTAGATCTAGGACATGTAAAACTACGCATAGAATTCTTATTGAAGAAAGAGTACCGAGATATAAATCACCTATACCTTTGACTTGCCAGGTTGTGTCATTAGCAAGATAAACCAATTTCTTGATAGGAATAGAATGATAATTATGTTACCATTGGGACTGATATGTCATATTGTTTCCTGTAGCATCAAAATTAATAATAATAAGAGATCCATCATGAACATGAAGTATCCTTTCTAGAGAGATAGAATAGCTCACACAATTTACTTTTTTAGTAGTGTTGTCATGTGTAGCAGCATATACTCTATTACGATCTAAATCAAAATGCCTCTTGAAACATGGATGGTTGGATGATCACTCTTTTTGCAACAGTCACACAAGGAGAATAATCTCTGGATGAACACAACTGTTTATTTGTATACCATGTTCTTCATCATATTGTTTTTCCCAGCAAACATTTGTAGTGTAACCATTTTTATTGCAATAAGAACAATGTCTATTAGGAAACTTGCAACAAGAGAAGTTACCACCGCAATAGTGACTACATGTAAGGCATGGAAAGGGACACATTTGAGCAAGTAAAGCTTGGTCGATTTGTTCAGATTGTGTGTCCTCTTGTGAGATCATAATTGTTTCTTGATTTTTGTGTCACCGTTCATGTCATTGTGAATATTCAATCAAAGATGTACAAGCTTGATCAAAATTGATCCCATCTTTGTTAGATAATATGGTAACAATATTACCATAAGTAAGATCATTTACAATATAAAGAAGCTATGTTACCAAATTCTTTCTTGGAATAACATCACCAGAGCAAAAAATTGATTGGTAATGTCCTTCAATGATTCGATATGTGTTGTCATAGAAGTTATAATATTGTATTGTAACTCAGTGAGCTAACTATGAAGATAAAGTATTTATATAATAGACCATAGTAAGAAAACACAAGGTTGATGGGAAAGTGGGGTCCGAGGAAGCCAATGCCTCTCATAGGTGTGAGTATGTGACGGAAAACATACCTAGAAGAAAGGGTACAAGAAAACTAAACTTTGAGGACCCTTTGCCTTCCAACCAATCAAGGGAAATATCACCAAATTGTTCAGAGGAAATGGTGGTGGAGATAGTCCTTCATGACACCATTTGGGCTATAAGAAGGATTCCAACTCACAACCATATACAATGTCAAGGATGGTTGGGAGCTAGAGCTCAAAAATCGGGATGTTTATGCAATTGAGCTCCTCTTGCCACCTCCTCAACTATCCTCATATAGCTTGTGAGGTTGAAAGATTACATACATTAAGCATAGGAGGTTCTTGAAGAGTAGAAAGAATATACCGAAGAGTTGCTTTGTCGCATCTGACCCACTCATTATAAAGAGTTTATTGTTCTTCAAAAATAGGTCCTTAAGTTTACAAGGGTATTATCATGAGCCTGATCAATTGGTTGAGGTGGACATTCATAATTACCAAGAAAAATATCATGCAAGTCATCACCTTCAAGAATTAGTAGCATCTTTACTTTCCATCCAAGGAATCATTGTCCTTGAAAGTGAGGAACATAACGTTGTCCAGAAGGAAATCTGTTGTTTGACGATTATTGAATTTGACATAGCTGGCTGAGAGAATACATACAATATAAGATCATAGAATTTGCACACTATATATAAAACGATGAGATAAAATTGTAGCACAACAAATCTACGTAGAAGCTATGCTGTAAGGAAAGATATTTAGTTTTAAAAAAACACTCCAAAAGAAAGAGACCCGAGATAGACAAAACGTAGGCAAGAATAAAGTGACCCAAAATAGACAAAATGTGTGAGAGCATAAATCGGTCCAACATAAACAAAAAATATAAACAACACTCAAAACATTATTGCTTCACTTTTTGGCCAAGAATGGTTGATGATTTGGCTTATTTCGGTAGAAATGCAGAAACACAAGAGTGAGTAATTGTGACGAAACCTATGTCATAGAACTCTATACAAAAAGCTATTGTTTTGTTCCTTTTCCTGTTTCAAGTCTAGTTTAGCTAAACTAACATAACTTGTGACATAGAACTCCAAATTGAGGAGAGATTTGATAGGAAGAAAGCTTGTGAATCCTAGCAGATCATAAAGCTTGTTTTCTTAAGAAATGAGTTTCCTTAAGAGTTTCCCAAAGAGAGACTTTTAGGGTGTTCAACCAAGGCATATTTCGTGATTATCTTCTTCAAGTAATTGGTTGTAATTGATCGTGAAAGCTTTGATACCAAGTTGAGATGTAGAGAGGGAAGATATGCACTATGCAAATTCAACCAAGGGTAGATATTGGATCCACCATTTGGGTTCCCTATTACAATAAGTCTCAGTACATCTTCAACAGCTTGGTTGACCATTGGTTTGGGGATTGTAATGTGCCCGTCTAACGGCTGTCTAAGCACATTTTAGTAGTCCATCAAGAAATGATTCTAGGCATCACTGCCCGATACTCCCATGGAATGTTTCAGGGTTTGTCACCTAGGGTTTCCCAAGTCCACCTCGCAATGGAACGTTTGCAGATGTTCACAGCCAAACCCACTGGGATCAACCTAAAAACTGGGCTCCTAGGGATCAAGGTCTCCTGATAGTATTCTAGCATCGGATTCTAGACATCCTACTTTATGTAGAGATACCCAATCCAAAGTAGAAGGGCATAGTCCCGTTCCGGTCCCATAAAACGGCATGAATCGGGTTCTAGCCATTCCTAAAGGTCCAATGACGGTAAAACCTTGTGAGAAGTCTCCCAATTCTTTGGGACCACCCTACCCTAGGACAGACCTGCCACCCGCTTCCCTTGATAGCTTTAGTTTTCTAATTAGGTCCTCTCACATTTATGCTTAGGGTTTTCTAATCCTTGAGCTCTTCGCTTACCCTAGAGTTGTTGTTGCATCTAGCCCAACCCGGAATAGGATTTATAAACATAGTCACTATCGGTGAGTCTCAAGGCATCTTAAATCTAATTGTCATTTATGTTAACTACATATTAGAGTTTCAAGATTAAATTACCTCTAGGATAGATTACTTACCATGTGATATGTCAAGCATGCAAGCTCAACGTACTTCAGTGTGGAAAGATACTTTATCTATTAATTTCAAGGAAAGGAGAGTTGACAATACCTTGGAACCTTGTATGCCGTTCATGTACGCATGGATTTGTTGCATAGCATCTAGGTGCAACTAACTTCCCCAGATACATGTGCTTCATAAACTCCATCTTTCTAATGTTGTGATGAATTTACCCTTTTCAATAATCCCTTCCTGTGCGGCTTAGTACAGGTCTAATGCATCTCGTGCATGAATCAAAGCGAGTATTCATCAATATGGAAATACATTACTTATGACCGGTACCATAGTTGGATGGGCAATGATGTCCTCCCTTAAGGCTTCATTGCTCATTGTGGGTTCTCCACCCACGCACATCATTTTTTGCTTGGGGTTCATCCTCGATCTTTGTGAGTTGCACAACTCCCGCATGTTGTGCTTGATTAGTGGGGCAATCAGAGAGAGAGTTGAGTTTGCAATTGGGGGATAATCCCACGATATGGGTATAGGTTCATGGATATGTGGGAAAGAGATGCATATGGCCACCCTCTTCGGAGGGAAAGGGAAAGAGAACCCTCAAAGAGTCTCTCTCTCTCTCTCTCCTTCTTCTTCTTCTTCTTCTTCTTCTTCTTCTTCTTCTTCTTCTCCTGTCTCTCTCCCTCTCTCATCTTCTCCTCTCTCTCTCCCTCCCTCTTCTTCTCCATCTCTCACTCCCTCTTCTTCTTCTTCTTCTTCTTCTTCTTCTTCTTCTTCTTCTTTCTCTCTCCCTTTCTCTTCCTTACAACATCATGGCCCCTCCTCTAAGGGTTCATATATTCTTCTTCCTCCCGATTTGGGGGGGGGGGTTTATATAATGGGGAGAAGAGGTGGTATTATTGGAAGAGCATGGTGGAGTAGTGATGGTGGTGCTGCAACGGACTGGGACAGGTGGTTTCGAGGGGTGGTGGTTTTAGTTTTATCGTCCTCTTCTTCTGCTTTTCCATCGTCAGCTCCTTCTCCCACTGTTCGTGGCATCATCATCATCTCTATTCCCTTCCCTACCCTCACCACCTCATCAGTGACGAAAAGGGGAGGGTTTCTTTTGATTTTAAGGAAGGGGGGGTGGTTCCTCCCTAGGACATTACAGGGATGGTAAGCAATACTGAAGCAGAGTTGGGTTCCTAGAGCTTCAAACATACTCTTCCAAAAGTTTGAGGTGAAGAGAGAATCGTGGTCGCTGATGATTCTCTAGGGTAATCCATGTAACTTGACAATTTCCTTAGTGAAAAGCTTGGTGATATCAGAAGTCTTGTAATTGGTTTTTATAAGAATAAGCGCTGACACTAGCTAATCATTAATAGTTGATTTGATAAAAAATACCTAGGTTGATCCTCATGGGAAAGGTCAAAAATTCCATTGCGGGATAGACTCAAGTGAGCCTAGTTAGCAAACTCCGATGGTTTTCGTCAAAATCTTAGATGACGCTTTCTAAGACATCTCTTGATGGGCTACTAAGAACGTATCACCAAGGAAAGCTCGAGCGAGCACTTTACAATTGGTATCAAAGCACACATTTATATAGGACATGATGCAAGTAAATAAAAATAGTTATATTTACAATATAAAATATATTTCCCTTAAATAGTGAAAATATTCTCTTGTTAATATGTGTTCTTGATTTCTGGCAGAAAAAAAAACCTTGGGAATAATTCTTTATTTTCCAAGTTATGTTTATGTTAGCTATGCACTCCTTTAGTTTCAATTGGAGAAACTAGATGATGCAAATATGTTAGATCACATATACAATCATTCACCCTTATATTACGAAAGATGATGGATGTTAAGCGGAGGGTACTATTACATTGATGCAAACCGTCTTGCTTACCTCCAAAATAACTTAAAGAGGCTAAGGTGGATGGAAACCCTTAAGGTTACCAAGATTTCTCTCTTCTGTAAGGGTAAAGTAAACTCAAACATGTTCACTAGAGGGCGACATGTCTAATTAAACCCTTATATCTATGAGGAGGTTACAAAGGTTATAACAGCTGATCGAGTCATGGTTGTAGGGTGCTCTAGTTTCCACAACTATAATAAAGATGGATTACCTAATCTTTCCCTAAAATATAGATTTCTGAATATCTATTCCCCGGATCCTTATTACTATGTGATGGATGTATTGCAATGCCATGCCTAGATTGTGGTAAATAATGTATTTCCTTCCTATTGACGTAAAGAATTATTTTTTTCTACCCATTTGTCTCCTTGAAAATTAGGAATAGGGGAAAGATATTATCGGTTTGAATGTTTTTCTTGATTAAAATTAAAGCTCTCTTTTGAAGTGTAATCCCTAATCATTATCAAAAGGCCAATTAGTACCTAATTTCCTTCCTAAATTAACAAGGTATATTAAGCAAGTAAACTTCCTTTTTTGAATATGGTTGAAGAAAAAATTGTTCATAAAATTGAATAATTCCCCAGAACGTCACCCTAAATCTCAATATTACAAAAGCTTAAGAGAAGAAATTTCTTCTCAAGCAATACAAGCCACCGGAGTTTGATGGTAAAGGGAGGGATATTCCAACTAAAGCTACAACATGGATAGAATCTATGGAAGACTATTTCACTGCTGTAGGGAGGACTACATCCTCAAATCAAGCCATGATTTCCAAACTAAAACTCAAAGGAGATGCCTATCTTTGGTGGAAATAGTGGTGCAAGGACCGAAGAGAATGTCGGAAAGTGCTATCACTTGGAATAAGATTAAGCACAATGTGCATGGGAGATATCTTCAACCCATATATCAAGCCCAAAAGATGAACGAATTCTTCAACCTAAAGCAGTCAAGCCTAACCCTAGAAGCTTACTATCCCAAATCCGTAACACTTCTAAAATATGCACCTACAATGGATATTTCACATCAAGTATCCAAGTTTTACAATGTTCTAAATCCACCCCTGAATACACATCTTGAATAAATGAGACCATTGGATTTACATGATGCATTGATTCGAGCACCTCTAATAGTTTAGGAGATTGAACAAAGGCCAATGAATGCAAAACTTTGGAATAAAAGTAGTCAGAATAAGAAAAAATTCCAAGGTTACGCAAAAAGATCCCAATGGGAGTACCAACCAAACAGGACCAAAAAAGATAAATCAAATGCAATGGAAAACTTTATACCCACAGGAAGGAGCAATGAGGCAAAGCCAAAATACCAAGGGAAAGGTTGTTGGAATGAACCTAAAGGAGGTTAGTAATGATAAAGATCCCATAATGGAATCTGATATAGAAAGGGCTAGAGTACATGCCACTCTCAATAAGAAGGGTCCAAATCACAAATTCTCAGTAATTCAAACACCAACAAATTATCACGGTAAACCCTTTAGAATTTCGATCGACTGTGGAAGTACCCACTCTTTCGTATCACCAAAATGTGCGAAAAGGCTAGGCATAAATACTACTCTTGCACCTAGTTTTCTTATGGAGTTAGCAAATGGCAAAGAAGTTCTATCAACACAACAAAATAGCAAGGCATAATTTAGCTTGGGTAGGAATTCTTCAAAAATGAGCTTTCTAATTATGAACCTCGGGGCTTATGAATGCTTGCTAGGAATGGATTGGTTAATTCCAAATAATGCCCATATTCACAACACAAAGGGTCAAATCACATTTGAAAATTCAAAGGGAGAACAAGTAATAACTCAAGGAGAGGCAGGAAACCCAAAGGTTCAACTAGCTAAAGCTTTCTGAATAGTAAAAGGGCTAAAGAAAGGATTACCCGTCTACCTAATTAAATCAAAAATGCTGAGTAGGATAGTGAAACCAAGGACATCTTGGCTAAAAGAATATGCAGATTTTTTTCCAAAAGGCCTGATAAAGCTTCCACTAGCAAGGGTAGTAGATCACGAAATTCAATTCATTCCTAATGCTACCCCTGTTGCCAAACAACCCTACCAAATGTCAAATCATGAAGCCATTGAGCTAAAAGAACAACTCAAGCAACTATTAGACCAAGGATAAATCCAACCAACCAACTAATTCACAATAGGGAGCCCCAGTATTATTTCAGAAAAAGAAAGATAGAACACTCTGCCTTTGTATCGATTATAGTGGATTAAACCAGGTGATAGTGAAAAACAAATATCCAATTCCTAGGATAGACGAGTTGCTTGACCGACTCCAGGGAGAAAAGGTCTTTTCAAGTATTGATCTTAGATCAGTATACTATCAAATAAGGACTAGAGAGGAAGATATCCCTACAACTTCTTTTAACACAAGGTATGTTCATTTTATGAGTTTATTGTGATGTCATTTGGGTTAACAAATGCTCTTCCCACCTTCAACAAGTTAATGCCTACCTTGACGACTTTGTCCTCATCTTCTTTTTCAAGAAGACCATGGACCACAACTACAAATAGTTCTTGAAACAATGAGAGCACATAAATTGTATGCTAAAAAGAAGAAATGTTCCTTTTTCAAGAAGCATATTGAATATTTAGGATTCATAGTATCGACATATGGCATTTCAGTGGATCCTGCCAAGGTCCAAGATGTACAAGATTGGCCACCCCCAACAACAGTCAAGGAAGTGCGAAGCTTTCTAGGGCTAATGGGTTGGTGTAGAGCCTTCATTAAAAGACTATGCCTCAATTGCCATGCCTCTCATAGAACTTCTCAAAAAGTAGGTTTCCATTACATGGACATTTGTCAAACAATCTAGCTTTGAGAAGCTTAAGTGGAGTTTGGTAATAACCGCCCCTACCTTAAGGCTATCTAACCCAATCAAATGTAATAAAGCATAAATGCTTAGCATAAATGCCTTAGTCTAGGGTAAGTATAAAAGGTGGAGGTGTAACATGTGCCGCATGTTTTTGCCATTTACAAACATTTCTTGTTTGAGGTCTCAACCTCCCACCATCTAAGAGGGTGAATACTCTTGGCCACCATAGCTTGGGGTGCATATCTTGCTGCAGCGTCTCATCATTTGATTCTCAACCAATATTGGTAATACCATTTCTTGCCAAGCTACCTTGGCTATGGCTTCTTGGCATTTTATGTCTATTTCTTATATTTTCAGTTTAAAATCTTGCTATGGAATTTAGCTTTATTACATGGTATCAGATAATGGACTTTGATCCATGGGAAGGGTCATTTTCATGCTGGATCTAGTCACACGATTTGTACAGGGTAACTGGGAGGACAAAGTTTGGTCACATGACTAGTTATAGTTCAAACTGTGACTAGCCATGGCTATCTGCATCAAGTTGTCACTATTTTGGAGGTTCTTCGAGGTTCTATGGTGAAAATAGCAGCTCGTGGCCAATTCATAGGTTATTTTGGAGGGAGATTGGACTAACTGGAGCTAAACAGGGATTATGGAAGACTAAATAGGGTTACTTTTTGTTAAGCAAGGGTTTCTTCTTCTCTTTCCTCTTTCTCTCAAGCTTTCCTACAAAATGCCATGGAGATCTTTGCTCATATATTCCTCCCATGGACTCCATCCATCAAATGGCCTAGTAGGCATTTTATATGGATCATAAGCTTTGTGTAGAGTACCTATATGGTACACTTCACGACCATTTTGGTCACGTGGTATAGGAGTGTGTTTCTCAACAGTTTGCACCAATTTCCAGCACACTCCCTTATGAGATCGTGAAGATTTTGAGGTTGTAGCTCTTCTAGAGCTTATGTGATGCTTATCCTACCTTAAAAGCACTCTACATCAGGCCCATACAAGCTTTCTTTCATCTTCCTTTGAGTTCTTGAAGCTTACATGAAACCCTAGCTATGGAGGATCTTTAACAACGTGAAGACTCTTTCAATTTCTTGAAGAATTGGCTTCTTGTTGATGCCTTTTAGCTTCCAAAGGTCAAAGGCAAGCATCTACAACTGACATTGAAGCATTTTGAAGAGATTTGAAGCATTCTTCTTCTCTTTATGAAGGGGAAAACAGGGCAGCCATGTATCTCATGAAATTTTTGGTCAAATGAAGCTTGATTCATGGTGCTTTTGATCTTTCTTGCTTCTTGAAGCTTCCCTACACTTCAAAGACCCAACATTGAAGGCTTTTGTCAAGATTGGAGCAATTGTTCTTCTCAAATTTGGGTGAAAAAACAGGGCAACCACTCAATTCTTCAAAATTTTTGGTCTTACAAGGCTTAACTCATGGGGCTTTTGTATTCTTTAGCTTCAAGAAGGTCTCATTCAATCTACCACATCAAAGGAGGGCCAACATTGGAGAAATCTTTCAAGAACTGAAGGCATGTTCTCTTCATGAAGGCAAGAAGGTCTTGAATTCTCATAAATTCTTGATTCTAATCAAGAATTGAGGCTTCTTCAAGATTCTTGGAATATCTACAGCCCTTTCTTGAAGACATTCAATCAATTGGAGCTTATTGATTTCTTGGAGTTGGAGCAAGCATTATGGGGTTAATCTTCTCTTGAAGCTGAGCTTATACCCTTCAACTTGGATCAATTTGATGGTGGATCTTATAAAGTATTGACTGATTGTGATTCATCTACCATTCTTCAACATCAATCAAGAGGTAGTTTTTGTTTCCTACTCTTAATTTCCCTATTAATCCAATTGTTCAAGCTTTCCAATTGCTAAAAGGGAAGAAATTAAGAGTAAATCATTGATGTCATGGTCATATAGTACCTTACCTAGGGATTCATTGATGTTGTTTATTGATTTTCAGCTTTGTCCATTCATAGATTGATGCCCAAATAATTGCATAGATTGATTCATTACTCCTCTTCACATCCAAACAAAGAAAATTCTCAGCCAATAATGCACATCTTTGAAAAGGAGAGCCATCTAGAGTCAAGGGCAGCCATAATCCTTCACAAATTCATGGTATTCATACCCCAAGGCCTCAGTTTAGTAGTCTAAAGGATAATCATAGACATGAAGGGGAACATGACAACACTCAATGGGAGAGTGATTATCATGGATGTGACCCCTTCTACGAGAATTTTTATCATCAACCCTCAAATGCACAAAAAGGAAATACAGTCAACAATCAAGTTCATGAAGGTGGAAGGCATGATGAGCAAAGATCAGCCCATGACATCCCAAACCAGAGCGTATTTCAAATGGACAATCATCATCTCATGGTTTTGGGCCACCTACTTTTAGAAAAAATTCATGGAATAAAGATTCATGGAGACAACAATCTTATGGGCAACCATCTTACAATGAAAAAGAATATAAAGAGAAGATCAATATTACTAATTTCAAAGGAGATAATGCATCACCTTCAGAATGGGAGGAGTGGATCAATAAGCTTGAATTGTACTTCACCCTTTACCCTAGAAGTGAAGAGGCCAAAAATTATTTCACGGCTCTTCATCTTGAAGGTTATGCCCATACTTGGTGGCATTACATGCAGAAGATTGGGCAAATTTTTGACTCTTGGGAGGAGTTCAAGCAAGCGATGATTGATGTCTTTGTGTCTCCTTTGGAAAAAGACTTTAAAGAAGATGGTATGTGTGCGCTCAAAGGGAAATGTCCATTAGAGACTATTCCAATGCCTACTTGAATCTTTCCAAGTATGTTGAAGGTATTTCAGATTTTGCTAAGCTGAATAAATACATTTTTGGTCTTGACCCTGCCCTATCATCGGAGGTAGGAGCTCAATAACCAAAAACATTACATGAGGCCATATAATTGGCTAAAAGATACTCTTTGAAGTACAAAAGGGATGCATGAAATTTTTAGCAAAGAAGTATGGGCAATAATATTTCCAATCAACCTACAAAGTATGGGCAAGTTTTCAGCCAATCAAGAGACTCTTTTAGACAAGAAAACAAAGGTTATAATAGTCCAATCAGTTATAACAGCAAAGTGCCAACATTTCCCATTATTTATGCCTCTAAATAGAGTGGAAATTTTGTACCAAAACAAGGGCAAACTTTCAAAAATGTGGCTGAGCCAAGAAGTACTTTTTCAAGAACTGAAAATGCTCCTAAAGTGCCCCAAAACAGTTCTAACATCAACTTCCTTCCTCATGACAAGTTTGGAAAATGCATGCAAAAGGATTATGCTTCAAGTGTGAGGAGAAGTGGTCACAAGATCATAAGTTGAAGTGCAAAGCTAAGAACTCAAAAATCAACATGGTGATCACTCAAGAAGTGGAAGTTGAAGAAGAAGAAGGTCAAGAGGGAAATTTGTTGCATGTTGATGCATATCCAATGGTTGAAGAGATTCATGAAGAGGAGCATGCCACCAACAAAGAATTCTACGATCCTATGGATGGATTTCCTTTTGATCCAAGTAGTAATCATGATTCTCATGTTTCCTTATATACCATCTCACATTATGCATGGACCAGTTGCAAAGGGGAAAATACACTTAGACTCAAAGGTTTCATTAATGGCAAGGTTGCACATATTCTAGTGGATACAGGAAGCACTCATAGCTTTGTCAAGATCAAATCTTCGAATGGGCTGAAGTTGCTACCCATTGATATGGATTCTTCCTTCTTGTGGATACAAGTTTCCAACGATGCATATGAGTCTAGTAAAGAAGTGTGTCCATGTACCTCAATTGAGTTCTCTCCCTCTTGCACAATAAAAGTGGATTTTATCACTTTGGATATGGGGCCTATTGACATTATCATTGGTTGTAATTGGATGAAAACACTTGGCAATTAATTTACCTTAGACTTGGAACAAATGCTAATGGAATTTAATTGGCAAGGACAACACATACGGTTGAAAGGCATAGACCACAAACAAATAGAACTCATTTCCATGAAGAAGTTGCAAAAAGAAATCAATGCAAAATCATGCATCTTCACTCTTTTGCTTGCGAAAGTAGATGAAGGTCAATCAACAAATCAGCCATCTTCTCCTTCAAAGGAAAGGGATCCAAGATTAGAAGAGCTATTGGAGGAGTACAAGGATTTATTTCAGCTACCATCATCCTTATCTCCAAAGCGAGAGGTTGACCATCCTATTGACTTGTTGCCCAATACAAAGCCCATCAACAAACCTCCCTATCGCTTGTCCAAGTTTGAAAGGGAAGAAGTAGAGTGTCAAGTCAAGGAATTGCTACAAATGGGTTTAATTCAACAAAGCCAATCACCATTTGCCTCTCATGTGCTCTTAGTAAAAAAGAAGGATGGATCATTTCGTATGTGTATTGATTATCAGGATTTGAACAAGTCAACGGTCAAGAATAGGTATCCTATTCCTTGAATTGATGATCTTCTGGATGAGTTTAAAGATGCAAAGGTCTTCACCAAAATAGATCTTCGATCGGGTTATTATCAAATCTGAATGAAGGAAGGAGACGAGTTCAAAATAGCCTTTATATTTGAAAGAGGGTTATATCACTTCTTGGTTATGCCATTTGGACTTTCCAATGCACCTACTACTTTCCAAGCCCTTATGAATAAAATATTGCAGCCCTTCTTGTTCAAAACGCTTCTTGTTTTCTTTGATGATATCCTAATCTATAGTAAATCCAAGGATGAGCATTTGAAGCATATGAGAGAGGTCTTTGACACTTTACTAAGACACACACTCTTTGCCAAGATGACGAAGTGTTCTTTCATGGAAGATGAAGTTGAATACTAAGGTCATGTTGTGGGAGAACAAGGGATTAGAGTGGACCCCAATAAGGTAAAATGTGTCAAAGAATGGCCTACTCCTATGAATGCAACATTCCTTGGGTTCTCATCCTTCTATAGAAGGTTCATCAAGAATTATGCTCATGTGGCGGCTCCATTGATGGATAGGCTAAAAAAGAAAGCTTTATTTTGGGACTCCATCACCGATCAAAGTTTCAGTGAGCTGAAATCTCTTCTAATTTCAGCACCCATCCCTGTATGTTTAAATTCTCAAAGGACTTTATCATATGTGCGGATGCTAGTGGAAGAGGAATTGGGGCTATTTTATGTCAAGATCATGGATTCATAGCTTATGAGAGTCGAAAGCTTGATGACAAGGAGTGCCAGTTACATGTTTATGAGCAAGAGATGTTAGCAATATTGCATGCTATCAAAAAGTGGCATCATTACATTTATGGTAGCCATTTCAAGGTCAAAAGTGATCGTCATGTGCTGAAATATTTTCTTTTACAACCAAATTTATCTCCAAAGCAATGAAGATGGTTAGCTAATCTTCAAGGATATGACTTCGAAATATCTTATATGACTGGAAAAGACAATGTGGTGGCGGATGCCTTATCAAGAATGTGGACGTGTTCCATTTCTACCATTTCAATCGTGCATAATGATTGGATCCATGATATCCAAGAGGAGTATTTACTTGATAAGCAAGCATCAAAGATGATGAAGGAATTTTCAGCAAGGCAAAGGAGAAGAGTTTCCAAATTTCAAATGGCAAAATGGTCTTTTATGGTATCGTGGTAGAGTATTCTTAACACCACAATCTTCTTTCAAAGACCGTATCTTGCATGAGATGCACTCTTCACCCTTAGCGGGACACCATGGGTTGTTCAAAACATTTGATAATATCCATAAGAGTTTCTATTGGAAGGGCATTTGGAGGAATATTAAGGATTATGTTATGCAATGTCAACAAAAAGATTCCTCTCTTCTACCTAGTGGATTACTTCAGCCACTTCCTATTCCTCAAGGAAAGTGGACTAATATTACAATGGACTTAATTGTGGGCTTACCTACAACAAATCATGGGTGGAATAGAATTTTTGTGGTGGTGGATTGGTTGACTAAATCAACTCATTTTATCCCTACCAAGGCTTAATTTATAGCAAAGCAAGTGTTGAACAGTTCATGGAATGTGTTTTTAAGCTTCATGGTGTGCCGCTGAAGATAGTATCCGATTGTTATGCTAAGTTTATGGGAAGATTTTGAAGGAGTTTATTTACTTCTACGGGAACAATTTTTACTCCTAGCATGGCATATCATCCCCAAATCGATGGCTAAACAGAACGTGTCAATAAATGGTTGGAAGTCTATCTTTGTCATTTTTGCCATGACTCAAGCTTTGTGGGATCATTGGTTAGATCTTGTTGAATTCTGTTATAATAATACTCATCATATGAGCATTGACATGTCATGATTTGAAGTGCTTTATGGATACAAAGTGCAAATACCTTCAGCCCTTTTTCATGAAGATGTGAATCCACAAGCGAAGGTTGAAGTGGAGAAAATGGAAGCTCTATTGCATTAATGCAAGGAAAACATTCGAAAGGCACAAGATGCTATGAAGGTTTATGTTGATGAAAAACGGAGACCTTTGGAGTTTGAAGAAGGGGATTGTGTGTTCCTCAAAGTGCCTAAATCTAGGTATGCTTCTCTCAAAGGTGGTCATAATAAGTTGGCTCATTGTTACTATGGGCCTTATCAAATCCTCAGATGAGTTGGTGAGCTTGCATACAAGATTGATTTGCCTTCTTCAACAAGGATCCATTCTACCTTCCATGTTTCCCAACTTAAGAGATATGTGGGTCCATCCATAAAGGTTTTAGAGGAGTTACCTCCCATGGATGAAGATAGTCTTATCATTTATGAGCCTGAAAAGGTTATTGGCAAAAGAGAAAATATTTAAGGAACTATTTGCTGCTGGAGTACCTTATTAAATGGAGAGGTTTGCCCATGGAGGAGTCTACTTGGAAACCATCATCATGCCTTGACTCTTTTCCATGGCTTTTGTAGGAAACAGAGTAATATCTGAACAAGACAGCTTGTTGTATTAAATTTCTGTCATAAAAACAATTGCTCTGTGATCATCAAAATTGGATTTTTATGGCATGGCTGGATACTAGGGATTGCCCTCTATATTTTTATAGCTTAACCATGATAATTGGATATTCCTTCTTCAAGTTATGGCCATTCTTGTGCAACATCCTATTTTGGACAGTTTCTAGCAGTATATTCAAATTTCATACCTATACTTCATTGATATATGAGATCTTCTTCAGCTTGGAGTTTCATTTAGCATGGATTCATCACCTACAAGCTATTCTTGTAATCTTCCTTTATCAATTGTTCCAATTCCATCTTTGAGGACAAAGCTCTCTTAGGCTGGGATGGCTTGTAATAAAGCATAAATGCTTAACATAAATGCCTTAGTCTAGGGTAAGTATAAAAGGTGGACGTGTAACATGTGTAGCATCTTTTTGCCATTTACAAACATTTCTTGTTTGAGGTCTCAACCTCCCACCATCTAAGAAGGTGAATAATCTTGGCCACCATAGCTTGGGGTGCATACCTTGCTACAGCCTCTCATCATTTGATTCTCAACCAATATTGGTAATACCATTTCTCGCCAAGCTACCTTGGCTATGGATTCCTGGCATTTTATGTCTATTTTTTGTATTTTCAGTTTAAAAGCTTGCTGTGGAATTTAGCTTTATTACATCAAAGAATTCAAAGTCATAAGTGACGCAAGCTCTCTTGCTTTGGTTTTGTGCTTATGCAAGAAGGATATCTAGTAGCCTCCCTATGCTTCAAGAAAATTAAAGATCCTTGAAAGAAACTATGCCACACATGATCTAGAATTACTTGTTGTAATTCATGCCTTTAAATTACTGAGACATTACATGCTTGGCAATAAGTTTTCTCTAGTTACTGATCATAAAAGCATAAAGTTGATTTTTACTCAACCAGATCTCAATATGAGACAACACTGATGGATTGAGATCTTGTAGGAATTTGACTTTGAAATATAGACCAGGAAAGGAGAATGTGATTGCCAATGCCCTAATCCATAGATCATTTCTTAATGCCCTAATTCTAGAGGAACCCTCTAGGGCTAAAACTCTTGCTATAATGATTTCAATGCCCAGTAACCCTCTCATAGAAATGGCTAGAGAAGAGGCAGTAAAGGATCCAAGCTATTAAAGATTGTTAATATAAATTTTCATCAAGGATTCAAATCCAAGACTGAAGACTACGTATCAATTTGCATAAACGAGGAGCTTGACAAGACTATGTATTCTTGCAAGTCATGAACTCATAAAGAAAATACTTTAGGAAGCTCACAGTTCTCCATTTTTGGGTTATTTTGGTTATGGTAAGACACTTAATACAGTCAAAAGAAGCTTCTATTGGAAAAGACTCAAGGGTGATGTACTCAAGTATGTCATGGAGTGTCTAAACTACCAACAAATTAAGGTTGAATGTGTCAAGTTGCTAGGAAAGCTCCATCTACTTGACATCCCTCAAATGAAATGGGAGTATATCAGCATGGACTTCATAGTTGGATTACCCCTGGTATAAGGAGGATATAACTCCATAATGGTACATTAGGTCCAAAAACATTTCAAAACGGCACTCGTAAGAAAATGATTAAGTTGCTAGAAGAGGTTTAAAAGAGAAAAACCCTCCAAATTTGGTTTCCTAAATGTGATTAATGAGAGAATGTATGATTCATTTAAGAGGTTGGGTATTAAATATCTTCAATATTTAATGGACATTAAGTGTCACCTTTTCAGTCTTATTCTCTTGGAAATTGCAAAATCTTACATTTTTGAATTTTCACACCAAAAGGCATCGCTCGTCTATTCCTTGACGTTCATTTTCTACACCTCTCTTTTCTGTGGTTCTATTTCCTTTTGTGATATTGTTGCCCTGTTTAGGGTTCCCTACCAAAATGTTTACCAGTACCTCTTCTAGCAATACAAGCGCATTCCCACCACGCAAGTATAAACTAACTATTCAGTTAGATCCTGTCTATTCATCTTGGAGGAGTATATACCATCAAGCATTGTTGGACAAGGATGAAGCTAACAAGTTGCGATTATAAGGAAAGAAGCATGTAGACTTATGGATGGATGGAAATATTTATCCTCTGGACCCTTCTACAGGTAAACATCCTCCTTTTTACAATATTCACAACTTCATAAGGTATTTTGGAGATGGTTGTGATGGGATGCTTGGCTATTGCATGAGGTTATATTTTGCATCTTTTACATTTAGAGAACAAATGCATGAAATGAAGGGAGCATTAACATTGGCACAAAAAACTATTTCTGAGCTAACGAACAAGGTTGATAATCTAGAAAACTCTAATTAGTCATTGCAAGAAAAATTATTGCGCTTGAAAGAAACTCCAATAGGATTTAGACAGAGAAAAAGACTACTTAAAAATATAATGGACTTGTGTAGTCGGGTGAAGAAAAGGAGACTAAATCTTGCAAAGAGATGTGTCTCTAATATTTTAGGTATTAATATTTGAGAGAATGATGAGAGTATTAATCTTATTAAATAAACCATGACAAAGAAGGACATTATAAGGATTCTTAAATCACCTAAAAATGTATACTTGAGAAGCCAAACTCTAAAAGAGTTAGTGAAAGATTTAAAAGGAACAGTTAAACCAAATGAAATCATGGAGACATGTGACAGTATGGGTATTAGTCATAGACGTTATCGTTCTCTCTCTAAATTGTGGTTTACAAATCTTAAATGTAATAGAATAAGTGCATTTGGTTTGCCTCAGCCTCTTGCAGTTTCAATTGCTAGGACAGTTATGAATTGTAGGATTCCAGATGTTTTTGGGGAGTATATCCATATAGAAGGATCTATGGCCTATGAAAAACATAAAACAAAGGCATTTTTTAAATACAATACATTTAATAATATTTTGATTGATCTTAAAAGAGTCCAGATTGCAATGGTCCATACGTATAAATTTACTATCCAAGAATGTGGTGGTATTTTGAAGTTCACACTAAAGTTGGATGAAGCACAGACTCAAAAGGGACAAAAGATAGAAAGCGTCAGCATATGTATCATAAATAGGGCATTGGATTATAGTACTGGTAGGGGGCAAGAACAACCGTTTAAGATACAATCCGAGATGGAGCTTTGGTGGATTGGTGCGGCCCAAGTACCAACTGAAAGTCATGAAATCTTGAAATGGTTATTCTCTCATATATGTATTCCTAATATTATAAAGTCTCAAAGTGAAGGTGAAATGTTGATAGTTGATGATGTTGGTAGTTTTAATGTTGAATGGCACATGAGTGCCAACTTAAAAAGTATCAAATGTATGCTTAGATTAAGTAATGGGGTCAATGAAAAATATTCTTGTATTTATTGCATGGAGAGTTTGGGATCCAAAGAATGGAGTACTTTGCAGCTAGCAAGAAGAGCCCAGACTCGGAACTCTATAGTTTTGAGCAAGTTCAAAAACATGGATGGCTTGTGGGATCCTATTCTCTCAATCTCTCTAAGGAACGCTCATATATGTACATTACATGCAAAGATTAGAATAATAGATAAGTTGCTCAGATTGCATCTTGACTATGCATATTCAATAAAACCAGTATCTTTTTCAAATGACTGCATTGATAAATGTGAGGCTTTAATGTCAAAAATGGATTTTCATGGAGATAAGTTCACCTAAGAAAGGATCCAACAGCCTCAGGGAAAACAACATAGGTGTTAGCAGATGTCTCTATGGGGGGGTGCAAAATCTAGATGATTTCTAGGAAATCATACCGGTAAACAAATGAATGCATTGTGGGAGTGCTGGAGAGAGTTGTGTGCAATCACAACAAATGTGGCTAGCACACCACAAATTGCATTCCTACAAATGGAGGTTTGGAGACACCTTGACATATTTTTAAAAATTCTCATGGAACAAAAGATAACATCTAACTAGTCGGAAGAGTATAAATGTTCAATTGTGAATCTTGTTCAAGCAATTAAGGAAGCTTGGGGAGAAAAGGATATTACTTTCTACTTGGTAAGATAGACATAAATTTGAACCTTTCTACTTTGAAAACTAGGTTTAATGATTTAAACTGATTATTGCTTCTTGGGTTGTCACACCATATTCTTCTTATTCATGGGCCTTATTTTGTGGAAGAGAAAGGGCCCTTAGCAACTTACAATAGTCAAGGTATGGAGAAATCTTACTACCAAGCACGTATGTGTTTCTTTCAGAGCACTAGACATGGAGGAAAAGCAACAAAAACCAATGCCCTTCAGGAGTTATTCAATTGGTTTTTTTGAAGATAACTTCAAAGATCGAGAACACAATAAATGCGATGGAATCTAAAATACTGATACTATTTTCAAAATATTATATACATGGCTAGCTTTTAAGAGCCTTTACATCCTCATCCTCCTCAAGCATTTTTCCTCTATAACGTAAAAACTTTCTTCTCTTGTATCCAGCTATGGATTTGTGTAACGTGTCCACCTATTCCCTTCAGGACACGTCTTAGTAGTCCATCAGAAAGGAGATCTAGAAAGCTTCACCCAGCACTCCCTCGGAATGTCACGGGGTTTGTGATCTAGGACTTTCCGCGTCTGCCATGTAGCCGAAGTAATCTGGCCATTCCCACTTAGGACTGACCAGAATCGGGGTTTTTCCTAATGGTCATTTCCTAAACGGCAACTAGCGTCGAACCCCAGCCAACTACTTTACGCAGAAACGCCAGGGATGAAGCGATTTCACGCTACACTTGGTTCAAGGAGAATGGGAAACGAGAGGGATGCAAAGCTCAACCTCTCTGCCATAAGGCATAGTCCCATTCCGTTCCCCTAAAATAGCATAAATCAGGATCTTTATAACTTAAACTCTAAGTCAACGCCCTTGCTGTTTGTGTCCTTCGAACGATCATCTTACTGTCATTTATGATTGAGAAAAGTTCCCGGCCAACCGGGACCACCCATCCGTAGTACGGACCCATGGCCACATCCACCATACTTTCCTCAGGTTGTTTTAGTTGTCTAATTACCTACCACATTTAGTTCGATATGCATCAAACAGCTTCCTTAATTAGTCCGTTAGGCACTGGTTCCTTCACGTAATCATAGCACTTGACATAGAAAAGCAATGTCAAACAAGTTCCTTTTTAATAGCTTATTATATTTATCTTTGAAATACATTTATAAAGTCCAGTCCGTAGGCTTATCCATAATCCGCCCGAACGCTATCCAGCAATCCACAGGGATTACTAATCCAAGATTCTGCCTGTAGACTAGTATGCGGGCCTTGAGATCCAATCCAAGTCACATTGGCCTCTTGTGCAGGACCTAGAAGGCGAGGGATTTACAGCTAGAGCCCCCCTGGAACCCAAGTGTCCTTCTGCTCCAAGTAGTGCTCAATGGAGAGACCTCTCGCGGCGGGTTCGGTCCACCTTCCCAACACAACTAACAACCTCCTTGGTTAGGGTGAGGCAGACAATCGGGGGTAACTGAGGCTACCTCTCCCTTTAGGCCTTCAACTGGAAGCATTAGATATCTTTTCATTCTTTAACTCCTTGAGCAAACAAAGCAAAACAGTGCTCTTTAAACTGTTACAACCACAATCATTTCCAGTGGTCGTTTACTTTGGCCAACTGCTAAGGAGTGAATCCTTCTCTCCGAATGCATCCAGCATTCGATCCGGGATCAATTGCGACTTGGCAAGATCCCTAAGGGTTTGTTTGTTAACCCGTATATCCTTGGGTTAGGGCCGGACCCTATTAACCCAACTTAACCAATATCTTAAGTTCTATTAGCAGTAAATATGTTATTCCAATTTACTAATTGGTTTTTTGCTTCCAAGCAATTATCTAATCCCCTTATTTTGGTCACTTTTTCCAAGAAAGGTGCTATGTCAGGATGACTACTCATCCTCTTGCAAGATAAACTTGCAAAGAATCTGCCATCCTCATTCCGAGGAATTTGGCCATTCCCTTATGATCAAATCACAAGATCATGCGACTCTGCAACTTGTTGCGCGAGTGTCATATCTAATCCATGGGACTAATTTACCCATCAAACGGTGTCTTCTAATCACAGAATCATGATTAGATAGGAAACAGGGTTAGGGTGTCTTCATAACCAATATATTTCTAATTACCCTAGGCCGACATTGTCGGTCCTAGGGTTCCAATTCAAACCAAGTTTCCTCTTTTTAGCGAGTGATCCTTAGGGTAAAAACCCTAGATTGTTTCTCGCAAGTATGTCCTATTGTCCCTGCATTCTATGAATGTGGACAGGTTTTTAGGGTATGAGAGTTTCAACTTGGCAATAAGTGCAACAAGGTCACGTCCTCAATGTGCTACCCTAGTTAACACTTTGGGATGTTTTGCATTGATTTAACCATTCCTAAGCGAGTCCCTTGCGTTTTGGGTGTTTAGGTTAACCAATTTACTTGTATATTCTTGAAGATATTTATGATACCATTTTCATAATCACATGATTCATTGCCTACGTATGAGTATGCTAGAGGATGACCTTACTGCATGAGCCCACATCCTAAGGCAAGCGTGCTAGCATCAGTTACAACTTCAAACTCCTTACTGAGGTCTGAAAGTTTTAGGATAGGTGTTGATACCAAACTTTGCTTCAATTTATCAAAGCTAGTTTGTTTGGGAGTTGACCATGCAATAGATGTTTTCTTCTTCAATAAGTACATCAGAGGTGCTGCAATCAAAGCATAGTTTTTTATGAAGACCCTATACCATCATGTCAATCCAAGAAAACTGCATATTTCTTTGACGGTTGTTGGTATTAGCCACTCTAGCACATCTCTGACTTTGGCTGGGTCCACTGAGATTCCTTCTGCTGATATTATGAATCCCAGATATTCAATCTGACGCTTGAAGAATGAACATTTCTTCATCTTAGCATACAGCTTGTGTGACCTCATTGTCTCAAGGACAATCCGAAGTTGGGGTTCATGATCTTCCTCCTGTTTGGAATAGACTAAAGTATCATAGAAGAAGACGAGTACGAAGTCATCAAGATATGGCCTAAAGATATCCTGCATTAACCTGTTGAAGGTGGCAGGCGCATTCGTAAGCCCGAATGACATAACTAAAAACTCAAAGTGCCCATATCTTGTGTTGAATGCCATCTTTGGAATATCTTCATCCTTGATCCTTATCTGATAGTAACCAGACCTGAGATCAATCTTGGAGAAGATATTTGCACCCTGAAGACGATCAAGAAGCTCATCTATTCTAGGAATAGGGTACTTATTCTTGATAGTTGATTGATTTAACCCTCTGTAATCAATACACAGTCGAAGCGTTCAATCTTTCTTTTTCTGAAACAGTACTGGAGCTCCCCATGGCAAACTGCTAGGATGGATATAGCCCTGATCTAGCAGTTGCTTGAGATGTTCCTTTAGCTCAATTAGTTCCGGGATGGACATTCTATAAGGTCTCTTCGCAATTAGCGCAGCTCTTGGCACTAGCTTGATCTCATGATCCACTTCTCTTTGAGGTGGATGTTCTATTGACTCTTTAGGAAATACGTCTGTGTATTCCTTTAGCCATGAAGGTCCTTCACTAGACTCTTGCTTCTGATCTAACTTATTACGCTTAATCAAGTAGACATGTAGTCCCTTTCTGACTCCCTTTATAATCCGAGATGCTTTGGCCAATTGAAATTTTGGCTTTCCTGCCTTACCTTGAGTTGTGACCAATTCCCCGTCAGAGTTCCGAAAGGAAATTTGGCCCTTTCCATAATAAATGTGGGTGTCATTAGGTTTAGGCCAATCCATTCCGAGTAGACACTCATGGATACCTAAGTTTATGACTCTGAATTTGACTGAAGTCGTCTTTCCTCCCAGAAATAATTTCACCTTTGTAGTTTGCCTGGTACAAGTGACCTCACGACCATTTGCTAATTCCACAAGCAAGGTAGGTGCTTCTACTGTGGGTATTCCTAATCTTCTTGAACAAGCCTAGTTGGCAGCATAGCCTAGTTGGCGGGCGCAGTACCGGCTGCTTCAAAGTAATCCTCCATAGACTCTATCCAAATTTCAGCATCCGCTTGGATAGTTCTACCTTTCCGTCAAATTCAGGCGGCTTAATCTGCTTAAGAAGAAACTTCTTCTCCTGGATTAGAGCAGTACTTGATGTAGGAGGCGAACTGGGAATCTGTACCTAGGGTTGTGCCTGGATAACGGTTTCTTAACGTTATTACACAATAATCATTATGATTTATATTTCATCTCCAATTTAGCTATCCACCAAGAATCCTAGCCACTTAACGTTTTATCAATTCTCATCAACAAACAGACATTGATAAAAAGAAGTCTTATTGCATTTCGGAGTACAACATTTCCAGAGGTGATAGAGCAACTGTTTACATTTAGTTTGGGGAGAATAATGTTGTATTACATTTATCTACAGTAACTGGATAATAGTATGGTTTTGGGTCATGAATCTTCAGGAATCGGTAAGTCATTGGAAGATCAAGGTATTCTTTCCTTTGGAACCCATTCTTCTCATAGTGCCCCAACACCTTGATCCTGTCCAACGGGGATTACACGGGTCACTTCCTTATATACATATGAGTTCAGCTCAACCCTTTGACCTCGGATATGTAAAGTTGAGTTTATGTGAGCCTCCACGAAAATGAACAGCTTCACGATCTTCAGGTCTTCCAACCACTTGATCCTCTTTAGGTTGGTTTGAAGGTATGCAAACTGGCAGGCAGCTATATAGTAGATTCCTAAGGCACCCGTCCATCTTTGTTCCACATACAAAGGCGATGGATTATAGATACAATCTAGGATGTTCATCATTTCAAACCTTTGTCGATAATTTGAGGAATGCATCGCGGTCATAAACATGACTCAGAACACTAAGAATTTGTTCCATGCTTCATAATTTTGCAAGACAGCATCGAAAGTAAGGAAATGTTCGGAACAACAGCATTTGCTTTACTTTTCTTTTGAAGATTTCATAAAACAAATCCTTCATTGGTTGGCTCTGATACCAAGGCTCTGATACCAACTGTAACGTGTCCACCTATTCCCGTTAGGACACGTCTTAGCAGTCCATCGAAAAGGAGATCTAGAAAGCTCTGCCCGGGCACTCCCTCAAAATTTCACGGGGTTTGTGATCTAGGACTTTCCGCGTCTGCCACGTAGTGGAAGTAATTTGGCCGTTCCCACTTAGGAACGGGGTTTTTCCTAATGGTCATTTCCTAAACGGCAACTAGCGTCGAACCTCCGCGAACTACTTTACGCAGAGACACCAGGGCCGAAGCGATTTCATGCTGCACTTGGTTCAAAGAGAATGGAAAACGAGAGGAACGCAAAGCTCAACCTCTCTGCCATAAGGCATAGTCCCATTCCATTCCCCTTAAATAGCGTAAATCGAGATTTTTATAACTTAAACTCTAGGTCAGCGCCCTTGCTATTCGTGTCCTTCGAACGATCTTCTTACTGTCATTTATGATTCAGAAAATTTTCCGACCAACCAGGACCACCCATCCGTAGGACGGACCCATAGCCACATCCACCGTACTTTCCTCAAGTTGTTTTATTGTCTAATTACCTACCACATTTAGTTGGATATGCATCAAACAGCTTCCTTAATTAGTCCGGTTCCTTCACGTAATCATAGCACTTGACATAGAAAAGCAATGTCAAACAAGTTCCTTTTCAATAGCTTATCATATTTATCTTTGAAATACATTTATAAAGTCCAACACGTAGGCTTATCCATAATCCGCCCAAAGCCTATCCGCCCGAAGGGTTTTATGTGTAGGGTTTTATGTGAACCATGCAGCCTTTTCCTAATTTCATTCCTAAATGAATTATTCGTATGTTGAATTTACACAACCTTTCCTAAATACTTACGTAATTGATCAAGATTTATGTCAATTTCCTAGAGATTAATCTACTTCATGCAGCCTTCGAATCATTTCCATGCCTTGCAAATTCCTACGGTTATTAGCAACTTTCTTTAACAAATCATTGTGAAGAAAAGATGTCTAATAATGTGACATGCGATTTATACTTTTCATGCATAAATGAAGTGTACTACCATAATTTTGATTTGTAAAGATGATCATTAGTTGATCTAAATTTGTTACTTTGCAATGCATATAAACAAATTGCTAAGAATGCATAGACGTCTTATGTCCTTTCATTCATTCCTTTGGAAAAATACAAATGATTGATTCCTCGATTGTGAGTTATTTTCCCTAAGATAGCCAATGTTTTCATTCGTAAAAGTGCATCTTACTTTCGTGAATTAACCATGCATACTTACGATATTATGACATAAATCAAAAATAAGAGGAAAACTTGGACTTGTGGATTCGGTGAAATGTCCTTGCCTTGGCCGCGGACTTATGATCTTCGCTCGTCTCCTTCGCACGCGAAACTCCCTTTGTGATTCGGCTTCCTTGATCGATTCCACCGTCTTTCACAATCGAGCTCTAGAAGGCCTTAAAGGCTGCCTCCTCGAAGTAGGGAATGGATTTAAAAGACTTGAAATGGAAGGCTTTCAAAAGGAGACCAGGGTTATAAGGACCAATTGGGAAGGCTCATGAAAGTCCAAGGGAGCTTTAAATGGACTTTGTGGAATGCAAGGGCTTAAACTCCACGTTTTGAAAAAACCCGCTTTGTAGGGCCGATGGAAAAGGGGTTTTGAAACCCGGGAGTGAGGATTTTCATGGGAAGGGTTGCTTTAAATGGACCACGGGAAGGGTCTTTAAAACCCGGCCTAAGGTGGGAAAACGGGCTTAAATTCCAACGGGGAAGAAGTGTAAGGCAAGCTTGGAAAGGGCTTAAACTCTGAGGGAAGGGAGGTTATAAAAACCCGTTTGAGAGGCAATAGGAAAAGGGCTTAGGTGGAACCCACGGAAATGGGAGCTTAAATCCGGGCAGGGTGGGGGGTTTATAAAACCCACTTGGAAAGGCTTATGGAAAGCCCACAGGAAAGGGGGACTTCCTAAGGCCCTTGGAAGCTTCCCAAGAAGCTTTTGGGGGGGGGGGGGGGGGGGTTCGTGGACAAACCACGTGGGCAATATATGGCGGCCAAAGTCGTTGGCAACTGGCGGCGTCTTCTTCAGCCTGTGGCTTCACGACCCTCTGTGTGGCAGAGCTCGCGACGTCTTTCTTCCCCACGCTTGATTGCTTCCTCACAGTGATGATGCTCTCCACTCTCTCTCTCTCAACAAAGCTGCAACGTATGCTCCTCCACGACTCCTTTAGCCTCACGACGGTAGCTGGCAGACATTTTGCGCAATCTTTCCCTCCTCACAACTTTAGCCTCCTCCTTCCCTCTGACAACTTCCCGTTATTATCTTCCTCCCTTCCTCACAACCTTAGAGGGGGAGATATTTATGGGAAGAGGGGGTAGGCCCTCCCTCCCCCACGTGGAGCCTACATGTAGTCCCTCCCCTCCACCTCTACACTCTCCCATTTAGCACCATCCTCTTCCCTCAGCCATGCTTCGGCTAGGGGAAAGAGGAAAAAAAATTGCATTAAATCCAATATTATCCCCTTGACCTCCTCCCAAGAGGAGGTTCTCATGAAAATATGCGGGTTTCATTAAACCATGTCTTGTTTGGCACAATGGAGAGTGTATTAGTAAAGATCAAACCGTCCATAACCACAATGCCGCATTGTCATTTTCTTGAGACTTCACATGGCCTCGTAATATTTTTAGCAAAAATATTACAATTTGATATCTATTTTGTTTGCTGCTAAATCATAAGATGAGTATGCCAGGAAGTATCCAGCCCTGGAGGCAAAGAAGCTGGGACCATAACAAAATATTCACATGGCTGCTGTGTTTTCCAAAAACATAACTTTGTGCTCATTGTACTGCAAACCAAGGTATCCAATAATCCTTGTAAGTGCTTTAACATATACAATTGTCCATGAGGCCTCCTCTGAGAAAGTGCTATGCAAAACCAACATAATATTGGGATCAATCTTCGATATGTAATGTCCAAGGGGAACATCCTTTAGGGAACTACCACCAACTCTCAATCCTTTAGCTCTTCCCAAGAAATTATCCTCATCTACTATCTCCAACTGTAAAAGCAAAAGTCAGAATGAAAAAAATAAAAATATGTATATGGTTCCACAAAAACAAAAGAATGCATTACCATTTGATTTTCATCACTCTCAAGTTTTCTTGGATTCCATAAGCTAATTGATGTCTCCTTGACATCCTTGAGCTCCTTTACATATTCTAACTCCTCCCTTTCGAAATTGGAGATTCCAAGCTTCTCTTGAAATTGGTCAAACTCTTTGTCAGCAGCCTGTAACTCTCTCTCAGCATCTTTAACCTCGCTTAAACATAGGGAAAAAGTATTTGATGCATCTATAAACTTATCATCAGACATTTGAGTATCTAATTTAAGTAAGTCCTCCTTGGACTCATTTTCAACATCCACTATGCCTTTTCCATCTATAGATGCCTCTGCAATAGCTGCCAAGCAATAAACTTCTCTCAAATTGAAAAGAATTTGGAGATCAGATAATAATATATACTGCTTGTCTTTAATTGGGAAAGCAGGCAAAGATGGAATGATAAGGCTTAAAGGAGTGTCAGATGGCTCATCAACCTCTATAGTGGTCTCTTCAATTACTGTATCTGCTTTGAACTCAACAACATCGAGGTCCTTTGCAACTAATGCTTCCATCCAGGTGTCTAGCTGCTCCTCAACATCAACTTCATCTACAATCTCTTTAAGAAGGAAACAACTAGATAATTTTGAGGTTTCTTTACGCTTTTCATCAAATCTTAGAGGATATTTCACAAGGGCAAATACAATGAATGCAGTAGACTTAAGCATAAGCGCAAATACAATGAATGCAGTAGACTTAAGGATAAGCTTGCATTTTTTGGGGTGTAAACAACATAACTCATATGCATAAAATCTATCAAGAGAATGATAACCACATTTCTTGGTAGACAAGGACTTCTCAGTGCTGCCTGACCTTCCAATAGGGGTATGAACATACTCCTTGGAATCCAACTGAACAACACGATATGCCAACTTCTCAAAATCTACAAAATATTTCTTGATAAAGTCACTTGAGAAATTAAGAACTTGATCAAGGTCCCACTCTGGATTGAAAATCTCCCTAGCTGTTGGATAGAAAGCAATGTCAATCTTGTTTTCTATGAGAAAATCCAAAAGCTTCTCGGAGGTTGTGACATCTATAATTTGAGATAGCCCTGGGATCCTCACAGGAGACTTTGAAGCATTTTCCTTCTTTGAATCTTTGCTTGAACCTTTAGTTGTCATAGACATATGAGATGCTATTGAAACATCTGAGGCAACTGACTCCTTTGGCATTGTGGGCTCAAGGACTCTTTTCCTCTTCATAGATGTGGAGGCAGACATGTGTGACCTTGCTGTACCAGACATCTTCTTGAGATTCAATAGCTCTAGTGGCTTTATACTACCTCCTAATATAATGAGAATATCAAGGTATAAGCCTTTTGAATTGGTGCGCTCGCTCTGTGTTGGAGGAGTTAGTAATGCGATGCGAATAGAAGCATTTCAAAATCTCCAAACCCCAACATCGCGCCATTTCCATGAGTGTAGGAAAACGATTGGACGATGACATGATAGGAAGAAAATCAAAAGCTTTCTATTTATATTCTCATGCTATGTTGGATGAGTTAGGAATACGACACAATAGGAATGTGTCTATGATGGAGGACGACTTTGACTGAGGGGGTGATGGAGTATGGATAGGAGGGGGCAACGTGGAGATTGAAGATGGAGTGTGGACACAGGGGGCAATGGAGTATGACTGAGGGGGTGATGGAGTATGGACAGGAGGGGGCAGCGTGGAGATTGAAGATGGAGTGTGGACGCAGGGGGCAATGGAGTATGAATGCAAGGGTGTTGAGATGACAAGCTCAACACATGCGGACATTGATGATGGACCGCCTCGTTAGATGGGTCCACACATCTACACTTAGCATGTCGGTGGTCATTATGACTCTCACATGGCCACTGACTCATTACTTATTATATTCAGGTTGTTACACCTATTTATAGCTGGCATAGTTATAGTACCAGTCGACTAGTGTAGTCGGCTATGCATTGTTTGACTTAGTAGGCCACTTTCCTTTATGTTGTATCTTATCTATACTTTGTGTACATTGTAAAGTGTGTGGAAGAAGAAGAAGAAACTAGCAAGAAAACGTTTTGGCCTTCATCTCTCTTCTTGTCTCTTGAGTGAGCTTCTCCTTGTGTATTGTGTGTGTGTTCGACACAACATCTTGAGCAAGTCCCCCCACCACGCAATTCTCGACATGGTATCAGAGCCGCACCACTGAGAGAGGATGATTTCAAAGGCTGAAGTGAAGGAGAAGAAGCAAAGTTCGAGCAAGCAAGTCACGGGTAAGAAGCTCTCCCATTCTTCCACTCTCTCTCTTGGATAGTACATGTGGAGGCACCGGAAGCAGGGTCAAGCAAAAATCTCAGATTGCAGTGAGATTTGGTGTGCACGAAGAGCATTGTGTATTCTACAAATTTGCCCTTTAGGGCTTTCCCGCTATTATTTTGGGCATCTGAGGCCATTTCAGGCCCCGTTTTAGAGCCGCAAGGTTGTGGACAGCAGTTTCAGGGTATACTGTGACTTCGACTGTATTGATCGAAAGCGGTGCGCAGGTTACAGATTGCGAATCTGTAATTCTTGAGGTGTTTGCAGGAAGCAAACATAAGGTTTATCTGCAAACAGGTTGCAGATTGCATGTATTGTTGAGCAGACAGTGAAAAAGGTTGTCTGGTGTATTGCTGTGCACTACAGGTCGAGGGTTGCAGAAGATTTTCTTGCAGTTTGGTATTAATTTTGTGATAATGGCAGAGAACAGTGGAAGCCCCATCATTGAGAAGCTTGACAAGAACAACTACCCTTCATGGAAGTTCCGTGTCACGAACTTTCTTATTGGAAAAGGCCTCTATGAGTTTGTTTCAGGTGAAGAAAAGGAGCCGGAGGTGAGTGATCCTCCAATAGAAGAGACAAAGGCACGGAAGGAATGGAATGCAAAAGACAAGAAGATCATGTATTGGCTGTCTACAGTAATTGACAATAATATGCTGGGACATATTAGAAATGTAGAGAATTCATATCCAGCTTGGAACATAAAGAAACTAGTTGAGGATGTTGAGCCCACTTGTTTTGAGGATATTGTTGGTCATGCTCACTGGGATGCAGCAATGGATGAGGAGATGGCTACATTAGAAGCCAATAATACTTGGAATTTGGAACCCTTGCCTAAGGGTAAGAAAGCTATTGGATGTAAGTGGATTTACAAAGTCAAGCATAATGCAGATGGTTCAGTTAGCAAGTATAAGGCTAGGCCGGTTACAAAAGGCTATGCTCAAAATATGGCATGGATTATGAAGAGACAATTATTTTAGTTGCTAGGATGGCAAATGTTAGGTGTGTGATTACCTTGGCAACAACCAAAGGTTGGTGTTTGCAGCAAATGGATGTTAAGAATCTGTACACATATGTGGGATGCTCCATATACACATATTGGATTTAGAGCAGCCAGCATGGTCTAAAAATATTGGAGAGTATCTTGTCAATATTGAAATTTTTATTTCTAATTCTAATCACTCACTTTATGTGAGAAAGGGAGATGCAGGTTTGGTCATCATAGTCATCTATGTGGATGACTTGATTATTACATGTGACAGTGACAATGGGATTGATGAAGCTAAGGACTTCTTGAAGAAGAAGTTTGAGATGAAGGATTTGGGTGAGCTGAGATACTTTCTTGGTATTGAGGTGATCAAATGTGATGATGGTATATGGCTACCACAAAGACAGTATGGCTTGGATATGTTATCCAAGTATGGTATGACAGCATGCAAGCCTCTTTTAGTACCATTGGAGCAAAATGTGAAGTTGAGTGCCAGCGTTGGGGGTGAGATAGAAGACCCTACTATGTTTAGGAGGATGGTAGGGAGTTTGGTTTACATGACTAACACAAGGTAGACTTGAGCTATGATGTTGGCCTTGTCAGTCAATTTATGTAGATGCCTAGAAAGCCTCATTTGGATGTAGTTAGACGTATATTGAGATATGTGAAGTCCACTTTACATTGTGGACTTTTTTATGAGGCAAGTAAGGATGTAGAGGTCTTTGGATACATAGATGCAGATTGGGTTGGTAGCATGTCAGACATAAGATCTACTAGTGGATTCATGTTTTCCCTTGGTATTGCAGCAATTACATGGAGTAGCAAAAAGCAACCTAATGTTGCTTTATCAAGTGTGGAGGCTGAGTATAGAGGTGTTGCTATGGCAGCATGTGAGGTGGTATGGCTACAAAAGCTATTAGGTGATTTGGATATGCAGGGAGATGGTCCAGTTGTCATTCATTGTGACAACATGAGCAGCATATAGTTAGCTAGGAATCCAATGTTCTAGGACAAAACACATTGAGGTGCACTACCACTTTATGAGAGAGAAGGTACTTGCAGGAGAGATTGACTTGGTATATGTCAGCACACAAGATCAGATAGCTGAAATTTTCACAAAGGCATTGGGTACAAAGAAGCTTCGAAAGTTCCAAAGCTTACTTGGAATTGCAGAGATAGAGTTGAGCTTGAGGGGGACTGTTGAGATGGCAAGCTCAACATGTGTGGACATTGATGATGGATCGCCTAGCTAGATGGGTCCGCACATCTATACTTGGCACATTGTTGGTCATTATGATACTCACATGGCCACTTTTTTTTTGCAAATAAAATGTGGCTGATTATATTACTCAAAAAAATTGGTTACAACAGAGTATGCATGCTCTACAGATAAGCTAGAGCTGATGAGGCCACAAATACATCATGTGTACAAGCCTCTCAAGGTGGTCTAGGGGGGATGGGGGCAAGAAGCCATGGAGGGGGGTGTATCGCCATTTGGGGCTGCCTACCTGTATCACGAAAAATAGGTCCTAGCCACCCCAAGTGTGCATGAAATGACATCAGAGCTCCTGAAAAGACCTAGAATTGCCTTGCACCTGATCCCATCGACCGTGGAGGGAGTGGATGATGGAGGTTCAAAGCTTTGCTAAGGTTGCTTTATTGAGAGTCTCTCGTCGCAAAGGCCTCCTGACACAATGCCTTCCAGATATGCCACCCTATAAGACTCCCTATGATTTCCCATACCTCAAAGTGGTCTATTGTGGGCTCCAATACTTGGCGGATGGGTAAAGCCTCCAAACCGACCACTACACATGACCATGTCTCGATCATGAATATTGTGTCCTACATCCTGGCCTCTTACAGAAGGTGATGGCCCTCGCTGACCACCTGCCAAGCAGAAGGCTCCCCATGAGATACATCCAAGGTTGTGTGCTATACGGCAAAGGATATGGCATGCTCCTCTCCACACGAGGTGTGCCACCTCACACGACCAAAGGCAGTGCTTTGGGGTCTCCAGAGGCTGCTATATGCAGTATATAAAACCTCCCTCCTTCTACATCTGGGAAAGCCAGTTTTCCACCACCAAGCCTCCATGTGCCACCAACCATAAAAAGTATGATACACTCCTCGGCCTCCAAGTATCCCATAGGCGGTGCCAGAAGGTCCGTCTCAGAAAGGCTTCGTGTGATGCTGTCCTCCACCCAATGCCTGCTACGTGATGGTGCCCATATCCTCCTGCATCAGTACGTGTCTGCCAATCCTAGAGATTTACTACAAGAACCTCAGTGGCTTCTTGGCGACCGTACTGGCCGGCCATAGCCACTCTCATGGATCCCACTCTAGCTTATCAAGTGGCTTGCCTTCCTAGATCCAAAGGCGCCACTCCCTGAGCTCCTACCAAAAAACAAAAGGATCCAGCCGCCATGTCTTCCCCTAAAGACCAATGACTCGGATCCTCTTCCATGAAAGGATAGCTATCCCCTCATCTTTCTACCCTCTATCAAGAGCCAAATGCCCCCCTCTTGTACAGTGAAGAAAGTCCCTTGCTCCGCAGCGCCGCCCACTCTATATGCCACCTGTTCGGGGATGCCTACTGATGAAAACCTAGTGACCCATACTTCTCAGAGCTCTATCGGCTCGCATATCGGGGTAGCAAGCCACTCCTGAGGTACTGCTGTGTCTATCTCCCTTCTCCTCAACTCCACTCCTCTCTATCATTCTGATGCTCACTACATCACCTCCTTGTCCACCATCTTGTACACCTCCTACCATGTCATGATGGTATGAGCCGGGCTAGCCTCCCAACTAGCCCCTGGATGTGGGGGTGCTCGCCAAACTGTGCCCCTTCCCAATCTCTGACCTGGGGGTTCCAAATCACTAGTTGACTGTCTGTTTCCTCCTGGTAGCATGGGGAGTTCTAGATTATGGCCTTGCAGAGGTCCTGCCACACACTGAGTAAGCTGCATAGGAAAGGCAATCTAGGGGGGTGATCTAGGGCTGACGTGAAGATCCATCTCATGGACAGCCTCCACTCACCACCAAGCCTCGGTCTAGAATCCTGAAATCCCTCCTACAGTAGCACCTTCTAGGTCGACCATCCTGGTGTGAGGCTGCGGACAACTAGCTTTCCCAAGAGGGCCATACTCTGATACTTTGGGTCTATGATCCCCATCCCTACCTCTCAACAATTCGGTATGATGGTTGCCCATGCCACCTTGGCCTTGGAATCCCTGGAGCCGTCTGACCCAGATCGAAGGAAATTCTTCACTAGACGGCGAAACTGCATTACGCAGGATGAGAAGAAGCACCAATACGAGGCGATGTACCAAGCTATTGCTAGGAGGACCTAGTTAAGCACTAGGACTGTGTTGACTAGTGAGAGGTGAGCCGTGCTCCAATAGGTCAGCTTCCTCTAAATAGAGTCCAAAATTGGAAGAAAATCCTAGGTGGGAGTGATGTCGAGTCCCACCTGGAACCCTAGGTACCGGATAGTTTGTCCTCTGCTCACCCATCTAAATCTCAGGTGGACGCCCCACTCCGTGCTAGAGTCCGGGTCTGTGAGAAAACCAACTGACTTTCGCCAATTGATTTTCACTCCGGCTGCAAAACAAAACACCTCAAGAGCCAGCCTCATTCTCTCCAACATCATCTCATCATCCTCTATGTAGAGTGTTGTATCAACTGCATACTCTGAGTCTAACAACTCAGAATCTTCTCTCACTAGAAGTTAGAGGCCATGTAGTCCACTCACACGTGATTTGAGGAAGTGGGACATCGCCTTTTCAAATAGTAGGAACAGGTACGGGGCCAAGGGGCAGCCTTACCAAACCGATCTCTCTAGTCAAAACTCCTTCCCACGCCTACCACCTATGAGAACCTTGCTGGTAGCCAATCTGTAAAGTGCGAAGACCCCATGAATCCAAGCCTGGGGAAAACCCAACCTCACCATGGTGCCTTCTAGGAAATCCTAGTCCACCCTGTCATAAGCTTTCTCAAAATCCAAGAGTAGTACTGCTAGTCTCTGCGCGTTGTGATGAGCCCACTATGTTGTCTCAAAGAAGGTGAATACATTGTCCAGGATGCTCCTATCCTAGACAAAGCATGCTTGTGTGTCATGGATGATGTTTGCAAGCACGGGGCATAGTCTCCTACCAATCATCTTTGCCAGTGCCTTATAGGCCACTGACAATAAGGTGATCGGTCCCCATTAGAAAAGCTCCAACCGATCTCTCCCTTTGGGGAGAAGATTGATAAGGCCTGTCGAAAGATTCCCTAGCATCTATCCTGAAGTGAAGATCTCCTGGAAATCCTTCAATAGGGGGTCCTTCACAACTTGCCAGTAAGTAGTAAAGAAGGCCTTAGAAAGGCCATCCTCTCCCGCACATTTCTGATCGTCCTGTGTATGGAAGGCCTCCTCTAGTTCCTTCTCTGTGAAGGGGGCTAGGAAGGAACGTCCCATCTCCTCTGTGATAAGGGACAGGATGTGATCCGAGACCTACTGTCTACAACATTGTCCTCTAGCTGAGGCTGTCTCCTGTTGGAAGAGGCACCTGTAGTAGTCGATGGCAATCTCCATCACCTTTTCCAGGCTAGAACGAGTCCTCCCATACTGATCCCGAAGAAGGTTGCATATATGCTCTCCTGCGGTACGAGGCTGGTGCACCTGGACAAACTCCCTACACATTGTGTCCCCCTTTTGCACCCAGAAGGTTGCTGAGTTGTGGAAAGAGAACTCCAAATACCTTTCCTCAAGGCCACCAATGGCTACTCATGCTCACACCTCCTGTGCGTGGAGGGTGAGATCCCGTGGTGCCTCCTGTAATAGTCTCTACGTGGTTGCAAGGTCCCATCAGAGTGCTCTCTCCTCCTCCCAGCTCTGCTACCTAGCCTGTATGGCTACCTCTTGGCAGATTCTGCTCAATTTGACTAGGACCTACGCAACCTTCTTTACTATCCGGTCCCTCCTGTCCCACTCTCTGGTCCAAATCTACTCTATCTATCTCATCACCTCCTCCCTCCTATGGATCGAGTCAGGGATCCGATAGGATCGTGTGCGGATGCTGGGGGATCAAGTGTCAGGAGAACCGTGGGGCAATGATCCGAGAGTGTGGTGCCAGCCAACTACTCAATCTGGCCTCCACAAGAGCCTCCGCACTCTCCCACATAAAACCAATCTAGCCGCTCCACTTACCAGCCTGTATCCCCAAGAGAAGTCCAACAACCTCTCCCTCCTATGGAAGGTAGGGTCTCTCCAAGCATCGTGTGCTCCTACTGCTAGTAAAAATACCTCCCATGCCTCCTGCTCCTCCCCAATCATGCCCTGGTAGTTTCTGCCTCTACCTTGCTTGTCCTCCAAAGCCTCTAGATTGTTGAAGTCTCCTCCAATGATCCAAGAGTCCACCTCTAGGAGTCCATCCGCAATCTCCACCCAAAACCTACTACGTGCCCTAACCTCCGTAGGGGCATAGACATTGAGGACTCTAATGCACGAGTCCCCAATACCCAATCTAGTCCATAGAACCCTCTCTGCCACAATGGACCTGTGGTCTTGCATACATGCGGTGAGACTCGGGCAAAGAGAGGTGCATACGCCTCTGCTCTTGCCATGGGCACCTACGATGTGCTCCTAGTAGGTGTGCGAGCTACCCGGAATTACCTGCCCTATCTGTTAAGCCTTGTTGGGGGTGATCTTGTGCTCCTGTAGCAGTAAGATGTCAATCCGTCCAGCAAGGGCAGGCTGTAGCTCCTATCGAACAATCAACTTCCTGGAACTACGTGCCCCACTGTAGTGGAGACTATTCACATTCCAGGATGCAAGTTGTAGGCTCATGGGGAAACCTTGGACTCGAACAGGCATCTGTTTAGTGTGGAGGCTACTAATGAGGAGGAGAAACTATGAGGCATGCAAGTACGCTTTGCCACCAGTCTGGACGGTGAACTCTAGTCCCGCACGGTGGCCCTCGGCCGCAGAACATAGGGGTGATAGATGCTCCAAGTGGTACTATCAATGCATCTATTAGCCATGCTGAGAGTCATGACTCGATACATTGATAGAATCGGGCCACCTATGCCAGGGACCACTCGATCACATCCCTCAGAGCTCGCCATTAAGGAGGGGCTTGAAAGATGATACTCAAGTGTGGGAGCACCAGCCCACCAATTAATGTCCATCATGCAGCTAGGCCACTACTATGCAAATAGTGCTAGTCCTTCTTCTCCCATCTACTGGGAGATGTGCTAGTCCTTCTTCTCCCATCTACTGGGAGATGTGGTTCACTACCTGACTCTTCAAATCCTCCTCTATTTGTGTAGTTGTCCACTCCCCTGAGTGAGAGGACAGAAGAAAAAAGGCGTAGTTTGGTCCATCCGGTGGTGCTAGTAGATGGACCTTGCCCCTCCTTGACTTACGAACCATGAAGATCCCCACCTCTAGCAATAGTGGAAACTCTCTGCACTCTACAACTCTCAATAAGGACCATTGGCCACTACGGAAGAACTCCTGTGGCAACAGCTGTGCTTGTCTTGGGAAAGTGTAACAGGCCGTAGGGGTGGGTGAGCTAGTGACCGTGTGGGAGGGGGGACTGATGGTGCAAAGAGGATGTAGGCATGTGTGGCTCATCACCTCCTGTGGGAGGAGGGGAGGTGGGTCTGGGGGGATCACCTGAATTGGGAGAAAATTAGGGGGGGTTCTTGATAGGGGAGGTGGTGGGGGGGAAGAAGATCGAGGGATGGTGGAATGGATGGAGGTGCATGAAGGGTGTGGGGGGGTTGGTGGCCCTTGCAAGAAGGGGGGGTTCTGGGCCAGGGGCCAGTGGGGGGAGGTCATGGGGTGTGGGGGGGAATGGGTGTGGGGACTGTGAGATCTCAGGTGAGGTAGTCCGTGGCATGGGTGGTGGATGTGGGGGGCTGTGGTCCTACCAGGTGGGATGGGTAGAGGGGGGCTGTGGAGTGCTCTGTCGAGGGGGCATCACTCGCCCCCTTCTCCTTGCTTTGACGAAGCTCAATCTAAGGGGCTGGCTGTGCCCCCTGCCATCTCCCTCTCTTTCATCTCATGACTCATGTGAAGCCATTGGCATCCACCTGTGATGGCCTATCGGTGGAGCCTCCTTGGCTTCAAAATGCAAGCAAACTGCTATCTGATGCCCAAAGTCGTGGCAGCGCAGACACTGCCCTAGTTGCCTAGTCACAATGACCTACTTCTGCCTAAAGGAATGCCCACCCGCCTCAATCTCTAGGAGCTCTGGGATATTCTTGACCTCTTTCACTACCACCCATATCGTTGGGACTCATGCTACTGTCACTCCATCTGCGAAAGATGCGAAAAGGATAGTGCCGAAGAGTTGACCAAAATCTTCCACTAAACTGGCGATACTCTATCGCCATGCGGGGGAAAAGAAGGGTGACCAGGTGCCATAGAAATTTGTTGTGGAGTGCAAATGCCTCCACAGTAAAGCCATTGTACTAAGGGACCATGTATATGACCCCATTTGTGGATGCATATGGTGAGCTGGAAAATAACTTGCGAGCTGCGTCTGCCAAACTAAGCTGGACCATGAAGATTCCTTGGGCCATTAGGACTACCTCCACCATCTGTGCTATGTCGATGTGCAGCGTGGAGTGAACCTAGTCCCGAAGCTGGGCCTTGGCTGGGGAATGTCCTACTACCTGACCATAAATCGTTGTTTCTTTTAGCTCTAGCTCCTTAGCTCGGATGGCTAAGAGCTGATCCTCAGAGAGAGGACGATGCGCAAGGTGTTGGACTGGGGGGCTGAGTACGTCAATGTCTAACCAAAGGTTTCCATTGGGTGTCCCTTATAAGAGAACTACCTATCATGTCATGGTGCTACCTGAGGGGGGAAAGTTTATGCAGATAGAGGGAACAATTGGAGGGTGTTAGGAACAATGGTGGGGGGGACGTTGTATAACGCGGATGGATCTGAGAATACAAAAGGAGGCAGCACACCCGGGAGGGGGGGAACTGTAGCAGATGGTGGCCTGGCAGGGGTGGGGTGACAAGTCAGCCGAATCTGTTGGGGCGGGAAAGATAGGGACGAATCCTTTGGATCGGGATTGGGCGAGATGTTGGGTTGGGACAGGGAAAAATGATGGGGAGCAGGGCAGGGCAAAATGTCAAGGCAGAGGGGAACGACAACAGGGCCGGGTGAAATGGCAGGGCGGAGGCAAAATGTCAGGGGGGAGGTGAAATGTCCGGGCAGAGGGCCCACTGAGTTATCACTTATTATATTTATTTTGTTACACCTACCTACAGCTAGCAAAGATATAGCGCCAGTCGATTAGTGTATCTGTTATGTATTGTTTGACTTAGTAGGACATTTTCCTTTATGTTGTATCTTATCTATATATTGTGTACATTGTATAGTGTGTGAAGAAGAAGAAATCAACAAGAAAATGTTTTGGCCTCCATCTCTCTTCTTGTGTTCTTGAGTGAGCTTCCTCTTGTGTATACAATGTGTGTTTGGCACAGCATCTCAGGCAAGTCCTCCCACCACACGATTTTTGACATAAAATGATGTGTATCATACATGACACTTATACACTAAAACTAGTTGTCATGCACCTAAGAGAAACATATGACTTCAAGCTTTTTGCATATGGCTCAAAGGAAAAAAAGGTACAATCTTTACACAAATTAAATGACCCAAGCTTTTGATATGCATTTCTAATAAAGGGAAAAAAGAGAGGTGGTAGAGTACATCTATATGGAATGCAATTCTCTTTTAGTAAGGAGTGGTTGCCTTCAAGGGGACTTAAGTTCTTTGTTGAGATACATCCCAGATACTCTAATGTTTGCACCAAAATAAGAACCCTTGGATTCTATCTTATGAAGGGACCATGCCAAATGTATAAAGGACAAAGGTAGTTAATTGAAAAAGAAAGAAAGTATGCAAGCACACAAGATGTGACTTGGTGGGACTATTTTTTCCAGGACCAACAGAAAATACTTGCAAAAATACAAAATGATGATTGGCATCTAACAAAATCTTCTGCATGGCCTAAAAGTTTGAGTATTGCGAATCCTCTTACAAGAAGCAATGTGCAAATATCAAACGAGATCCAAAGGATATTACATCCTAAGGAGTGAGAAATGTATATTGGTAGTAGAAGATCAAGAAGAACAACTGTAACATTCACGAATCTAAACCATGCATTCTGCATACGAATCTCCTCTTAGGAGGCTAAAAGGTTAGGATAATGACAAATTTTGTTATTGATTATCCCTCTCTCCTCCAGTGGACTGTGGTGCTGGAGGAGAAGGGAATAGCATGAGCCACTAAGCTCCTTTCTGGAGCTCGCAAGGGGGGAGGCCATGCATATTGATGCGTGGGGTGATGAGATATCGAGCTCCACTCGTGATATGCCAGGATGACCGTTGTGCATTTATGTCACCGATGTGTCAATTTCAGATGCGGTTGGTACACCGCTCATGAATAATAGCTAGATGATAGCTATCCTTATCTACTCTAGTTCATGGCTCAGTTAGTATGCCACCTTAGTTAGTTGAGTTTGGTTTGAGACCCATATATAGGGTTCTTCTATTTCCTTGTACTTGAGTTCTTTTGGCTTACACAACTAAGAAGAGGAAAACTGTTTTCAGCCTCCACCTCTATGTGTATTCCCCCATTGTGCAAGCAAGAAAGCTACAAGTGAGACTCCTTCCTTCTCTCCCACAATCTTGACATGGTATCAGAGCCTTGTTCGTGGTAAGGAGCTCAAGAAAGCAAGCCAAGCTTGTGGTGTTCTGGTAAGAGGAGCAGTGTTGCTTTCATTTTCTGTTTTGGGAGCAGATCTCTACAGGCAACACAGTCGGAAATTGCAAGAGTGCATTGTCTCAGGTTGAGACGCCCTTCGCAGTGAAGCAAGAGGGCAGTATATACTGCGGGAGCAAGCTTTAGCCCTTGGCGACCCTGTTTTTTTGATTTGAGGCCATTTCGGGGCCTGTTTTGGAGGCGAAAGTTTTCTGCACGCACTCAGGAAAAGGCCCAGTTTTGTGCTGTGCAGCCACTGTTCTACAGGTCGGTGAAAAGTTACTGTAGAAATTGCATCGTATGCCTGTGCGCAGAGACATTGGGAGTTACAGAATCATCCCTGTTGCCTATTGATGCAAAATCGTCACTAGGAAGTGACTGTGTGGTCAAATACCACTTTCGTCAGTTTTGCAGATTTGCCCTTGTGAGGCTGAAGTTGTGTTCTTTGCACTGACAGAATTTTTTGCAGTATTCTGTAATGGCATCTGATTCTCTTTCACAGATTGTCACTGAAAAGCTTGACAAGAACAACTTCCAAGCATGGAAGTTTAGAATGACGAATTTCCTTATGGGAAAAGGATATTGGGAATTTGTTGCAGGAAATTAAGAAGAACCAGTTCTTCCTGATGTTCCCAATCAACAGCAAATGCAGGCATTTAAAGCATGGAATGAGAGAGCCAGGAAAGTTATGTACTGGCTGTCTATCAGCATTTCAGACTCTATGATTGTGCATATTCAAGATGCAAGTACGCCAAAGGAGGCATGGGATACTTTGTCAAAAATGTATAGCACAAATACGCAAGCCAGGAAAATGCAGCTCAAGCAAGAGTTGCACAATGTGCAAAGAGAAAATATGAGCATCAATGACTACCACATGAAGGTGAAGAAGATCGCAGATGCACTTGCTTCCATTGGGTCGCCAGTGGAAGATGATGATTTAGTTTCTGTGACCTTGAATGGTCTAGGAAAGGATTATGCACAGTTCTGAACATCCATTTCCGTCCGTGAAAGATTTCCTGATTTTGAGGAGTTGGTTGCTCTTCTAATTTCTGAGGAGCAGAGAAATGGTGGTGCATCTTCTTCAGGAGGAACTTCAAAAGAAGTTGTCTTCTACTCAAATGCTGGAAGAGGTAGAGGCAGAGGTAGAGGAGGCCGATTTGGAGGCCGTGGTAGAAATCAGAATATGCAGCAAACTCAAGAAAACCAGTCCTATGGAGGAGGACGTGGTAACTCTAAAGGCAGGGGGAGCCAAAGAGGTCGTGGTGGATGGCAAAGAGGCCAAAATGCAAACAACAATGTTGAATGCTACTACTGTGGTAAAATGGGTCATATGGCTAAAGACTGCTATAAAAAGCAGAATGACATCATGAATAGGAAATTGCAACAAGGAAATTATGCATCTTCTAGTAGACAGGGTGATGACAAAAATGAGCATTTGTTTATGGTGCAGCACATGAACAATTCTGTGACAAGTGCAAAAGAAAGCAACGATGTGTGGTATGTTGACTCAAGTGCATCAAACCACATGACAGGTCATGAGAATGGATGGAGGATGCAAGGAAAATGAAAAAACCAGGATTTGTGGAGACTGGTGATGATACTGCACATCCTATTGTGCAGATTGAAAATTTTCCTTGTCTATGCAGGATGGGAAAAAGAAATACATGTCTGATGTATTTCATGTCCCGAATATCACCAAGAATCTGGTTTCTGTTGGTCAAATGGTTGAGCAGGGCTTGCAGGTCAGATTTAATCCTCATGGATGCTTTGTTGAGGATATGAAAAATAAAGGTCGCTTGATAGCAAAAGGAAAGAAGAAGGGCAGAATGTTTACATTGGATGCAGACATGTCTGAATTGAGTGCAGCAATGTTTGCACATGGGACCGGTGTAGTTGCAGATATTGATATCTGGCATAAACGCATTGGTCATGTTAATGTACAGCGACTTAAATCAATGCAGGCCCAAAATATTGTTGCAGGATTGCCTAAATTCAAGGTTGCAGAAATGCATAAGGTATGTGAAGCCTGTCAGTTTGGAAAACAGGCAAGGAAACCATTTCCTAGACATGTTCAAGAGAGTAAGAAGCCATTGGAATTAATCCACTCTGATGTGTGGACTACTAAAGCTGCATCTCTTGGAGGCTGTCATTATTTTGTCACTTTTATTGATGACTATAGCAGAAAAGTTTGGGTGTATTTTATGAAAAAGAAAAGTGAAGTTTTTGGGCATTTCAAAACTCTTAAAGCTATGGTTGAAAAAGAAACAGGCCTACAAATAAAATGCCTAAGGTCAGATGGAGGGGGAGAGTACCTCTCAAATGAGTTTGCAAGGTTCTTGCAGGAGCATGGCATAAAGCAGCAGTATTCATGTAGTCATACCCCACAACAAAATGGAATTGCAGAAAGGAAAAACAGGCATATTGGAGAGGTATCTCGTGCCATGCTCAACGAAAAAGACTTGCCAGATTTTTACTGGGCTGAAGCAGTTGCTACAGCAGTCTACATAATGAACAGGACTCCCACTACAGCAATACATGGGATGACTCCAGAGGAGACGTATACTGGTAGGAAACCAGATATTTCTCATTTGAAAATTTTTGGTTGCATTGCCTATGTACATGTGCCAGATGAGTTGAGATCCAAGTTGGATCCAAAAGCTGTGAAGTGCATCTTTATTGGTTACTCTCTGCAGCAAAAAGGGTATAGATGCTATAACCCTTCTACTCGTAAGTTCACAGTGAGCAGAGATGTTGTTTTTTATGAGATGAGTAACTGGTATAAACCAGTAAATGTGATTGATGATGTAGATGCACAAAATGGTAATGCTGCACAGAATTCACAGCAGCAGTCACAAAATATTAGTGGACCTGGAGCATCCTCTAGCAGTGATTTACATTCTTCGCCATGGACAGACAGATTGAGATCAGGAGAATCTTCTCAAAGCAATGCAGATAGTGGTATGCAAGTATCACGAAAAGGAAAAGAGAAGGTTGATCAGCCCATGTTTGATGTGAATGTAGGTCACTCTTATGTGGATGGTGAATCCAGTGGCTCAGAACAGAGCATTGATGATGAGTTGGGTATTCCTTCTATTGTTACACCTGGAGTAAGGAAGACCAGGGATGTTTTGAGAGCACTTGGGAGTGAACCTACTTTGCGCAGGTCTACAAGAGCTAGGTATCCTGTGGATAGGCTGAAATATGATGGATTTACAACCATTCACTATGCATATATGATCAAAGTGATACAGGAACCAGAACCCACTTCTTTTGAGCAAGCCATGGGAAAAGAAAAATGGGAGAAAGCCATGGATGAAGAAATGGATGCCTTGGAAGCAAATGCTACATGGAAATTGGTACCTTTGCCTAAAGGTAAGAATGCAATTGGCTGTAAGTGGGTTTATAAGGTGAAGCACAATGCAGATGGTCCTGTGAATAGATACAAGGCAAGATTAGTAGTCAAGGGGTATGCACAAACATATGGCATTGACTATGAAGAAACATTTAGTCCGGTTGCAAGGATGGCAACCGTAAGAGCAGTCATTGCTATGGCTGCATCAAAGGGATGGTCTTTACATAAGATGGATGTAAAGAATGCCTTCTTGCATGGTGATTTGCAAGAAGAGGTCTATATGGAGCAGCCACTAGGTTATGTGCATGCTGTTCATCCTGAGTTTGTTTGTAGGTTGAAGAAAGCCTTGTATGGCTTGAAGCAAGCACCTAGAGCATGGTCTGACAAGATAGGACAGTATCTTGTCACTATTGGCTTTCAGATTTCCAAGGCAGATTTCTCACTTTATGTGAGAAAAACAAAGAAAGGTATTATGCTACTTGTCATTTATGTTGATGATTTGATTATGACAGGTGATAGTAATGAAGATATCCTTCATGTGAAAATGCTATTGAAGCAGAAGTTTGAGATGAAGGATTTGGGAGATCTGCGTTATTTCTTGGGCATTGAGGTGATTAGATCACCAAGTGGAATACAGCTTTTACAAAGGCAGTATGGATTGGACATGCTGTCCAAATATGGGATGACAGGCTGTAAGCCTATTTCAGTTCCTTTGGAGTAGAATGTGAAGCTGAGCACAGATGCAGGTGAGCTTCTGGAAGACCCTACTAGGTACAGAAGCATAGTAGAAAGCTTGATTTATATGACTATTACCAGGCCAGATTTGAGCTATGCTGTTGGATTGGTAAGTTAGTTTATGCAGGCTCCAAGGAAACTGCATTTGGATGCGGCTAGACGCATACTCAGGTATGTGAAGTCCACATTGCAGTATAGACTATTTTATGAGACTAGGGTTCAGATACAGTTGCATGGATACACTGATGCTGATTGGGCTGGTAGCATTTCTGATAGACGATCTACCAGTGGATATGTGTTCTCTTTTGGGAAAGTCACTTGGAGCAGCAAGAAACAGCCTACAGTTGCCTTGTCCAGCACAGAGGCTGAGTACAGGGGTGCAACAATGGCTACATGTGAGGTAGATTGGTTGCATAAGCTACTTTATGATATGCATCAGCCTATGGATGGGCCAGTTGTCATTTATTGTGACAACATGAGTAGTATACACTTGGCAAATAACCCAGTCTATCATGCTAGAACAAAGCACATTGAGGTGCATTATCACTATGTGCGAGAGAGGGTTTTACTAGGTCTTATTGATCTAGTTTATGTCAGTACAGAGGATCAGGTAGCTGACATATTCACGAAGGCATTGGGCGCAGAGAAGCTGCGCAAGTTCAGAGACCTGCTTGGTGTGCAGGAATTGGGATTGAGCTCGAGGGGGAGTGTTGAGATATCGAGCTCCACTCGAGATATGCCAGGGTGACTGTTGTGCATTTATGTCACCGACGTGTCAGTTTGCAGATGCGGTTGGTACACCGCTCATGAATAATAGCTAGATGACAGCTATCCTTATCTACTCTAGTTCGTGGCTCAGTTAGTATGCCACCTTAGTTAATTGAGTTTGGTTTGAGACCCATATATAGGGTTCTTCTATTTCCTTGTACTTGAGTTCTTTTGGCTTACACAACTAAGAAGAGGAAAATTGTTTTCAGCCTCCACCTCTGTGTGTATTCCCCCATTGTGCAAGCAAGAAAGCTACAAGTGAGACTCCTTCCTTCTCTCCCACAATCTTGACATGGGGGAGGGAGAATCCCCCTCCCCTCACCTATATAAATGATATAGGGCATAGCCAGGGGGTAGAGGCGCTGCAGTGGAGTAAGAGAAGGATGCCGTCAGACTGCGTAGGAGAGGAGTGGAGAGACTACCGCTCTGTTGATCGAGAGTGGAGGGAGAAGCCATAAAATGCCGTCGTTGAAGGGAAGAAGTGAGAGTCGCAGCTGCCGCAGCAGCGCCACCACCACTACAGTCCACCCCTGGCCGCCATCACATCAACGTTGACCTGCTGTTCCCTTCCTTCCACATGGGCTTCTGAAATCCCTAGAAGCTTTTAAAAGCTCCTTGGAAGCTTCCAAGGGTGGGCCTCCTAAGCCCCCCTTTCATATTACACCTCCCCTCAACTTGCTTCTTGTGGGCTTTCTCCTAGCCCTTGTCCATGTGGGCTTGGTAAAACCCCCCTCCCCCCCGGAATCCAAGGCCCTATTGGGTCCTCATACTCTTTTTTTCCCCCCACTCAAAAACTTCTCTTGAAGCCCCTTTTTTTTCCCCCCACACAAAATCCCCTTCAAAGGTCTTATACACCCCTTCTTTTTCCCCCCTTTTTCCCCCTTTTTACCCACCTAGAGCATCCTAAAAACCACCCCTTGGGATTCAAGAAAAGCCCCCTTCCCGTGGTTTGATAAGCCTTGCTCTAAAAAGGTTTTTTTACCCCCCTTTTCCCGGGATTCAAACCTTTTCCCATAGGTTTCTTTCCCCCTCCACCGACATATCCCTTTTAAGGACTTTTATACCCTTTGGTCCTTTTTCCAATTCGTTAAAAGTCTAGTTAGTACCCCTTTTTCATGGGTCCTATCGGAGGCCTTTAAAAAGGCTCATTAAGCTTGTCCCCTTGGATTTCCTTCAATCTCCCAATTAGCCTGAGTACTAAACCCCTTTCCGTGTATTCAATTTGCACCAGAGCTTCTACGAAAGGAAGGAAAAAACATTCATAAGGGACGGTGGAATTGCAAAGGGAGTTTCGCAAAGCCGCATCCAAGACAGAAAGGCCGCATTCACGATAGCTCCTAAGAAAGCACAAGGTGCAACCGCAGGAGGATCGTCTCCTAACATCCACGTGGACATCTCACCACATGCCCAGGTTTTTCTTCCTAATTTTTATTTACGTCGTTATAATTCGATCATGCGTGGATGATTTTTGGAGATAGGATGCATTTTTTGTCTTAATACTTTGGTTCATTTAAAAGAATTATCTCACAATGGAAGAGTTCGGTCATCAGAATTTTTCAGTAAACCGAACAAAATAAAGGGAGCATAAATGCATTTCTAGCAAGTAGTTTTTATGCATTGCAGTGAATTGAAATTAGATTAATGTCCATTTTTACAAAATGGAATTATGATAGTGCACTTCGATTAGGCATGGGAGTATAAATTGCTTGTCGCATTATTAAGACATATCTTCTTCACAATGAGTCATTATGGAAAGTACTAATAATCCGTAGGAAATTGCAAGGCATGAAATGGTTCTTGAGCTGCATAACTCTAGTCAACTGGTATAAATATTGTTTCAACTGTGTAATTGTTAGAAAAGGCTGCATGGTTCAAAGAGAATAAACCCTAAAGTTTAGAAGCATGAATGCATGTTATAAAGAGATCAAATAGAATTATGCTATAACTTATCATATGTTTTGATTTTAATCCGAAAAGTTAGGATTGAAATTCAACTTATACATAGGTAATGAATCATGTGGTTACGGAAATGATAGCGTAATAATCTTCGAGAATAGACAAGTTAAATTGGTTTAAACCTAAACACCTAAAAATCGTGAAGGGACTCGTTTAGAAAGAGTTAATTCAATGCAACATAGCCCAAAGAGCTAACTAGGGTTAGCACGTTGGGGACATTACCTAGTTGCTCGTTTTACCAAAGCTGAAACTCCGATACCCTAAAGACTTGCCCACATTCAGGTAATGTAGGGACATTGGAACATACTTGCGAGAAGTGATCTAGGGTTTTCCTAAGAATCTCTCGCTAAGAAAATGAAACTCAAAACCCTAGGACTGACAATGTCAGCCTAATGCAACAAGGAACAGATTTTTTCGTGACTTCATTCGATGGGTAAATAGTCCCATAGTTGATGCAACACTTGTAGTTGTAGAGATGCATGATCTTGTGATTTGATCACAAGGGAATGGCCAATTCCTCGAAATGAGAATTGGCAGATTCTTACGCAAGTTTATCTTGCAAGAGGATGAAAATTTGTCCTAATATAGTACATTTCTTGGGTAAGTGACCAAGATACGGGGATTAGATATTTGCTTGGAAGCAAAGGGCCCATCGATAAATTGGAATAATATATGAACTTAAGGTATTGACTAAGTCGGGTTAATAGGATATGGCCCCAACCCAGGATATAGGGTAAACAAACAAACCCTTGGGGATCTTGCCAAGTCGCAATTGATCCCGGATCGAGTGCTGAATGCATTCAGAAAGAAGGATTCAGTCCTTAGCAGTTGGCCAAAAATAACGACCAATGGAATTGTCTGTGCTTGTAATAGTTTTAAGAGTACTGTTTTGCTTTGTTTTCTCAAAGAATTAAAGGATAAATAGATATCTAATACTTCAGGTTGAAGGCTTGAAGGGAGAGGCAGCTTCAGTTACCCCCGACTGCCTGCCTGACCCTAACCAAGGGGGTTGTTAACCGCATCGGGAAGGTGGACCAAACCCGCCGTGAGAGGTCTCTCCGTTGAGCGCTACTTGGAGCAGGAGGATGCTTGGGTGCCATGGGGGACTCTAGCCGTAAATCCCTTGCCTTCCGGGCCCTGCACAAGAGGCTAACATGACTCAGGATTGGATCTCGAGGCCCGCATACTAGTCTACGGGCAGAATCTTGGATTAGGAATCCATGTGGATTGCTGGATAGCCTTCGGGCGGATTGTGGATAAGCCTACGGGCTGGACTTTATGTATTTCAAAGATAAGTATGATAACCTGTTGAAAAGAAACTTGTTTGACATTGCTTTTCTATGTCAAGTGCTATGATTATGTGAAGGAACCAGTGCCTAACGGGTTAATTAAGAAAGCTAATTGACACATGTCCAACTAAATGTGTTAGGTAATTAAATAACTAAAACAACCTAAGGAAAGTGCGGAGGATGTGGCCATAGGTCCATCCTATGGATGGGTGGTCCCGGTTAGCCGGAAACTTTTCTCAAATCATGATGGACAGCCAGAAGATTGTCAAAGAATACGAACAGCAAGAGCGTTGGCCTAGAGTCTAAGTTATAGATGATTCCGATTTACGCTATTTTAGGGGAACGGAATGGGACTATGCCTTATGGCAGAGAGGTTGACCTTCGCATCCCTCTCATTTCCCATTCTCCTTGAACCAAGTGCAGCGTGAATCCGCTTCGGACCTAGCATTTCTACGTAAAGTAGTTCGGTCGGGTTCGACGCTAGTTGCCGTTAGGAAATGACCAGTAGGAAAAACACTAATTCAGGTCGGTCCTAAGTGGGAATGGCCGGAATACTTCTGGTACATGGGAGACGTGGAAAGTCCTAGATCACAAACCCTGTAATATTCCATGGGAGTGACAGGCGCAGCTTTCTAGACATCCTTTCCAATGGACTACTAAGACGTGTCCTAAAGATAGCAAATGGACATGTTACAGTTGGTATCAGAGCGAACCAACGAAGGATTTGTGTTTTATGAAATCTTAATAAGATGAAGTAAAGCAAATGTTGTTGTTCCGAACATTTCCTTACTTTCAATTCTGTCTTGCAGAATTACGAAGCATGGAACAAGTTCTTAGTGTTCCGAGTCATGTTTATGACTGTGATGCGTTCCCCGAATTATCAACAAAGGGTTGAGATGATGAACATCCTAGAGCGTATCTATAATCCATCACCTTTGTACATGGAACAAGATGGGCGGGCACCTCAGGAATCTACTATATAGCTGCCCACCGGTTTGCATACCTTCAAACCAACCTAAAGAGGATCAAGTGGTTGGAAGACCTGAAAGTCATGAAGCTGTTCATTTTTGTGGAGGCTCACGTAAATTCAACTTTACATATTCGAGGTCGGAGGGTTGAGCTGAACTCATATGTATATGAGGAAGTGACCCGTGTAATCCCCGCCGACAGGATTAAAGTGTTGGGGTGCCACGAGAAGAATGGGTTCCAAAGGAAAGGATACCCTGAACTTCCAATGATTTACCGATTCCTGAAGATCCATGACCCGAAACCATACTATTATACAGTTTCTGTAGATAAATGTAATACAACATTATTCTCCCCAAACTAAATGTAAACAATTGGCTTATCATCCCAAGACATGTTGTATTCCGAAAGGGCTATGCCCATATAAATATAAATAAGACTTCTTTTTATCAATGTCTGATTCTACATGAGAATTGATAAAAAGTTAAGTAGTTAGATTGCTTGGTTGATAGCGAAAATGGAGATGAAATATAAATCACAGCATTTAATGAGTAATAATGTTAAGAAATATTTGTCTAGGCACAACCCCAGGTACAGAATTCTAGTTCACCTCCTACATCAAGTACTACTGTAATCCATGAGAAGAAGTTTCTTCTCAAGCAGATTAAGCCACCCGAATTTGAGGGGAGAGATAGATCCATCCAAGAAATGCCGAAATTTGGATAGAATCCATGGAGGATTACTTTGAAGCAGTCGGTACTGCACCCGCCAACCAAGCTATGCTCGCCAAGCTAAAGCTCACCGGTGAAGCCAGGCTTTGGTGGAAGCAATGGTGCAGAGATCAAGGGATCGCGGAAGGATCCATTACTTGGGAGAAGCTGAAGAAAGTCGTGCAGGGAAGATACTTACCACGTGCGTATCGCACGCAAAAAATGAATGAGTTCTATGAGCTAAAACAACTGGGACTCACTCTTGACGCATACTACTCTAAATTTGTTTCACTTCTTAAGTATGCGCCACAGATGGACATGACACAGCAGGTGTCAAAATTTTGTGCTGGTTTAAACCTGCCAGTGAATACCTGATGCCAGGAAGCATATTCCACGGTGGATTCCGTGCCACGATGGATTCCATGAGGTTTTACGGTGGATTCCATAAGATTTTATTACTGGGGCTCATACACAAAGTGGATTCTTTGTGCGAGAAGTCAATGGGGACGCCTATCCTTTTTGGGTGTTTTGTTAATTTTATGTGTACATGGGTGATTCCATAGCGGGTGATTCTGCAAAATACATATTTAAATTAATAAACATTTATGAGTTTAGAGTGCGCACTCGTGATAAATTAAGGTAAGAATTGATTTCTAACCAATTTATTTATGTAGCTGAAGACTGCTAGGTATTCACTTTTGTCGGTTTAATTGTATTATTTTACTAACGATTGTGAATGCTTCAGTTGATGTGTAGAGATAGCAGCGGTGGCAGTGGAAAGCATTGGAGGATAGCGTGTATTCAAGTTATCGTCAATATTTTGATGGGCGCATACCTTAGGCATGGCACCTATATTTTGTCATGCTTATTTATCAAGGCGCTTGATATTTATTTATTATTTTTGTATGCCTATGGGGGCACTAGATATTTGTACTAGACATTGTATTTGGGTACGCCTGACTTCTTGAGCGCCCACTAGCTTTAATTTTATTTGACACAAAAGCAAACTCAAAAGCTAAAGCATGCTATTTTGTAATTTGGGCTATTATTTGAGCTTGAAGATGATTAATATATGAAATACATACTTTGTGGAGTGCTCACACAAAGCATGGGGGGAGATTGCACCCAATTGGTCTCTTGTTCATGTCGTGCAAGCTTTCTACATTGATTTGTGTGCAAAAAGTAGAGTTCTTTTGTTCTTGGGGACCTTCTGACACTCACTACGCACACTTACGGCATCCAATCTGTGCACCAGTGGTATCAGAACGAAGCTTGAGATCGAGAGCTTCCAATCGCTTACCATCTTGTGTGAAGGCGAAGCTCTTGGAATGAGCAAGCTATACAGTCAATTTCATCACAAACGGTCGATACCGGTGTGTTCCTGGCGATCAAGAACCCCCTTTTGTACTCTTTGATCGCGAAGGACTAGTCTGTGGAGGTGGAGGACCACGTGGAAAGCTCCTTCTTCAAGTCGTTTTTCAATCAGACAAATAGTAAGCTCCATATCCAAAAATCTTTAAAGCTTTAAGTCAAAGCTTAATAAGCTTAGTAAAATGCTTAAGCCCCATAATTTCACGATTTGGTATCGCGGCATGTACTCGCCTAGGTCGACGGCACAAAAAATGGCCCCCCTCCTTAAAAACGAAATCGTCAACAATCGGATTATTCAAGCTTAATCACATAAGCTTTAAACTCCTAAGTCTTCTAAGTTACCAAGCTTACTTACTTCTCCAAGTCCTGAAGTCACAAAGATCACTACAGACTTATTCAACCACTCCCATAAAGGTTGTTCATACGCAGAAGCATAGAATCACTGCATTGCTCTTTGGTAGACTCTGTTCACACCTGCAAACTTGCTGAACCAGTTTCAGCAAACGTAGAAGGTCATATGAAGATTATACGCAACTTCTATGAAGACAACAAATACCACAATCGCAAAAGAGAAAGACCATAAAAGTCAAACAAAAATTTATAAGCCTTGTATACCCGTCTTTGAGCTACGCTCATCCCACTAATAAGATTTCGAGAGTGTGAGGTCTTTTGGATTTTATAGGATGACTGAACAAAACATGGATGATCTTATGGCTGAAGGTGATTTACATGAACCAACAATGAAGCAAAAGTTGGATTTGATTATGATGCAGATCGATGAAGAACGAAGAGCCCGACAAGCTTTGCAAGTTCAATTGGCCAATTTGCAATGATCTACCACCGACAAAGATGGACCGCAACTCAAAGATCTTATACGACGTACCATCGATGCGACGCTTGAAGCCCAATCCATCTGCAAATAAACAAAGATAAGTAAAAGAAACTTCAAATTTCTTACTTTCAATGGATCTCGAGATGGAAAGACTGTACTTGCATTTATCAGTCAATTTGATGTTTACTTCCATGAAGAGACATATGCTGAGAAAGACAAAATTAAATGTGTCACTAATCATTTAGTTGATCGAGCATCTTTATGGTGGACTATGGTCCACAAGAGCATTGATTGTCCCACTACCTGGGAGAGTTTCCAAAAGAAGTTTTTGCATAATTTCATTACTCCTTAGTTCCATGAAAAAACCATAAAGCAATGGGATCTTCTACAGCAAAGAGATTGAGAACCTATTTCCCAATACACTGAACGTTTTTGGAATGCCCTACTGCAACTACGCATGCTCGAAGATGTACCTGAAGCGACTCACAAATGCAAGTTTATGTCTGGTCTACTTGGACATTACTATGCTGAAGTCAATATGTTCAAGCCAACAACTCTTGAAGATGCAATTTCATTGGCTCATGACACTGAAGACAAGATTCGTGGAAGAGACAAGCGACCACAACAATTTCAAACTAATGGTAATTATGGTTCCAAAAAATTCAATTCAAATTTTTGAAGATTCAATCAAAGTCTTTTTCTTCCATCTTCATTCCATAAGTCTTGGACAGGACCACCTGCTTTGCCATCAAACACCAATCCAAACCCTAAGCCATCCTCACAGCCAAATCCCAATATTCCTAAACTTCTTGCCATTACCAACAATGTATCGAAAGCCAAACCCATAGTTTATTACAAATCCCATCAACCTGGACATCTAGCAGTAGCCAATTGCCAAACCAAAAAGCCACCTATCCATATCAATTATCTTGGCGCAATGGAAGATGAAGAACGTGAGGAAATGCCTGATTTTACCGAAGATGATGACTACATTGGTACTACTTCGGATATTTTGCCAGGTATGCCAACTCCACATTCTTTGTTAACAATGAAATGTTCTGTGTATGGTAAAGAAAAGACTATTTTACATAATGACGGTAGCACACATGATTTTATTTCTGTAAAGTTAGTGAAATAATTGAAATTACAAACTGTTTCTACACATTATCGCATTAAAGCTACATTCCTAGGAACAAGATATAATGGAACACAAGAAGTGTATAACTTAGAAATTAAAATTGGTGAATATACTGAACGAAGGAATTTCCTAGTTGTACCTTTGCAGTCTAGTGACATTATCTTAGGAATGCCTTGGCGTCATCAGTATAATCCTGACATAGATTATTCTACGCATTCAATTAAAATTTATTTTCAAGGAAAACAAATCACATTGCATGGTATACACTCTTCTAATAATTTTCCACTGCTTACTCATACTCAAGCTAAACGTGTATTACGTAAAAGTAGCAAATCTTATTTAATTTAGGTGAATGAACTTCAAGCTAAAGAAAAACAAATGCATCCTAGGCATACACAATTTCTTGCTCAATTTCAAGACTGTTTTGCTGATGATTTACCACCTGGACTACCACCTTCACGTCTTGAAGATCACAAAATAGATTTAATTCTTGGGACACAACCACCATGTAAAGCACCATATAGACATAACCAAATCGAACAGAAAGAAATTCAAAATCAAATAGAGGAATTACTTAACCGAGGATTAATTAGGCCTAGTAGTTCTCCATTTGGCACACCTGTCTCATTGTGGTAAAGAAGAAGAATAATACTTATCGCATGTGCATTGATTATCGTGCCCTGAATAAAATTACTGTTAAGAATAGATATCTGATTCCTAGGGTAGATGATCTTATGGATAAACTACAAGGATCTGCCATATTCAGTAAGATAGATCTTAAATCTGGTTATCATCAAGTAAGATTGGATAAATCTGATATATTCAAAATTGCATTTAGAACACAATTTAGACACTATGAATTTTTAGTAATGTCTTTTGGTCTAACTAATGCACCAGCCACATTTAGTCGCATGATGAATCGCATATTTCTGAAATATTAGCATTGTGTCATAGTATTCTTTGATGATATATTAGTATTCAGTAAAAATGAGAATGAGCATTATGAACATTTGTCTTTAGTTTTCAAGCTGTTAAAAGACAATCAATTGTATGCTAATCCAGAAAAGCTTGAATTCTTTCAAACAGAAATTGAATATCTAGGACATATTGTTTCATCAGAAGGTATTAAGATTGACCCTAAAAAGATAGAAGCAATTTTAAATTGGCCCATACCCAAAAATGTGCATGAGTTACGTTCTTTTCTAGGTCTTGCTAGTTTGTACAGAAAGTTTGTGCGAAATTTTTCATTACTTGCATTACCTTTGACTAAACTTTTAAAGAAAGGTATTGTTTATAACTAGTCTAATAATCAACAAAAATATTTTGATTTATTGAAACATGCATTAACCCATGCTCATGTATTACAACTACCTGACTTCAATAGACCATTCTTTTTAGTAGTTATTGATGCTAGTGGATTTGGAATAGGAGCCGTCCTTATGCAAGATAATCATCCCATAGCTTACTTTAGCTGTAAACTCAAACCATCTGAACTTAAATATTCTGCCTATGATAAAGAATTGCTAGCTGTAGTACAAGCTTTACGTCAATGGAAACATTATTTAATGGGTTCTGAGTTTATGATCAAAACTGACCAATAAAGCATTAGACATCTCCTTACTCAACCCCAAATATCTGACCAACACATTAAATGGGCAGTTTTCATTCAAAGTTTTCATCCCCTTATACAATATCAACCAGGAAAAGAGAATATTGTAGCCGACGCTTTAAGTAGAAGACCTACAATTCATAATATTTCTGTGATATCATTTGATTCCCTTATCTCTATGAAAGATACTTATCATCAGGATCTTACTTTTCAAGCTGATTGGAATAAATTAGTTGCAAATAATTGGATTTCTATTGATTCACTATCTTACAATAATGGATTCATGTTTTATGAAAAAAGATTATGTGTGATAGCTCCATTTAGATATTTTGTTTTGAATGAGATTCATTGTCCTCCATATCAAGGTCATAGAGGTATTATATCTACTTTGCGTACATTGACTGAAGATTCTTATTGGCCACATATGGAGACTGATATATCTAACTTTGTATCTGAATGTTTAGTTTGTCAACAAATTAAAAGATACCATGGTAAGCAATATGGTTTACTAATGCCATTATCTATTCCATCACGACCATGGGAACAGATTTCAATGGACTTTATTACTAGTTTACCTAACACTAAAGCTAACCATGATATGATTTGGATTGTTGTCGACATGTTTAGCAAACAAGCATATTTCATTCCATGCCAGAAAACTTTAATTGCATCTCAAGCTGCTCAATTGTTTTTGAAAAATGTGTTTACTAACAATGGTTTACCAAAAGTTATTATTTCTTATCGTGACTCTAGATTCTGTAATAATTTTTGGATTACTTTATTTGCTAACTTAGGAACAAAGATTGATTTTTCATCTGCATTTCATCTTGAAACAAACAGTCAAACAGAAGCTACTAACAGTACCATTTTAGATCTTTTACGTGGTTACACTATTTCAAAACCACACACATGGGATACACATCTACATTTACTTCAGTTTGCATATAACAATACACCACACATAGCTACAAAGAAAGCACCATTTGAAGTTATTTATGGATATAGATTGCCTACACCTGTTGTATCATTATCAAACAAAATTCAAACTACTAATGATATTGCTAACATGCATGCCACTATTTTTGATGAAGTTAAAGATATGATTGCCAAAGCCCAGCAATCATATACAAAACAAGCAAATAAAAAAAGACAGGCTATGAATTTTAAAGTTGATGATTATGTTTGGTTACGCATAGAAAAATGTAGATTACAAAGTGTAGATAAACACCCAGTTGTGAAATTAGCACCTAGATTCTATGGACCATTCAAGATCATTCACAAAATCAATGACAATGCATTTAAACTAGAATTACCACAACATTGCAAAATTCATAACACCTTCCATATCAGTTTATTACGACCCTTTAGAGGCCACCCTGTCTATGAAAGCCCACCTTTGCTAGATGATGAAACTGAAATCCTTGAGCTTGAAACTATTATAGATACTGACTTTATGACCACTAGAACTGGCCGTAGATATTCTAGATATTTGGTCAAGTTTAAAAACCATCCTGTTGAAGAGGCCCAATGGATGCATGCTAGAGACTTAAAAGCTTTCCCCATTCTGTTAGCTCCACATTGAGCTAATAGCAATTGAGGACAATTGCTATCCCACCCCGGGGGTATGATGCCAGGAGGCATGTTCCACTGTGGATTTTGTGAGGTTTTACGGTGGATTCCGTAAGATTTTATTACCGGGGCTCATACACAAAGTGGATTCTTTGTGCGAGAAGTCGATGGAAACGCCTATCCTTTTCGGCCGTTTTGTTAATTTTATGTGTACATGGGTGATTCCATAGCGGGTGATTCTGCAAAATACATATTTAAATTAATAAACGTTTATGAGTTTAGAGTGCGCACTTGTGATAAATTAAGGTTAGGATTGATTTGTAACCAATTTATTTATGTAGCTGAAGACTGCTAGGTATTCACTTTTGTCAGTTTAATTGTATTATTTTACTAACAATTGTGAATGCTTCAGTTGATGTGTAGAGATAGCAGCGGTGGCAGTGGAAAGCATTGGAGGATAGCGTGTATTCAAGTTATCGTCAATATTTTGATGGGCGTATACCTTAGGCATGGCTTCTATATTTTGTCGCGCTTATTTATCAAGGTGCTTGATATTTATTTATTATTTTTGTATGTGCATGGGCGTACGATTTAGATATTTGTACTGGACATTGTATTTGGGTATGCTTGACTTCTTGGGCGCCCATTAGCTTTAATTCTATTTGGAACAAAAGCAAACTCAAAAGCTAAAGCATGCTATTTTGTAATTTGGGCTATTATTTGAGCTTGAAGATGATTAATATATGAAATACATGCTTTGTGGAGCGCTCACACAAGGCATGGGGGAAGATGGCACCCAAGTGGTCTCTTGTTCATGTCGTGCAAGCTTTCTACATTGATTTGTGTGCAAAAAGTAGAGTTCTTTTGTTCTTGGGGACCTTCTGACGCTCACTACGCGCGCTTACGGCATCCGATCTGCGCACCAATACCCGTCTTGAATCTATGTGCCCATCGGATCTATAGGACGCACTCATTCGAGCTGCCCCTATAATTCAGGAGGTGCAGGCTAGATGAAGAGGTAACAAAACTTGGTCTCATAATGACCCGAACAGAGGAGCATTCAGGCCTCAGATGAAGAGAGTTCAAGGTTAGAATCAGGGACAAAGAAAGAAAGCAAGGACTAATAATGTCAACAACTTTGTCCCTACTCAAAGCAATGGCCGAAACCTCCATTGTTTCCACTACAACGAGCCCAGTCATTTCAAGAGGCAATGTCCCAAGCTTGGAGGAGGACATCGCCAAGCACCTTTCCAAGGAACGGGCCGTGGTCAAGAAGCCACTACCCGAGGCAGAGGAAGAACCGCCTACATTGCCAATAGGCAAATGTGCGAAGAAGAAGAAGATCCACGACCATGGAAACAGAGTTTGAAAGGGCGACAGTCCATGCCGCTCTTCACAAGAAAGTGCGGAATTGCCAATTCTCAGTGATTCAGACACCGTTGAACTATCAAGGTAAAAGTTTCAAGACCTTGATTGATTGTGGCAGTACAGATTCCTTTATCTCACCAGTTTGTGAAAAAAGATTAGGAATAGCCACAGTAGAAGCACCTATCTTGCTTGTGGAATTGGAAAATGGTCGTGAGGTTACTTGTACCAGGCAAACTGCTAAGGTGGAATTCTTTATGGGAGGAAAAACGACTTCGGTCAAATTCAGAGTCATGAATTTGGGTATCCATGAGTGTCTACTCGGAATGGATTGGCTTAAACCTAATGACGCCCACATTCATTGTGGAAAGGGCCAAATTTCCTTTCGAAACTTTGAAGGGGATTTAGTCACAACGCAAGGAGAGGCTGGAAATCCAAAAATCCAATTGGCCAAAGCATCTCAGATTATAAAGGGAGTCAGAAAGGGACTACTTGTCTACTTGATTAAGCTCAAAAAGTTAGATCAAAAGCAGGAGTCTAGCGAAGGACCTTCTTGGCTAAAGGAATACGCGGATGTATTTCTTGAAGAGTTGACAGAAGTCCCGCCTCAAAGAGAAGTGGATCATGAGATAAAGCTAGTACCAAGAGCTGCGTCAATTGCAAAGAGACCTTATAGAATGTCTCTCCCGGAAGCAATTGAGCTGAAGGAACAACTCAAGAAACTGCTAGATTAGGGCTATATCCATCCTAGCAGTTCACCATGGGGAGCTTCTGTACTATTCCAGAAAAAGAAAGATGGAACGCTTCGACTATGTATTGATTACCGAGGGTTGAATCAATCAACTGTCAAAAACAAATACCCTATTCCTAGAATAGATGAGCTTCTTGATCGTCTTTAGGGTGCGAAGATCTTCTCCAAGATTGATCTCAGGTCTGGCTACTATCAGATAAGAATCAAGGACGAAGATATTCCAAAGACGGCCTTCAACACAAGATATGGGCACTTTGAGTTCCTAGTTATGTCATTCAGGCTTACGAATGCACCTGCCACCTTCAACAGGTTAATGCAGGATATCTTTAGGCCATATCTTGATAATTTCGTGCTTGTCTTCTTCGACGACACTCTAGTCTATTCTAAACAGGAAGAAGATCATGAACCCCAACTTTGGATTGTCATTGAGACAATGAGGGCACATAAGCCATATGCTAAGATGAAGAAGTGTGCATTCTTCAAACATCAGATTGAATATCTGGGATTCATCGTATCAACAGAAGAAATCTCAATGGACCCAACCAAGGTCAGAGATGTGCTAGAATGGCCAATACCAACAACTATCAAAGAAATACGCAGCTTTCTTGGATTGACAGGATGGTATAGGGTCTTCATCAAAAACTATGCTTTGATTGCAACACCTCTAATGGACTTACTAAAGAAGCAAACATCCATTGCATAGTCAACTCCCGAACAATCCATCTTTGATAGATTGAAGCAAAGTTTGGTATCAGCACCTATCCTAAAACTTCCAAACCTCAATAAGGAGTTCGAGGTGGTAACAAATGCTAGCACGCTTGCCTTAGGATGTGTGCTCATGCAGGAAGGTCATCCTGTAGCATACTCTTCAAGGAAATTGAAGAGTCATGAGAAGAATTATGCTACACATGATCTGGAATTGTTAGCTGTCATCCATGCTCTAAAGCTTTGGAGACACTACCTGTTGGGTAACAAGTTTACTCTAGTGATTGATCATAAGAGTCTCAAGTGGATCTTTACCCAGATGAGCTCAACATAAGGCAACGTCGGTGGATTGAAGTGTTCTAAGAGTATGACTTTGAAATCAAGTACCGACCAGGAAAAGAGAATGTAGTTGCCGATGCACTCAGTCACAAGGCATTCCTTAATTCTCTAATCTTGCAAAATCCATCAACAGCTAGATCTCTAGCTACAAAATTATCTATGCCAAACAATCCAATACTTGAGTTATCTGGAGAGGAAGCATGCCATGATCCAGCCTAGCAAAAGATGCTAAGGGAGATCCCTATCAAGGATCAGGATCAAAAGTTGCAAGCTAAGTATCATAAATTCTCTGTCAATAGTGGACTTGTCTACTATAGAACGAGGCTATGCATACCGGCAAGCCAATCACTTAAGCAGAAGATATTGTGGGAAGCTCATGATTCCCCTTTCTCAAGACATCCTGGCTATGCCAAGACTCTCAATGCAGTTAGGAAGAGCTACCATTGGGAGAGGCTTAAAGGTGATGTTCTCAAATATGTCACCGAGTGTTTGTCTTGTCAACGTATCAAAGTCGAACATGTCAAAATGCCCGGGAAGTTGCAATCGCTTGACATACCCCAAACGAAATGGGAATTCATCAGTATGGACTTTGTTGTTGGCCTACCCCAAGTTCAGGGAGGATACAACTCCATCATGGTTGTGGTTGACATGCTGACTAAGGTTGCACACCTTATTCCAGTAAAGACAAACTATAAAGCTTCAAACATTGCAAGGTTGTTTATTAAGAAGATATTCAAGCTACATGGGCTACCCAAAAGAATCATTAGTGATCGTGACTCTCTCTTCACATCACACTTCTGGAGAGCTATCTTCGAAGCTATTGGGACTCAACTCTGTTTTATCATAGCTTACCATCCCCAAACGGATGGCCAAATAGAGCGAGTCAATCAAGTTATCGAGGATATGCTTAGAGCACACTGCTGTCATGAGCCAAAAAGGTGGATTCAATACTTGCCTTTGGTTGAATTTGCCTACAATGCTTCTTACCAACAAAGCATTTAGATGACCCCTTTTCAAGCATTGTATGGCCATGACTATCAAAGTCCCCTAAACTTCTCAGATCCAACCTTGAGGGTTGAAGCTTCAAGGCAGATGTTGGAAGAGATGGATGATCAAATAAAGTCAATAAGACAGGACATCCAAGCCGCCAAGGATAGACAGAAGGCATACGCGGATTTGAAGCGTCAAGATAGAATCTTTGAGGAAGGAGATATGGCCTTCATTCGCATACGTCCAAAGAAGAGTTCCCTATCCTTAGGAGATTGCAAAAAGCTAAGTCCAAGGTATTGTGGACCGTACAAAATCCTCAAGTCCCTAGGACCTAATGCTTATAGACTGCAACTCCCTGAGAACCTAAAGGTTCATAATGTATTCCATATCAGCCTACTGAAGAAGTATGTATCTAATCCTAACCATGTACTTGATGACCAACAAGTTGTAATGCCTAGTCAAGGAGTCCTTGAACTAAGGCCTGACAGGATCTTAGATGTTAGGGAGAGACAACTGAGATCCTGAACCTTGAGAGAATGCCTCGTCCAGTGGAAAGATTATCCCAAGGAGGATGCCACTTGGATAGAAGAAAGCACTCTCAACCATCAATATCCCCAGTTTATCTCGAGATAAGGATATCTTGATTCCTCCAAGGGGGAGAGAATGTAACATTCACGAATCTAAACCACGCATTCTACATACGAATCTCCTCTCAGGAGGCTAAAAGGTTAGGATAATGACAATTTTTTTTATTGATTATCCCTCTCTCCTCCAGCCGACTGTCATGTTAGAGGAGAGGGAATAGCATGAGCCACTAAGCTCCTTGGTGCTGGAGCTCCCAAGGGGGGAGGCCATGCATATTGACGCGTGGGGGAGGGATGATCCCCCTCCCCTCACCTATATAAATGATATAGGGCATAGCCAGGGGATAGAGGCACTGCTGTGGAGTAAGAGAAGGACGCCGTCAGACTGCGTAGAAGAGGAGTGGAGAGACTACTGCTCTGCTGATCGAGAGTGGAGGGAGGAGCCATAAAATGTTGTCGTTGAAGGGAAGAAGCGAGAGTCGCAGCTACCGCAGTAGCGCCACCACCACTAGAGTTCGCCCCTATCCGTCATCACGTCAACGTTGACTGCCGTTCCCTTCCTTCCACGTGGGCTTCTGAAATCCCCAGAAGCTTTTAGAAGCTCCTTAGAAGCTTCCAAGGGTGGGCCTCCTAAGCCCCCCTTTCATATTACACCCCCCCTCTACTTGCTTCTTGTGGGCTTTCTCCTAGCCCTTGTCCATGTGAGCTTGGTAAACCCCCCCCCCCCCCCCCCCCCCGCAATCCAAGGCCCTATTGGGTCCTCATACTCTTTTTTTCCCCCACTCAAAAACCTCTTTAAGCCCCTCTTTTTTCCCCCCACACAACATCCCATTCAAAGGTCTTATACACCCTTCTTTTTCCCCCCTTTTTCCCCCTTTTTACCCACCTAGAGCATCCTAAAAACTACCCCTCGGGATTCAAGAAAAGCCCCCTTCCCGTGGTTTGATAAGCCTTGCTCTAAAAAGGTTTTTCTACCCCCCTTCCTGAGATTTAAACCTTTTCCCGTGGGTTTCTTTCCCCCTCCATGAAGATATCCCTTTTAAGGACTTTTATACCCTTTGGCCCTTTTTCCAATCCGTTAAAAGTCTAGTTAGTACCCCTTTTCTATGGGTCCTATCTGAGGCCTTTAAAAAGGCTCATTAAGCTTGTCCCCTTGGATTTCCTTAAATCTCCCAATTAGTCCGAGTGCTAAACCCCTTTCCATGTATTCAATTTGCACCGGAGCTTCTACGAAAGGAAGGAAAAAACATTCATAAGGGATGGTGGAATTACAAAGGGAGTTTCACAAAGCCGCATCCAAGACGGAAAGGCCACATTCGCAATGGCTCCTAAGAAAGCACAAGGCGCAACCGCAGGAGGATCGTCTCCTAACATCCACGTGGACATCTCACCACAAGTCTAGGTTTTTCTTCCTAATTTTTATTTACGTCGTTATAATTTGATCGTGCGTGGATGATTTTTGGAGATAGGATGCATTTTTCGTCTTTGGTTCATTTAAAAGAATTAGCTCACAACGGAAGAGTTCGGTCATTAGAATTTTTCAGTAAAATGAACAAAATAAAGGGAGCATAAATGCATTTCTAGCAAGTAGTTTTTATGCATTGCAATGAATTGAAATTAGATTAATGTCCATTTTTACAAAATGGAATTATGATAGTGCACTTCGATTAGGCAATGGAGTATAAATTGCATGTCACATTATTAAGACATATCTTCTTCACAATTAGTCATTATGGAAAGTACTAATAATCTGTAGGAAATTGCAAGGCATGAAATGGTTCTTGAGCTACATAACTCTAGTCAGTTGGTATAAATATCGTTTCAACTGTGTAATTGTTAGAAAAGGCTGCATGGTTCAAAGGGAAAAAATCCTAAAGTTTAGAAGCATGAATGCATGTTATAAAGAGATCAAATAGAATTAAGCCATAACTTATCATATGTTTTGATTTTAATCCGAAAATTTAGGATTGAAATTCAACTTATACATAGGTAATGAATCATGTGGTTACAGAAATGATAGCATAATTATCTTCGAGAATAGACAAGTTAAATTAGTTTAAACCTAAACACCTAAAAACCATGAAGGGACTCGTTTAGAAAGAGTTAATTCAATGTAACATAGCCCAAAGAGCTAACTAGGGTTAGCACGTTAGGGGTTACCTAGTTGCTCGTTTTACCAAAGCTGAAACTCCGACACCCTAAAGACTTGCCCACATTCACATAATGTAGGGACATTGGAACATACTTGTGAGAAGTGATCTAGGGTTTTTCTAAGAATCTCTCGCTAAGAAAATGAAACTTAAAACCCTAGGACTAACAATGTCAGCCTAATGCAACCAGGAATAGATTGTTTCATGGCTCCATTTGATGGGTAAATAGTCCCATAGTTGATGCAACACTTGTAGTTGTAGAGACGCATGATCTTGTGATTTGATCACAAGGGAATGGCCAATTCCGCGAAGTGAGAATTGGCAGATTCTTACGGAAGTTTCTCTTGCAAGAGGATGAAAATTTGTCATGATATAGTACCTTTCTTGGGTAAAGTGACCAAGATACAGGGACTAGATATTTGCTTGGAAGCAAAGGACCCATCGATAAATTGGAATAATATATGAACTTAAGGTATTGACTAAGTTGGGTTAATAGGATATGGCCCTAACCCAGGATATAGGGTTAACAAACAAACCCTTGGGGATCTTGCCAAGTTGCAATTGATCCTGGATCGAGTGCTAAATGCATTCGGAAAGAAGGATTCACTCCTTAGTAGTTGGCCAAAAATAACGACCAATGGAATTGTCTGTGCTTGTAACAGTTTTAAGAGCACTGTTTTGCTTTGTTTGCTCAAAGAATTAAAGGATAAATAGATATCTAATGATTCAGGTTGAAGGCCTAAAGGGAGAGGCAGCTTCAGTTACCCCCGACTGCCTGCCTGACCCTAACTAAGGGGGTTGTTAACTGCGCTGGGAAGGTGGACCGAACCGGCCGCGAGAGGTCTCTTTGTTGAGCGCTACTTGGAGCAGGAGGATGCTTGGGTGCCAGGGGAGCTCTGGCCGTAAATCCCTCACCTTCCAGGCCCTGCATAAGAGGCTAACGTGACTCGGGATTGGATCTCGAGGCCCGCATACTGGTCTATGGGCGGAATCTTGGATTAGTAATCCCTATGGATTGCTAGATAGCCTTCGCGCGGATTGTGGATAAGCCTACGGGCTGGACTTTATGTATTTCAAAGATAAATATGATAACCTGTTGAAAAGAAACTTGTTTGACATTGCTTTTCTATGTCAAGTGCTATGATTACGTGAAGGAACCAGTGCCTAATGGTTTAATTAAGGAAGCTAATTGACACATGTCCAACTAAATGTGTTAGGTAATTAAATAACTAAAACAACCTGAGGAAAGTGCAGAGGATGTGGCGACGGATGGGTGGTCCCCGTTGGCTGGGAACTTTTCTCAAATCACGATGGACAGCCAAAAGATCGTCAAAGAATACGAACAGCAAGTGCGTTGACCTAGAGTCTAAGTTATAGATGATTCCGATTTACGCTATTTTAGGGGAACGGAATGGGACTATGCCTTATGGCAGAGAGGTTGAGCTTCGCATCCCTCTCATTTCCCATTCTCCTTGAACCAAGTGCAGCATGAATCCGCTTCGGACCTAGCGTTTCTGCATAAAGTAGTTCGCTCAGGGTCGACGCTAGTTGCTATTAGGAAATGACCAATAGGGAAAACACTAATTGAGGTCGGTCCTAAGTGGGAACAGCCAGAATACTTCCGCTACGTGGCAGACATGGAAAGTCCCAGATCGCAAACCCCGTAACATTCCATGGGAGTGCCGGGCGGAACTTTCTAGACATCCTTTCCGATGGACTGCTAAGACGTGTCCTGAAGATAACAAATGGACACGTTACAACAGCTGAGAAGCTACAATAAAAATGGATGGGTGATATTAATGATACTAAGGTAGGCTCACATGGGGTAACACTGGTTGAGTATATCTTACCTGAAGTATCATCTTCTTCAAAAGGTGCATGGACAAAAGCTAGTGATACTAACGGTGCGACACAATAGAAAAATGAAGAAGAGTAAATGCCTTACAACAATGAAATTTATCCATGTTTTTTTAACCTCTTGTTGTTGAAATATCTATCATTTTTTAAATTAGTATAAATTTAGTGAATATTTTAAAATCTCAGCAACATGTGTATATGGAGTCTTTGTGAATAGTAAGTTTTACATGATGGATAAAACTTATATACTTCTCTTTATGGTCCCTTTTTATTTCTCTTTCAAAATCTAAGTACTTTTCATATTTATATCATAATTTATCATTTTTATGTCATATTTTCAAAATATTGACTCAAAAAAGTATGTTTTTGAATAATAATATAAAAAATAGTAGTTTCTTATAAAATCCTTGAAAAGATTTTAAATGTTTCTCATAAGATAAAATATTATCGAAAAGGTTTGGAAGTGTCTTAGTATACAATTATTATCAAAACACATGCATCGTAGGATGCTACAAAAAAAGGATTTGTTGATTCAATTTTTAAATAAATATGATATCGAGAGTTTCATCTCATAAAATTACATGGATTGATAGGAGGAGAATCCAAAATAGACAAATGCATCCATAAACATTGCAAAATATGAATCTATATAAAGGATAAGAAATATATCTAAGGAAGCCTACATAGAAAGAGCCTACATAGAACATAGGGCCAAAAAAGGAAGGGATATGTGCTCCACAAATCCAAGTGACTACTACATCTCCTCATTGTCTGTTGAGTGCTCATTCTGATGCAGTGGAGTGTGGAATAGACTTTGCAATATAAGAGAACCAAAGATTAATCCACATTACATAATGCATTACAAAAGAAACTACAAATAAAAAATAGGAAAGAGACATGACGAATTACCAAATCAATGCATGCATATAATCTATTGATAAGTGTAGTGAGACTGTGCCTCTCTCCATATCAAGTCTCTAAACATATGGAATCATGGTTTGTGATCAAGTGCTACAAGGAAAACAACTTATTATTGTTAGAAATATAGTCATTAGTTTAAGTAGTATACCAAATAGAAAGTGAATATAACCAAAATAAAACTTACAAAATCCTTTAAATAAGTTCTATGTTTGCCACTCCCAAGATAATGCATGATCCCTACCACTAATCATACCCTTGCCACCTTCCATAATGTTACCATTGTCTTAGAGAGTCTATAGTGCCTTCTCTCTAAGTCTTTGCCAATCCTATATGTCCAATCACTCAAGCTTTGGAGTGCCTATTGAGAGTGGAAAAAGACTGAATTTTTGACTGTTTTTTGTTGTTTTTGAGGTCTGAATGATTGATTTTTGATGGATTTAGAGTGATATATGGTTGTTAATGAAAGTATTTGAGAGTGTTTTGGATGATATTGATTATGTTTTGAAAGTTCATGATGATTTTTAGTAGAGATATGAAGCTCTGTGATGTTCTAATAGGTTATGTTGAGGTTCTGATTGGTTCTGTATATCTTCTATATAGCTTCTGTTTTATTCTGATTGTCTTCTGTATGAAGCATGGATTGATGATTGATGAAGATTGAGATCTTTTGAAAGCTTATTGAATAGTTTTTGATAGTATGGAATGATTTGAGTATGAGTTATGAGGTTCTGATGACCTTCTGCAACCCTCTGTAGACCCTCTATAGAGCCTCTATCTCTACTCTATCTCTGTACTGTAACTGTATTGTAGCTGCTTTGGTAATGTACTGTAACTATTCTCTAGACCTTCTATAAGTGTTCTATAGAATGTATGTGTGACTTTGGAAAAGTTTTCTAACTTTTTGAAAGGATGAATCTAAGTTCAAAAGATCTAAAACAAGTGGAAGAAGCAGCTGCTGAAGACTTAAGAGAAGACTAAGTGACAGTGACAATAGTGAGCTATGAAAAGACACTGTAGTGGCTCTGGTGACTCTTCATATCAGACATACCTCTTGGGAGGTGCATCCACGACCTAAGAATAATTATTTAGGGTTATTATGAGAGCATTGTAGTGAGGAGATGATGTACTATTGATAGAGAGAGAGAGAGATAGCCAAAGATAGTCAATTCTATATTCAAAATAGTGTAACTGTATATGAGAGATTGAGAGAGAGAGAACTATGAAGACATTGAAGATGAATAATATGTGATTGATTTCCATTCAAAGATGGTGTATTCTTTTGTGTTCTTTGTTATATTGATGGATTCTATGAAGATTTTGAAGATTATGGTTGATTCTATCAAATCTGTGGGAGAAATCTACTATGATGCTGCTTGAAGAATTGTTGTTTTCTTTGTTTTGGTGATCAAAAGAATGAAATAAAAGCTTTTTGATGTTACAAGATAGATTTTCTTGCAAGATAACTCCCTTTTCCTTGGTTTTTCTCTTGGGGCTCCATGTTTTTGGTGCGCAACCGAGGAAACTTGCCATCAACAAGTACTAGAAGAGGCTGAAAATGAAGAAAATGGCATTGCCAAGAAGAGGAGAATTCAATGGATGTTTGTAAAGTTCCTTCTTCCACTAAAGAGTTGGAGATTCTCATTATCAAAGCTACTTTCCACAAGAAGTTCATCCCACAATGGCAAAAACATATCACCATCATGATGCATGCTCTATGTGGTGGATTGTTTCCTCTTCCTGTTGACGCAGTAGAAACTTATATCTTGGTGGCAAACTGTTTGGGAACAAACTGAAGAGCAAAAACAGAGAGAATGACCATTCATGGAAGATTTCACATTCATTGAGAAGTTTCCAGACATCATCAAGTGGGATATTGTGAAGAAGCTTTAGGAGTCTTGGTCTGTAGAGGTTCACGAAAACAAGAAGGAAAAGAGTTGGAATTTGTTCGTGGATGCTCAATAGCATGATACGTGGGATGCTTGGTGCACTGATAATCTTCTGTTTTTCCAATTAGCAACTCACTAGAAGTTGGTAGACAGAGTTTTTCTCACAACATACACTGTTGAAACCCTCAGAAGATGGCATTATTATAATGACGCAATAACGATCCTAAGAAGAATGAGTTTTGACACTTTTAGAATGGAATATCTTCCCCTCTGTAGTGGTTTGAAAGCCGAATTCAAAGATGTTGAAAAGAAGGAAGTAGAAGAGATGTTGGCCAGAGAATCCCTCAGAGAGACTGAAGCCCCCTCTGATACTATCATGTTGAGTCCAGACCAACTAGTTGGAGCCAACTCCCTGATGAATGACGCAATAAAGAGGCAAGTGTTAGAACGAGTCCAGAGGTATGTGAGAAGAGAGACAATAAAAATCAAAGCTGAGAATGAGCTTGCAGCAGTAGAAGCCTCCTTTGACGCCCTAAAAGCACTCTTTACAGAAGTCCCCATGGTGACTCAAGGTCTCCTTCCTAGTCAGATTGGTCCTCGAAATATTGATGACAGGCCAGCAAACGTAGTCCCATTGCCAGTTTTTAAGGGAGAGTACAATGAAGACCCTGATCTTCATGTAGCAGAGTTCATGGTAGCATGTGTGGCTAACAATGCCAAAACCCCTGAGCACTGGTTAGCAATATTCCCCGCCACTTTCAAGGGCACTACATTTCAGTGGTATGAGAGACAAGCAGCAGGAACTTTTGGCACATGGGATGACCTGAAGTTGGCCTTCCTCATTAAATTCGGGCGTGAAGGTTTTGAAGAGCGGATGCGAGAGGAGTTCATGAACCTAAGTCAGTCCTCTGGAAAAAGAGTAGAAGCTTATGTCTCGCGAATGGAATCTATCCTGAAGAGATGGATTAACCATCATTTGGACGAGGGAATCCAAAAAGGAGTGTTTCTCAGGGGCCTCCAACTAGAAGTTTGCAAGTTCGTAGAATTGAGAAGACCAATCAATCTGCAAGCTGCAGTGGAAGGTGCAAGATTGTATGATGAAGTGGAAGCAAGGCTGTCAATGACTCCAGGAAGAGGAGTCTTACCTCCTCCCATGCCTAGAATGGTATACCCACCAAATGCAGTCCCAGGGACAGTTTCCTACCCCTATCCCTAGATGCAAATAGTGCCACAATATAATGCACCTAATCGAGTGTGGTCACCGCAGATGACAGTGCCTCAAATGATGGTTCAACCACAATAACAGTGGCCTCAAATAGTTCCGCCAATGGCGACTCAACAACAATGGAACCCTACCCACTGGAATCAACAACCCCAAGTCTCAACAGGAGCTTTGAATCAGAGCCAGAATAGAGAACCATCTGGATCGACCCAACCAATGTATGCAATAATTACAGATGCTTCCCAAAATCCCACTACAAGAGCTTCAGGAGGTGAAAATATGAAGGACTACTTATCCAACTCAATCGAAGTATCAAGAAAGAGCTTCTGGATGTGATTACAGAGCAGCTACAGATGCTGAAGGTGAATACCGCCAATATATCCACTCCTGTGGTGGGAGCTAGAAGAGATGTGATGTGCTCTAATACATGGTGTGGAAAGTGTCATCAAGCGGGACATTTAGCCACTGAATGTACCTGAAAACCAACCATTCCTTGAGCCTTCTATTCCTACTGTTTGCAGAAGAACCATACAGAGGATATTTGCTCTTTGAAAGAGATGCATGAACGAAGGCAGAAGGATGAAAATGCAAGATTCAACTTGTTAGAATCCAAAATGACAACACAGGATATTGGACCAAAGCCTAGGGAAATTGGTCCTAATTTTGGTCCAAGGAGATTTCCCTCTCAAAGTTACAGAGGACGACAGTCTGAGAGATTAGAGGTGGAATGGTATAGGTGTGGAGAAAAGGGACATATATTCCCAAATTGTCCAAACCCTAGACGATCTGTGGATTACAAGCCCTTATGTAGCCGATGCAAAGGAGAAGGCCGCACTACAAAGGACTGTCCAAGTCCAGCCCCTGTAAAGGCCAATGCCACTGATAGCCAATAGAAGGTACAAGAGCCTGACTCTAATTTGGTAGAGTTGGAATTTGCCGCTGTTAAGAATACCAAGAAGAAGGAACCAATGGTTCAGAATGAAAATAACTCTCCTGCCAAGACTGTGAAGTTCAAACTTACCTACAGAAGGACAGAGCAGTACAGAACAGAACAGTACAATACAGAGCACTACAGTGCCACAGAGAGTTACAGAGACAGTCCCAGAGACAGGACAAGAGGCTCAGGAGATAGAAGATACAGAAGCACTTCTAGAAACGGAGGACATGCCGATGCTGCAATTGTTAGAAGAAAAAGGAAAGATGAAAATGGGTGTAGCCCCATTCCCCAGCAGGCTAGAGAAGCTTGTGGATCCTATCAAAGATTATGACTTGGTCAAAGACCTAGACACTTTTAAACCAAACTTAATATTCCGGCAGTTGTTGATGCTCTCTCCTAGCTGTCGAAAGAGATTTAAAAGCATCTTGACAAGAAGGCATGGACTAAGGATCGCTCCTTCAACAGCAACCAAGACCAATAAGACCCCAAAGCCTGTAAAGGAAGTAGATGTGGCTAATGCCTTCCTAAATTCTGGAACCCCAATAAAGCGATGTTAAACAAACTGACTCCTCTAATGAGGTAACAGATGGTACATCAGGAGATGAAGAAGCTGTTAAGAAAATCTTTCCTAGGAAAACAGAGGCACAGTCCCTAATAGTGGGCACTGTAAGCCAATTGTCACGGGATGTAAAATCCTTGTCCATGGGTGAATACCTCCTGCCTCAATTAGAATTAACTTCTGAAATCACCTCTGACAATGAAATAGAAGCATGGATATACTGTTCTCCCTGCTACATGACAGTCGCAGAGACAGAGCAGAGCTAGTACAGAGACAGTATAGTTACAGGTACAGAGGCAGAGCAGATATAGAGTGGCTACAGAGCAGAGGTAGTTACATTACAGAAATAGTTACAGAGGCAGTAACAGAGCCAGAGCTAGAGGCAGAAGCAAAGTCAGAAGCTGTGACAAAAGCAAAAGCACATGCAGAGGTAGAAGATCTGTTCTTCTCCTGCAGAGCTTCTATAGAAGCAGAGACAGAGCCTCCAGAGGAAGAGGATGAAAATGATGAGGAAGAAAATGAAGTAGGCTATGAAATTGCAGATGAAGAATTCCCTTTGATAGAGGATGATCTTGTTGATGTCCCTAGAGAGACCTCAGAGGCCGAATATCTCAGGGTACTAGTGGATGAAAGTGGGTCTCAATCTTCTAGAAGAAGAACTAGTGGTCCTACGAGACCTACTCAAAGAGAACTTAGACGTGTTTGTTTGGTCGTACAAAGACCTAAAGGGGATTAATCCCACAGTATGCCAACATTACATTGATCTAGAGCATGATGCCAAACCTATAAGGAAAAGACAAAGGCGTATGAATCCTAATTATTCTGCACTGGAGAAGGCTAAATTATTGAAACTTCTTGAAGCAGAGTTCATTTATCCCGTGGCTAACAGTGAATGGGTTTCGCCCATTGTGGTAGAACCCAAGAAGAACAAAAAACTTTGAATATGTGTCGACTTTCAGAAGCTCAATTCGAAGATGAAGAAGGATAATTTCCCTATCCCTTTTACAGACCAACTATTGGACACAGTGGCAGGCCATGAGCTTTATTCCCTCTTGGATGGATTCAGCGGATATAACCAAGTCCAAATCGCAGAAGAGGACCAATCTAAAACAACCTTCACCACAGAATGGGGGACCTATGCCTATAGAGTGATGTCATTTGGGCTCTCTAATGCTCCTGCCACCTTCCAACGAGTAATGATGGTTTCCTTCCAGAATCATTTGCATGATTTCATTGAGGTGTATTTTAATGACTTTTGTGTCTATAGTTTGATCCGTGAGCACTGGGGACACCTAGAGCAATGTTTTGACAGATGCCGAGAGTATGGGATTTCTCTCAACCCCGACAAATGTGTCTTTAGCGTCTCCTCAGGAGTTTTGTTGGGCCATATTGTCTTTGCCCAAGGGATTGCAACAGACCTGGCGAACATTGAGAAGATTGCCGCCTTAACAGCACCAACAAATCTCAAGCAATTGAGAGGATTTCTTGGCCATGTGGGCTATTACATAAGATTTATTACACATTTTGCAACCAAGGCAGCCCCTCTGCACAAGCTCCTAAGGAAAGATGCAGATTTTCTTTAGACTGATGACTGTGAAGAGGCCTTTAATACCCTAAAATAGTGCATGATCAAAGCACCTATTTTGCAGCCTCTTGATTGGACGAAGGAGTTCCATGTGCACACCGATGCATCAGTTGAAGGGCTAGGTGCTGTCCTATGTCAAAAGGGCCCCTCTAAATTAGATCAATCAATATATTATGCAAGCTGAAATGTCACTGATAGGGAACGAAACTATACAGTGACAGACCTTGAGTGCTTAGCAATGGTGTTTGCACTGGTGCACTGGAGAAGTTTCGACACTATTTATTGTCAACACATTTCAAGTTCTATGTGGATCATGAAGCCTTTCCTTCTTGATGAAAAAAGCAGATGTTAAAGGATGACTGATGAGATGGTTGCTCTTATTCTAGGAGTTCGACTTCAAAGTAGTCACTAAGCCTGGCCGTTCCCATGTCCTAGCCGATCATCTGTCATGGATCCCTCAAACAGAAGAAGAGGAACAGGATGATCTAGACCTTCCTGACGCTTCCTTGTCTTTGGTTGAAACAGTTACTCCTTGGTATGCAGACATAGCCAATCTCCTGGCAACTCAACAGTATCCTCCTATCATCTCAAGCCATGAGAAGAAGAATCTTCTGTTAGAATCAGCCCCCTACACCTTGCTAGGCGGAGCCTTGTACAAGAAAGGCAAAGATGAAGTGCTACGGAGATGTGTTGCAGGGGATGAAATCGGCATAGTATTGAAAGCATGCCATGATGAACCATGTGGTGGACACTTCGCAGGAGAAGCGATAGCTAGGAAGGCTCTATTAGCAGGATACTAGTGGCCAACCTTGCACAAGGATGCATATGATTACTGCAAAAGATGTGATGCTTGTCAGCGAATGGGGAAACCCACCAAAACAAGTGCCATGCCACTGCAACCCATTCTTCCCTTAAAGCCGTTCGAGACGTGGGGGATTGATTTTGTGGGTCCCATTAATCCATCCACCAGACGGAAGTAGAACAGATACATCTTAGTATGTACAGATTATGTCACAAAGTGGTGTGAAGCTAAAGCCTTGAAGTGGGATGATGGTAACAGTGTCGCCCTGTTCATGTACGAGAATATTATCACCCGTTTTGGCAGTCCCCTTGAGTTGGTAAGTGATAGAGGTACTCATTTCCTTAACAAAATCATGGAGGAGCTGACGGAATTGTATAAGATCCGCCATCGTAAGTCCACTCCTTATTACCCCAGAGCCAATGGCCAAGTTGAAGTCACCAATCGCATCCTTTGCTCGATTCTGACAAGAACGATTGCCCCACATTGTCGCGACTGGGACGATTGACTTACAAAGGCTCTCTGGGCGTATCGAACCTCCCATAAGGCAACAACAGGATACACCCCTTTTCAGCTAGTGTATGGTACAGAAGCTATCTTCCCTGTTGAGTAGGAATTACCCTATTTGCGAGTGGCAGTTAAAAAATGCTTGGGAGATAGTGAGTCATTGCAATGCTGGATGAGATACGGCGGATAGTCCTTCAGTGCATGGAAACCACTCAAGCACGACGCAAGGCTTATCATGACAGTTTCATCAAGCACAAGTAGTTCAAAGAAGGTGATCTTGTTCTAGCCTATGATTCAAGATTTGGTAAGTTTCTTGGCAAGCTTCAACAATGGTGGATGGGCCCATACAAGGTACTGGACATCAATCCTAACAGATCTGTTCAGGTGCTGGTGTGCAGATCGGATGCTATACGCTCGCATAGTGAATGCCGGAAGGTCCCCAAGAACAATAAAACTCTACTTTTTGCACAAAATTCAAGGTAAAAAGCATGAACGACATGAACAAGAGACCAATTGGGTGCAATCTCCCCCCATGCCTTGTGTGAGCACTCCACAAAGCATGTATTTTATGTATTAATCATCTTCAAGCTCAAATAATAGCCCAAATTACAAAATAGCAAGCTTTTAGCTATTGAGTTTGCTTTAGCACAAAATAGAAATAAAGCTAATGGGCGGTGCCCAAAGAGTCTGGCATACCCAATACAATGTCCAAGTACAAATAACATAATCGTACGCCCATGCGCATACAAAATAATAAATAAATATCCAACGCCTCAATAAATAGGCGCGACAAAATATAGGCGCCATGCCTAAGGTATGCGCCCATCAAAATATAAGTGATAAATCGAATACTCGCTATCCTCCAATGCTTTCCTCCGCCACTACTGCTATCTCTACACATCAACTGAAGCATTCACAATCATTAGTAAAATAATACAATTAAATCGACAAAAGTGAATACCTAGCAGTCTTCAACTACATAAATAAACCAACTGGTTAGAAATCAATCCTAACCTTAATTTATTACGAGTGCGCACTCTAAAATCATAAACGTTTATTAATTTAATATGCATTTTGCGGAATCACCCACTATGGAATCACCCATGTACACACTAAATTAATGAAACGCCCGAAAAGGATAGGCGTCCCCATCAACTTCTCACACAAAGAATCCAGTTTGTGTATGAGCCCTGGTCATCAAAGTTTACGGAATCCACCGTGGCACGGAATCCACCGTGAAGTATGCCTCCTGGCATCAGGTGCAGACCATTGATGCCTTTGATGATCCTTTCCTCATCAATGGCTATCATCTGAAGAAGTACTTCCCTCCCTCGGGATCTTGACAATCACAGTCAACCTACCCCTTTCGTTTTGGGCGTCGCACTATCCTTCTTGTCGTGCTTTTGATAACCCTTATGATTCTCCTCATGAGGCGGTCTCGTTCTACTACCCCTTTGTAGAAACATCTCAATCTAACATTGTTCTCTTCTTGTCTGATCCAATAACAGTGGCGAGGTTGGTCCTAATACATGGTATTTCTACCATTCTCTTTCTTAATGAAAAAAAAACAAAAGAAAAAAAAAGAGAAAAAGAAAAGAAAAGACAAGAAAAGAAAAGAAAAGAAAACAACAACAACAAACAAAACTGTTATGGGAGAAAAGGAAGAAATTCGTTGTCATAACATGCCTCATTCCAAGAAAATGTGGAAATACCCTTGGGCGAGAAGCTGACTATGGAAAAGGTGGTAACACCCCGCAGTTCAAGAGAGCTGACTCACTAGCAGAACCTCTTCAGCAAATAATTTGAAGCCACCTCCCTTGGTGCGCTGTTTCTGCAATATCAGTCCGTCTGCCCTTTTTAACAAATGACTCTTCTTACAAGTCATTGAAGTATGAGATTTGTAGGCTGCCTCCCTGGGTATGCCTCCTCCTCAAGATCCTCATGACAACAACAGTCAACATGATCTTCATCACCAACCCCTTGAATGATGTGAGCTTTCATCCTAACAGGATGGGGATGTGAGTATGGGTTACCCTCCGTATCTATCCGAGTGTGAGATAGAGGGTGGGGTGAGTGACAAGTCTTTCCCTTCAAATTAAATAAGAGGTGAGATGAGTGGACGGAGTGCTGCACGCACGGGATGGGCCTCTCAATGCACAATGCATGATCTGTTAATGTGCACTGCACTATAAGGCTCCCTCGCCTTCCTTCTTGCACTGTATGCTAGCACAGGGTGGACTGCATAGTTGCACCATCAAATGCACACAAGGCATACAACCTCTACACAAGCGACCGTGAGGATTACATCAATGGGTTTCAGGAAAGGGCTGCCCTCTGTATCTTTCAACCAAGCGTGAGATAGAGGGTAGGCTGAGTGTGGCTGGTGTTTCTTCAATCAATTATCGAGAGGTGAGGATTGAGGGACGTTACGATCTTTGGAGTCAGGTACATTCCCGTTTCCCTATGCACCCATAGGAAGGGTCTCTGCCATCAGCATAGGACACATCACTCTGTTTGCTGCACTACAAGGCTCCGTGGCCTTTCCCCTCGCACCTATGCCAGATGGGTTGGACACACTGATGCACCATCGATTGTGCACCCTGGCATACTCTCTTTGCACCATCCCCTTGTTGATTCCTAAACCGAGTGCGAGCTCTAGGTTTTCATCATTATTTCTTCGAGTGGCATTAGTAATGGGACGAGTCACTGTTCTTTCAATCCATTTGAGTGATCGTGAGTTGAGTGCAATATCCCTCGCCATCGACGAATTTCCTATGATTCTTTCAACTAGCTACCTCCTTGGGTGCTGCCGCTTGGTCCCTATCACAAAGGACGAAGAATGTGTGCTGTGAAGGCACCTTCTTACCTCCTGCAGTCGACGACACCTCCAGACGCGACCTCGATAATCGGCATTCCTCCTCGGCAATATGGGCCAAGTTTTTCTAACCATACAACTTCTGTTTTTTAGTACCGGTTATGTCTTAAGTGTGGGGACATTTGTGGTTGGTTTGATGTGAGGTACTAGGTTCTTGATGTTTGGTTTATCCTTCCTGCTAAGGTCTTAAGTGTGGGGACGCATCCCTGCGCGTCTATGTTACATATCCCCATCCATACACCCTGTTCTAATCATGCATCTATGCTGTGATTTCATTTTACTCTAATGGGGTCCCTTCCCCACCCTTACGTTCTATTTCACCATGTCCTAGGGGTTGTTCCTTGACCGTTTGCCCTTATTCTAGGTTTTGCGCTTCTTTCATGTGAACGTACCTTACGTTCACCAAAATCCCAATTCAACATTATAGCACTATTTGTCCATTCAAACTGCCTATTTTTCCTTTTTAGCAACTCCTTTTTCGACAGACGGTTCTAAAGTTATTAATTTTTTAAGTAATTTCCGTAAATGGGATAATTTTTCATGTGAACGCATCATTATTGCTTCGGAACCTTGATCTGATGCACCAACCCTGTCCTACCCATTCTCGTTGACATTTTTCCTTTTTACTCTGTGTCCTTTCGATGCATGGTTCATCCGTTATTAATTTTTACGGGTTTTCAGGCCTTTTTTGTGCTTATTTTTCACATTCTTCCATGTGAACCTGCCCTATTTTCATCAAAATTCCAGTTTGATTTGATAGCCGTGTCGTGCCAACCTTTCCCCCACTTTTTCCTTTTTCCTCCCCCCTTTTCTGCCTGCCAAATTTTTAGTTATTAATTTTTTCAAGCGTTTTCGGATACATTTTTCGTGTTTTTTCCATGTGAACCCTTCTTAATTTTCCCCACACTGAGTTTTGATGAGCCAGTCGTGTGAATTCCTTTCTTCTGGACATTTTTCCTTTTTTACCGCCTGCTATTCCGACGCATGGTTTTTTCCATATTAATTTTCGAGTCTCTTTTCAGGCCTATTTTAGGGGTTTTTCCCATGTGAACACATCCTATCTCACTCAAAACCATGTTTTCTCATGATAGGGTTGTCGGACACATTGTTTTGCCCATTTTTCCTTCTTTCCATACTTCATTCCGATGCACGGATTTTCTGATATTAATGCATGTATGTGTTTTCGGGTTTGTTTTTTGCGTTTTCTTCCATGTGAACACCCTCATTTTGTCTCGAACCCGTGTTGCATGTTTCCAACATTTTCCTCTCATCTCTCGGTCCATTTCTCCTTTTTATGGATTTTTGTTCCGACAAACGGTTTGGATTTTATTAATTTTTCTTCATTTTTCCCGTTAACCGCGTTTCTCGCCTTGCGGGTGAACGCGCTAGTTTTTGGTTTTACGCGCCTTGGGACGCCCCTGTGGCATTCGTGGCCAACGCATCCATGTCCCTGCCCGTTTGACCCCATCACTGCAAATTCTTTTTACCCTTGGGTCGGGGGGTGTTTTTCTTGCCTCTCCATTTTTCATTTTTTATTTATTTTTATTTTTATTTTTCCATTTAAAAAAACCAACATAGCAAGAGAAAAAAAAAACCCTACCTCGAACAAGAAAAAGAAAAAGAAAAAAAAAACAACACGACCACAACACGAAGAAGTAAGAAAAAAACAGAAAAAAAACACTCAACTATATAATCATAATAATACATTTAAAAACAATAATTTTTTTTTAAAAAGGCACAACAATAGGTTTTCATCATAGCAAGAAAACCAAGGAAAGAAAAAAAAAGAGACAGAAAAAAAGAAGAAGAAAAAACAACACAGTCACAAAATAAAGAAAAGAAGAAGAAGAAAAAAAAAACAACCTACCTGTCGACCGACGCATCTCCTCCTTCCTCCCTCCTTCTTCCTCCCCTTCCTCTCCTGCTCCTTCTTCTTTCCTCCCTTCCTCCCTCCTTCCTCCCCTTCCTCTCCTACTTCTCCTTCCTCCTCCTCCTCCTTCTCCCTCCAGCCCATTGTTTCCGTTGGCCACCTGTGGCTTCTCTCGGCCGCCCTCAGTGCCATCCCGGCCGCCTCCGCTGCCTTTGACGCTCCGTTCCCCTACCGTTGGCGGATGCCCTCGGCCGCCTGCAGCACGCCCTCGGCCGCCGTCGCTTCCCTCAATCGCCCTTTGCCTCTCCCTTGCCGCCCACGTCAACAAACGTCGCCAACGCCTCGTTCGCCGCCGCCTGCGCCTCGACCGCCAACGCTCGAGGTCGCCGCCACCAGCATCCCCCTCCGCCTCTTCTTCCTCCCCCCTCCACCAACAACCACCACCTCAACCTCTCCTTCCCTTTAGTTAAACTCACCCCACTCAAGTTAACTTAACCTCACTTAAGTTAACTTAACCCCACTAAAGTTCATCTAATCTAACTAAAGTTAGCCACTAACCTAACCTTAGTTAGTCCTAACCTAACCTACCTAGAGTTAGTCCTCACTAACCTAATTAGGGTTAGTTCCTATTCACTAACCTTCGTTAGTATCCTCTCACCTAACTATAGTTAGTATCACTAACCTAACTCAGGTTTGTTCCCTACCCACTAACCTAACCTAGGGTTAGTTAACCCCTAACCCCACCCCAGTTAGTTACCCACACTAACTTAACCCCTAGTTAGTTTTCACCCCTACTAACTGCACCATGGTTAGATGCCTACCCCCCTAACTAGCTCTAGTTAGTTAGTCTAACCCTGGTTAGTTAGGACTTGACTAACCAACCTACACTAACCTAATTGACGTACCTAGCCTAGACTAACTCAGACTAACCTAATCAACCCTGACTAACCTAACTAGATCAGACTTAACTTATTCTAACTTAACTAACTTACGTAAACTAACTTGACTTACTTGACTTGACTTGACCTTACTTACCCAACTAACCTGATTTACATCATTTACTTGATTTAGTTAATTTGAAAAATTCATTTAAACTTAGAAAAATTACCAAAAAAATTCTAAAAACTTCTCCCTATTTCTGTATTTATTTGGAATATTTGTAAGGTGGAAATTAAAAACAAAAAAAAGTACAAAAAATTAGCAATCTGAATATTCATTCAAAATTACTTGAAAAATGGATAAAATTAATTTAAAATTAGTAAAAATCCAAAAATTAATTCAAAAAAATTCCAAAAAATTCCACCCACTCCCTGTCTTTTTTCCACTAATTTCTCAATTAAAGATATTCCATAAAAGACAACAAAAAAAATATTCTTTGAAGCCACAAAACCCTAATTTTAATACTACACTTCTTAAAAATTCATTTTAAATCCTATAAATCATTTGAATATCATGGTTGAATTAACATAAATTGTGGACATTTTCTAAATGGCTGAAATTTTATTTTTCCCCTTCTTCACATATCCATGTGCTCTATATCTTGATTTAATTATTATTATTAGAAAAACACAAATAATTTAAAAAACAACAACAAAAAAAACAAAAACAAATAACAAAACAAATAAACCAAACCACATTATAAAAACAAAACAAACACACCTTAAATATAACACAAACACAATACAAAATAAAAAATTAAAAATACATTCAAAATCAACAAACACACTAAGGTGTTTTCTTTTTTGTTCAGTTGTGGTCTTTGCTTTTGTTTGACTGGATTCATTGCTTTTGGGGGACTCCTCCATGTGCCTTCAGGTCATTGTATACACACCCCTACGAGGTATTTATTTTGTGAGATTTGTTTATTTTTATTACCCCCTTAATTACAATTAATTACTAAAATAAACTATTTATTCACCGACCTTTTTCACGTGCATTCGCGCTAAACACACAATTTAATGATTTAAAAAGCAACCAGCCGTTCACTTTGCATGGGCTATGTGCGTTTAAGAGGCACCTTAATTGTTAATAAAACTGAACCAGCCGTCACGAAGAAGCACGCGCTGGCAAAAAAACGCTCCACATCACTATTAATTTTTAATTTAGAAATTTGCATTTAGAGACCTAGTCTAGGAATCATAGTCCAGGTTGTGCTAAAGCACCGTTTTACCATAATAATTTGTAATTAAAATTTTAAGAAGGGACTGTCATTTTCTTATTAAGGTTTATAACCTAATAAAATGTCGCCCATTGTTAATAATTTCTTAAAATGAACCCTTCATTAAAGTCATTCCCCCTCATTGCATTTTTTCCCCATTTTCATAAACACGCTTTGTGGGATGGGCGCATAAAAGTCTTTTTAGTTGACACTGATGGTCAAGGTTATGGCCCGGTCTTGAGGTACCTTTTTCAGGTATTCTGATATGTCTATGTGTTACCATTACAGGTGTGGTGTGTAGTTCTTTCTTTCTTGCCTGATACGGGGATTTGGGTGCCTGTTTGTTGCATCGCATGAAGTTTTCGGTCACATATGTGTAGCGGTCATGCCGAATTTTTTCTAGGATGTGTATTGTCTGGGGTGGTAAATGGGTTAGTTACATTCATGTATGTGTGTCCTTCTTTTTGATTGATTTCTTTTTTATAGCCCTTTAGTTGTTTTGCAGGCATTCTTTGTGATTTTGTGTGTTGTGGTGTGTGTGTTTTCCATCTGAATGGCGCCTCACGCTCCTCCTCCTATCCAGTATGTCCCACTGGTTAGTAAGGATTACTCTTCCCTACTGGCTTTTGAGCCTCTAGTGAAGGCAGGACTTGCAACTTTCATGGCTGCTTCCTTCCCCTTGATTCCAGAAGATCCATCCATGTGTGATGAGTTCCTTGCCTTATACAGCAAGAAGTCGGGATTGGTTCATGGTGCTTCCATGACATTGACACCCCGAGGGTTAGGGAAGGCTTTGTCTCTTCCTTACAAAGGAGAGCCCTTTGTTACAGCTATACAACTATTCTCCAACGATGAGATTTTCAAGCTGTTAAATTATGGATGTCAAGAAAGTGATCAACACTTGAAGAGTTTTCTTTTCCATGATCACTGATCCTGTGTGGAAGTTGGTCTGCCAGTTCCTCCAAGACAGGTTTATGCCTGCCAAAACGCCATCCCATTACTTGTCCAAAGAGCTCTTTACAGCTTTCAGGATGGTGTTAAAAGGAGCAGCTATTGATTGGAGCACTTACCTACTTACAAAGATGGATCGACATTTCGTCAAAGTAACCAAGGGAAATGTCACAAATGTCACCTATGGATCGTACCTGTATGCTTTCTTGACATACTCAGGCCTAAAGAAGGGTGTGCTTCCACCTCCTCCATCTGATCCAGTACCTCCTCCACCACCTTCAGAAGAGTCGGAACCTATTGATATAGAGGATCTGGATTCTCCTCCTCCCCTGGTCATTCAACGAAAGCGCTTGAAGTGTGTGGCAGATAAAGCTCCTTCAGTTCTTCCTTCAGTTACAATTCCTGCTACATCTGGCAGTGACCTTTCTGCTTATCTCACATGTAACAACCTGTTCAGGGCACATAGAGACGGTTCCTTGGACATATCATACCCTTCACTGAACAGTTTAGTGTCGGTAGATGCCATTCCATTCCTTTGTAAAGACATCCAGAGTTCGATTGAACTTTCAGTGAGCATACAGCCTATGCTCAACAGCTGTATGCTTCCTTTTATGAAGAACTGATACAGTCCAAAGACCAGTTGCATAAGGCAACATCAGAGTTAGCCTCTGCTATAGACACACTAGCAGATATGTTTAAGTAGATGGAGCAACAAACCCAAATGATTGAGACCCAAAGAGAAGAGATATCTTCTTTGAAGATTCAGTTAACAGAAGCTCAATCAAAGGTCACTATAATCTGCGAGGAGAAAGAGAGGATGTCCAAAGAAGCTCAAAAGTTTCAGACTCTTTTCGATGTAAAACTCTCAGCCTTACAGACTACTACTGACACAGTGGAATCACAGGCTTCCCAAATCAAGCAGTTGCAAGACCAACTGGTACAGCCATGGTCTGTTCCTCCAAGCCCTCATGTTGCCTTAATCCCTTCTCTCTCAAAGCAGGACTTGGCAGTTCTCCAGAGACAGGCTACCTTCGAGCATTTCCAAAGTGGAAAGATTGCAGTCCAGGATGGATTTGCTATGGTCTACATTCGAGCATTTCCAAGAATATGTTCCTCCAGACCATTCTTTCTTTGTCCACTATCAATTGCAGAAGTTGGCCTTTTACATAAAGCTTTCAATGATGGATCTTCCTCTTCTAAAGGATGGTTGGAGTGGGGTTTGGTCTCCTGAGTTGCTGACAGAAGTGGTCCGTATGGTGTTTGAAGATTCTGTGAGACGACGAATATCATGTTGCTATCATATATGTATCTACAGGGAGATCTGTTGATTCCAGATGAAATAGATATGGCCTGGTATGTGGGAGACGTGGTTTTACAAGCTATTTTGTATGTCAACTATTTGGAGTTGTGAATAGATGACATGTTTCAGAGTTACTCTTCAAAAGTGGCTACTTGCCTTGATAATTCCTGGCACTCAATGATTGATTCTATTGTCCCGAATCAACGTCAAAACACAACTTCTACCTATGTAAAGAGCACTAACCAACTGAGGGTGGATCTCTTAGCTCACCTTTCTACTATGATGCTGCGTGAAGAATTGTTGTTTTCTTTGTTTTGGTAATCAAAAGAATGAAATAAAAGCTTGTTGATGTTACAAGATAGATTTTCTTGCAAGAGAATTCCCTTTTCCTTGGTTTTCCTCTTGGGGCTCTAGTGCCACTTTTGACTGTGTTGCATGCATTTGAACACTTATGTGACATATCTACACGTATCTAGTCCATCTAGTTGAAAGTTGAAAATCAATCCATTGTTGTTATAGGTATTGAGGACTTGTCATTCAAGGATGCTACTACATAGTCCTTGCCCCCTTTAGTATATTTTTCCAATGTTCTAGAATGTTTTATCTAAATACTTATTAACACAACTCCCTCATACATGCCATCACCATCCTCCCCTTAATATTCATGAGCACTAGTTTTCTCATCCAATAAGTACCTATACCTTGGTGGGATACATCTAAGATATGCCCTCTTCCACCTATGACCACACTTCTTGTAATAAAGCAAATTTAACCTAGGCTTAGGAGCTAGACACATTAATTAGGGTTAGCTATAAATAGTGGAGTATGGCCAAATGTGGGGACCTTTTGGATCATTTTGAAATACAACTCCTTGTGGAGCTCTTGAGGTCACATCCTCCCACCATTCATGGAGGTGCATATACATGTCCACCATACTTGGAGGTGAGTATCCTTGTCCACCATTGTAAAAGGTGAGTATTCTATAGCAGCTTATCATCACTTGATTCTTAGCATACCATCTATTTTTCCATTTCTCATATGGAACATGGATCTTGGCTATGGCAGTAGCATTTCTTGTTATTGTCAGCATTAGATGTTAGATCTTGTGTATTTTCTTATATGAGATGTTAGCTTTATTACATTGGTATCAGAGCATGGATTCTTATCCATGGGAAGGGTCATTTTCATGGTGAATTTTAGTCACAGACTTGGTACAGGGTAACTGGGAGGACAAGATTTGGTCACATGCTTAGTTACAGTTCAAATTGTGACTAGCCATGGCTATCTGCATCAAGTCGTCACTATTTTGGAGGTTCTTGAAGTTCTGCCGCTGTTGATGTGGTTGAAGGAGGCAAAGCTTTAGCTTGGCATTTCCGGTCCATGAGAATGATAAACGACAGGAAGCTGGAGTTGAGGATAGCACTAAAGAGCCAAGATCCCATGCCGTTGCATCCTTCCTTGCTAAAATGGAGTCTCAGAAGCCCTAATGAAGCGAGGGACATCACCACAAATTGTGCAATCTGGCAGTGGCGTACCACATTCCTCCACCTCAGTGCCAGACCCACGCTACACAGTAAAAAGTAAAGATACATCACCACATAGAGTCCCATGTTGCTCAGAAGAGTAAGAATCTGCAAAGATTGCGAGAACTGCAACCACAAGAAGCACATAATGACCACCACATCATGGCAGAACACATGCCCCGCTGTCGAAGGATTTATGAAAGCAAAGTCGCGTCTTCAGAAGACCTTGATAAATTTCAGGATATAAGATCAAACAAATGAATAAGCAAGATGTAAGGATTTGTGACCACCAAGCTTTCAACGAGACCTCGTCTTTACAGCAATGATAAGACTAAAAGCAGGTTTTCAGCTGAGCATATTTAAGACATGATCAGGGTGTAAGCTTAAACTATCCGCTCCAGTTCTTTGACATAGCCCAGAGTTTGATTGATGAATTTTAAGCAAGATATTTCCTTGTACACTGTATCTGTCATTTTCTGGAAGTACACACAATCATTGTGGACCTCCCACTCTGGTTAATCCTTTGCAACATAGGTCAAAAGTTCTTGATCTGAGGAGAACATCAACATCCTCTTTGCATCAGCAAGAGAGAGAAAGTCACATGCTTTTTCCCAGTTATCTAACGCTTCAGAAGAAAGAAGCCCATCTCTGTATGAAACTCTGCAATCTTGTTTCACCACTCATCGACTCCTCTTTGCATCTCACAATTCTACCATCGTCAATTTTACTTAAAGGCTGTTTCTTCTGTGTTACAGAGTGGCAATTATTATGATTACTGCAACTCAGATCTTGCCAGGAAACTGATGATGGCAATTTGGATACTCTCTATAATCTGTGCGTTGAGAAAAACCAGAGTGACAACTCAAGATGGATAGACCGAAAAGAGTCCTTGAACAACAAATGGAGAAAACGACTTCATCGAATTTCAACCAGGGGAGTGAAAGTTCTGACTCTCAGCCTTCAATTTTATTCTGTCAAAGTGTGTAATCGCCCTCTCCACAGCCTATCACCACGAGCCTTTCATCTGTTCTCTTCATCTTTGTCTTCTTCACCCGTCTATGTCATCACCTTATTCTACTTCCATAGGTCTTGTGCACCGCAGCGATTATAGAATTTGTTTTCTCCGCTGAATATGTCCACAGGCCCGCGGAATCTGCATAACAGCTATCATCACAAGTTGCAGCCTTCAAGTTTATCACCTTCGGATTTTATTGTCACCCATCTTTTGCTCCGTCGACTTCTCTTTCATCACTTTGTAGAGTTCCTAATGTAGCTCAAATAAGTCAAAAGCTTTAGTATAACCATCCAGAGTTTGCCCTTTCTTCTAGCTTGCTTCGACGCTTCATCTTCTCTTCTGATGTCCTTGTCCACTTTATCTTCAGCACCTTCGGCTCTCTTCTTCAATCCTGTTCATTCCTCCATTCGATCTACGTCTTCTCAGCTTACTTCGTTGTTGTTATCATTGTAGTCTTCTTTAGGCTTCGTCGACTTGTCTTCTTCGTCTCTTTTTCTGGCCAGAGCTCGATGGAGACGTTATAGCCTTCAACTTCGTGCAGCAGCTTCACAGTATACCATCCTGTTCCAAATGCCAATTTCCCCCCCTCAAAAGCTTCCCTTCCAATCCTTTCTCTCACCTCTCGTAACTCCCCTTCCAATCCTCTGTTTCTGCACTTTTCCTATGCTCTTCCCCTTCTTCGTCGTTTTCTTCCGCCTTTGTTCCTTGTTTGTGAGAAGTTCATAGGCTGCCTGAAGCGTGATTCCGCAGTTTCTCCTTCTCTAAGCTCTATGCTGCCATCATAGACATCTGAACGGCATTGTTTGACCATCCGACTGAGCAAACTTAATTCCATCTTCATCTAAGTTCCATTCCACTCAGTTTTCCGATTTCTAACATGCCTTTTCTCTCCTCTGTTTCTCTTAAGTTTTTCCAATCCCTCTTTCTAGTTGACGACTTCCTCTGTTTCCCGCGATCACAATGTCCTCCAAAATAGTGTTCGTTTTCCGTTTTCTTTACACATTGAACTCGGCACTCTTCTGTAACCACCTCCCAATAATCTGATCCTGCGAAGCATGCCTTAACACTTGACCTCCCAGATCAGCATCTTCCCCCCTCCAATACTGAAAACCTCATTGCCCACAAAAAGTAAAATTCTCCCGATCAAGGGAAGCCCAATTTAGCTTTCTTCCTGTCCTCAGAAAAGCAACCCTACCAAAACAGCAGTTGATGCCGTTGAGCCCACCTATTCTCAGCTTTCAAATATTCTGAGTCCGATTGCTGATTTATTTCAGGAATAAACTTAGGATATTTAATCAGATTTTCAAATAGATTCTTTAACACATAATTTGCAGCATGAGAACCTTTATAACCATCAAATATATCAAAACAAGCAAACAATGTGCCCATCAACTTGAGTAAATAAGGCCTCATAGAAATCCTCCTCTCCATGAATTTGTAACATCTCAAGTGCATTCTTGCACTTGAATCCGTCGCTCTTGGCTGGCCAGTTTACATGTTAGCATTTCTGTCGACCAAGTCGGCGAGCAAGTTCTTCTGCAACCACTTGCCCCTTTTTATCTTCTCAAAGAAGTCATGAGATTCCCACATATACTCATACTTATCACCCTGATTCTCCATTGTGCATAATGCGAAACTCCTGTGAACTGTTGATCAAAATCTCCTCGTCTAAATTGACTGACCACTTGGCAAGGCATGCCAATTAGAGCATTATTGATAAATTCCTCTTGCTCCAAACCCTTCTTTATGTTATTACCCACGCAGAACAAAAGTACAAACACAACAACTAATTATGTACAAAGTATCAAATCACACACACAACTTTTGGGTGGTTTTTCACACCTCGAATCCGTAGCAATATGACATCCACCCCCTCTAATCCTGCGCATCCTCCGGATGGGCCAATTACCCATGATCGTTATCATCAAGATCCACAAACAAATCAATCTCTTCGTTATGCATTTCCGATAGATCAACAAGATTTTCAGCCATATCATCTGTCTCTTCCATTGGAGTTTCTTGTCGTTGCTCTTCTCTTGAAAATTCTTCCAATGCATAATCCTCATCATCTCTTTTCTTGAAAATCTTGATTCTTTTTCCAGCAATAGGCACTCTAAGCACTGTCCCATCCAATTCAGTCAGCTCATATGTTGCATTATCAAAGACATGTTTGACTATGTATGGCCCAAACCATCTTTTCACCATCTTTCGAAGTGCAGTATGCTGATTTTCAAGACTGCTATCAAAGACCAATACCCAATCTCCCTCTTCTATTGCTCTAGGCCGCAAGCGATGCCTGCTGTCAAACCTGTCCTTATTTCTTAGTCTAGCAACCTTCAACCTGTCAATAGCTAGCTGAATATCCTCAGGTCTCCTCTCTGACTGTCGAATCCGAAGAGCTAAGAGATCCTCTCTCGTCAAATCCTCATGCCAAGGTAAAACTGACCAAGTCAAAGCACAAGTCTCAATCGGCATAACAGGTTTCTGACCATACATCAACTCTGCAGGCATATATCCTGTGGTAACACTATGAGTCGTACGATCAGCCCATAAAGCAAATGGTAGAAGTCTTGGCCATTCTCCAATCCGTCCGCTGCATGCTTTGGCTAATGCTTTCACTATCAGCGGATGCCCTCTTTCACTCTTTCCATTTCCCTCTGGATTGTATGCTGTGGTTAGAGCCAATTTGATTCCTAGCTGAGAGAAAAACTCCCTAGCTTCATCTGCATCTAATTCACCACGATCCGCAGTGATCTTACCCACACAACCATACCTGCAGAAAATTTCCTCCAATAAGAACTTACACACTGCACTAGTGGTCTTCGTTCTCAAAGATCTGCCCTCAACATGATTAGAAAGATCCTCTCTAGCCAAAACAATGTATCTCATCTGCCATAAACCCATAGGCATGGTAACCAAATCAACTACCCACTTATAATGAATGCATAGCGGATAGGTCGGATGAAGCTCATCTCTATGACGCACTACTGAATACATCTGGCAGTCTCTGCAAGTCTCAACAAAGTGAGAAACATCTCTACACATGCCTTTCCACCAATATTTCTCCTTGATTTTCTCATAAGTAGCCCATACTCCTCTATGACCAGCCCAAGGACTCTCATGAAACTCCCTCATCACCTGTAACTGTGTCTCTCTATCGCAGACAACCCGCAAAGGTAATCCGCCTCTTTTCTTCGGATGCTTCCAAAGAAATCCATCCTTGAGAAAATAACCATAGGCTTTCCTTCTGATCTTCTTGAACTCTTCATCTGTCCATTCATCTCTTTTGCTTAGTGTACTAAGGTACCTGCCAATCTGCAACCAATCTCCAACATAAAGTTCTTCTATAAAAGCCACAATATCATAGACATGACAAACATGATCAACCATAGTGGCTGAAATTTCTGCATCATCCTCTTCTGCAAGTAGAGTCTCCTCATCATCATATTTGGCTCTAGACAACATATCTGCCACTGGATTATCCTTCCCTGCTATGTGTTTAAATTCCGGATTTAATGACTTGATGTATGCAATCCATCTCAACATGACTATATCCGGAGTAGAGCAACTCGTGATCATACCAATCAATGGCAAGCAATCTGTCTCTACCACAACTGAAGCTCCAATAAAGTACTCCTTGTCACATTTGAGAGCCGTGACAATCCCCAATAACTCCCTCTTGATTTGCGGATATCTCCTCTGTCTCTCGTTTAGGACTTTCTCCCCAAACCGAATAGCATACCTATTTCCATCCGCATCATCTTGACCCACAGCCCAACCTATGCCAATTGGACTAGTGTCAACTGTCAATACAATAGGTCTATCACAATTATAATCCGCTTTCCTGAGAGTAGGAGCATTCTGCAATAACTTTTTCAATTTCCGCATGGCTTTAGTGTGGCTCTCATCCCAATAGAATTTCTGCCCCTTTCGAAGCAGCTGATACAAACAATCTGCTATGTGTGCAAAATGAGGTATCCAAATCATATAAAACACACAAGCACCAATGAATCTCCGTACCTCTGAAGTAGTAGAACAATACTCTGCAATCTTGCCTATAGCATTCACCTTATCAGGTGAGGGTTTCCTGCCATAATATCCACACATATGCCCAACAATGACAACCTCATTCACTCCAAAAACAGATTTTTGTCCTGAAAGTGTCAAGTTCACTTCTTCTAACCTGGCCAAAATCTTCTCACATGCTGAAATATGATCAGCCACAAAGTATCTGCATCCCTGCTCATTTAGGCTCTCATTCTTCTCTTCTTCTGCACACCCCTTAATGGGCACATCATCCAAGAAAGGCATAGTAAGCTGAGGTATGTAATCACGAAGGACTTTATGCATGGCATTCATCATATGCGCAACAGAATTAGTGGCACCTTGAGGCAAGGTACACATCCTGACAAGCCCAATAGGAGTTCTCATGGTGGTTATGTCCCTGCTTTCCAAAGCCAACTGAAATTGATCATAACCTGAATACAAATCACCCAAAGAATAGATGGCACGTCCAGCAAATGCCTCTGCAAACTCATCCACAACTGGACCTATACCAACATTCCTGATAGTAACTCTGTTCACTGGCTGCATGTCCTGAATAAATCGAAGAGTACCATTCTTCTTTGGAACTGTAAACCACCTGTTTGAGTATGGTGCAGATGAAGGCTCAAGGATTCCCATCCTGATTTTCTCATTTAATAAATCAATCAGCTTTGGCAAGTGTGCTTTAGGCACTGGAATAGGTCGGAGATTCCATGGGATATGAGGAATAGTAAAAATGACCATAGGAGCAACAACATCAGGATTCACACATCCAATCTCATGTGGGACAAAAGCAAATCCCCTTCCATGACGCTGAAGCATCTCCTGAAAGCATTGCTTCTCCATGGGTAACAAGAAATCACCATTTCCAATTTTCAATTCAGCAAGTGTCTCTACTGAAAATTTATGACCAATATGCTCCGGATTCCTCAAAATTTGCTGTTTAAAAGCCCTCTCTATTTGCTGATCACTGTTAGGTGGAAGCGGTACAGCAACCGGCTTCACCTTCTTATCCACAGTTTTGTATTTCATGTCAACCCTGGCTTCATTATGCTCTTCTGCATTACATAAACCTTGTTGTAAATCAGCAATTCTGCACTCCAATGGCTGAATATTCTCAGCCCTCTGCTCTATGGACTGCATAGGAACAGCCCCAAACTCTGAATGCTGAAATATTTCAGCAGTAAACTCTGTTGGCTGAAAATTTTCAGCCCTCTGTCTCTCTGAAAGCTGATCATAACCAGCTGGAAACTCTGTTTGCTGAATTTCTTCAGCACTCAACACTCTTTGCTAAGTTTCCTCAGCCTCTGACTCAATCTGTGACACAAAATCTGCAATTTCATTAAACATGTCCAAGGATTGCACTAATACATTACCATGACAATTCAGCATATCAGTTTTCAGCATATCTCCCATCTCTGTCATCGTATCTGCACAAATCACACTGTCATACATCCCATCTATGTGCTCATCATCCTCCAAAATTCCTGCATTTTTCAAATTTTTCTCCTTCCTGCATATATACTGCCTGGCAGCTCTAGGCAACCTAGAAGTCTTCTGGTAACTCATCAAACTGTTTGCTGAAATCCCAACATAACCGGAGGAGAAAACACTGCTGCCAGGAGGCGAGAACTCCAATCTCCTCTCCTCTGTACCACCGTCGTCTCGCGAAACGGCGGTATCTAATGAAAACCCGAATCCCTCACAGTGGGTAAGGGTGCATCTCTGAGAGTATCCCTGTTTCTAACATGATTCACACATACAGTCATAAACTGAACTGCTCTCATACCATCTTTACTGCGAATCCGTGCATAAGCAGATCCATCATCCATGACCTTTGTTTCCATGCGCATCTCTGTAATGAATGGCTGTCCAAGAATTATGGGATAAGAGCATGAATCCTGCACAAAGAAATGAAAATCCTCCTCTACATCACCAATAGAAACCCTGACACTAGGCCAAGCAACATATAAATCACCTGTAGTGTTATTGGCGGCTCTCATACGCCACCCATGCTCTACATCCATAGGCCATCTGTTACTCTCATAAACTCCACGAACAATGAGATTAATCTCTGAACCATGATCAACCAATGCAACATAAGGCACCTGTTTCTCTCCAATCTTTACCATCGTCTCTGTAGTTGCCCTAGCCCAATGGCTCCGCGAAAAGTGACTATGTGGTATCAAAACTGGCTCATCAATTTCAGCATAATGCATAGGCTGAACCCTCTTCTCTACCTGAGGCAAAACAGAAGCATTATCAACCATAACCTCATCATCATCCTCATCCAACTCTCCAATCAAAACTCCTTGTGTGTCAGTGGTAGCCAATGCATGTCTCTTCCTCTTCAGGACCTCCTGAAACTGATCCTGAAACTCTCTTTTTGAGATGCCCAAAATCTCAGAAATAGTGAAAGTCACCTCACTGCCAAGTATCTTATCATTAAAGATTTTCTTCATGTCTGTAGATGTCTCAATATCGGACATCAATCTGAATCCTGGCTGCTTTCTCTCTCTAGGCTCTTGCCTCTTTTCCCTCTTTTGAGCATCCTCCATCTGTCGATCTGGCCCTGGTCTTGAAGACGGTCCTAGGTGGAGTAACAAACTCACCCCCTCTAGTCTTCTTAGCTGCACTTGGATTTTCTTCATCTCTCTTACGCTTCTCCTCAACAAATACATCTGCACCATGAGATTTAGCCAAATAAGCATAAATAGAATACCTGTCAACAGGTGAGTCCCAACCTGTCTCTGATCTGATGCTAGAGCCTGCGCTAGTCAAAACAATTTGCTGAATTTTTCCCTTGTTTGCAGTCTCCATAGCATAAGTCCATAGCGCTGACTGAGTCTCTGATCCCTTCTCAATCTGTACTCCATATGCAGAAGCATCACCTCTAGCCGTCACATAAGAAGTACGCGCAGCCATGTCCTCCACTAACTTCTTCATTCCACCTTTACCAAAGTTGGTAGCAAGTGGAGCTCCTGTCTCAGTCAACCAAATCTTACCATCTTGCCCCCAATATACCAAATTCTGCCTCCTTGCATCCTGGAAAGAGTCACAATCCCTGCAATGCTGATGCTCCGTACTATCACACCAAATACATCTCCAATCTCTCCTAGGTGCACTAGGAGCACTCCTAGGTGCAGTAGGAGCACTAGAAGAAGTAGTAGGCACAGTCGAAGCAAACTGCTCCTTCAACTTACCCACCAACTCCACTTTGACTGACTCAAGTGTCAAATCTGTGATGCCTTTGATTATGTCATCAAGAGAGGTAGGCACCGATGGAGCGGATGGTTTTGGAGCAGAAGGTGTAGGCATCGGTCGTGGAACAGGAGGAATAGGGGGAGTAGAAACAGTAGGCACTGGCATAGGCCAAGAAACTGGCTGAGGAGGAGAAGAAATAACAGGGATAGAAGTAGGCATAGGAGCAGATGATAGTGTAGGTGTCATGGAACCATTTTGTAAGCGAGTCTTCCATATCCTCCTCTTGGTCAAAGTCGAGACTGCATCCTGAGCATCCTGCCAATCAGTTTTAAGACCCATAGGCTTCGTGCGATCTTCAAGAAGCTCACCCAATTCTTCTTGAAGAGCAGGATCTGCAGCTTGCAAGAAAAGCTCAACTTTTTCAACATCCAATGCTCTTTTTTCAATAGCATCAAGCTGACTATACCTCTCTTCGAATTCTCGAATCAACTCTGAAGCAGCAAGACCTTTGTTTGGCATGTAGACCCACTCTCGGAATGACCGCCGAGTAGCCATACCAAAGTCCTCAAGGAAGTATTCTTCTTTCAAGGCCTTCTTAAAATCTTGCCAATGTGTATTTTGAATAAAAAGATCAGTCACTTTTGTCCTCAAAGCAGGTGTGACAAGACGAAGGAAGTACTTACTCATAAGTCCAGCAGGAACTCCAAAAAACCCCATCTTGATCTCATATGTCTTCAAATATGCTGAAACATTACGCCCGTCAAATAGCTTCTTCTCACTCTCAACTGCTTCAATAGCCTTAGTCGCGCTGTTTGCATTCTCCTGCTCTGAATAGAGTTGTCTTTGCTGAGACAACTGCTGTTGATGCAATTGTTGTTGCTGTTGCATATACATTTGTGTTTGCTGATTTTGGAGCTGCATATACATGGACATATTCTGCAAAATCTGTTTTAGATCCTCCGTTGAAGTACTTGACGCAGCAGTCATTGATGGAGCTAAAGTAGAGACAGCTGGAGTTGTAGAAGAAGCTGAAATAGAGGCTGAAGTATCTCCCATCCTGAAATTTCTGCGACGCTTTCACGTCGGGTTCACCAAAGATGTCGAAGGATTTATGAAAGCAAAGTCACGTCTTCAGAAGACCTTGATAAATTTCAGGATATAAGATCAAACAAATGAATAAGCAAGATGTAAGGATTTGTGACCACCAAGCTTTCAACGAGACCTCGTCTTTACAGCAATGATAAGACTAAAAGCAGGTTTTCAGCTGAGCATATTTAAGACATGATCAGGGTGTAAGCTTAAACTATCCGCTCCAGTTCTTTGACATAGCCCAGAGTTTGATTGATGAATTTTAAGGAAGATATTTCCTTGTACACTGCATCTGTCATTTTCTGGAAGTACACACAATCATTGTGGACCTCCCACTCTGGTTAATCCTTTGCAACATAGGTCAGAAGTTCTTGATCTGAGGAGAACATCAACATCCTCTTTGCATCAGCAAGAGAGATAAAGTCACATCCTTTTTCCCAGTTATCTAACGCTTCAGAAGAAAGAAGCCCAGCTCTGTATGAAACTCTGCAATCTTGTTTCACCACTCATCGACTCCTCTTTGCATCTCACAATTCTACCATCGTCAATTTTACTTAAAGGTTGTTTCTTCTGTGTTACAGAGTGGCAATTATTATGATTACTGCAACTCAGATCTTGCCAGGAAACTGATGATGGCAATTTGGATACTCTCTATAATCTGTGCGTTGAGAAAAACCAGAGTGACAACTCAAGATGGATAGACCAAAAAGAGTCCTTGAACAACAAATGGAGGAAATGACTTCATCGAATTTCAACCAGGGGAGTGAAAGTTCTGACTCTCAGCCTTCAATTTTATTCTGTCAAAGTGTGTAATCGCCCTCTCCACAGCCTATCACCACGAGCCTTTCATCTGTTCTCTTCATCTTCGTCTTCTTCACCCGTCTATGTCATCACCTTATTCTACTTCCATAGGTCTTGTGCACCGCAGCGATTATAGAATTTGTTTTCTTCGCTGAATATGTCCACAGGCCCGCGGAAGCCGCATAACAGCTATCATCACAAGTTGCAACCTTCAAGTTTATCACCTTTGGATTTTATTGTCACCCATCTTTCGCTTCGTCGACTTCTCTTTCATCACTTTGTAGAGTTCCTAATGTAGCTCAAATAAGTCAAAAGCTTTAGTATAACCATCCAGAGTTTGCCCTTTCTTCTAGCTTGCTTCGACGCTTCATCTTCTCTTCTGATGTCCTTGTCCACTTTATCTTCAGCACCTTCGGCTCTCTTCTTCAATCCTGTTCATTCCTCCATTCGATCTACGTCTTCTCAGCTTACTTTGTTGTTGTTATCGTTGTAGTCTTCTTTAGGCTTCGTCGACTTGTCTTCTTCGTCTCTTTTTCTGGCCATGCCTGTTCGATGATCCCATTTTCTGGTTTTTCTAACTGTGACAAGAGAGAGATACTCGAATCAGCCTTGCGAGACTCTGCTATTCTTTTCAGTATAAGTGATGTTCTCGAGCTAGTAATTCCAGTTATCCTCAGATTCGATAAGGAATCCCTGATAGAGCTTCCCGCTCTTGAGCTCGATGGAGACGTTATAGCCTTCAACTTCGTGCAGCAGCTTCACAGTATACCATCCTGTTCCAAATGCCAATTTCCCCCCCTCAAAAGCTTCCCTTCCAATCCTTTCTCTCACCTCTCGTAACTCCCCTTCCAATCCTCTATTTCTGCACTTTTCCTATGCTCTTCCCCTTCTTCGTCGTTTTCTTCCGCCTTTGTTCCTTGTTTGTGAGAAGTTCATAGGCTGCCTGAAGCATGATTCCGCAGTTTCTCCTTCTCTAAGCTCTATGCTGCCATCATAGACATCTGAACGGCATTGTTTGACCATCCGACGGTATGCAACCTTAATTCCATCTTCATCTAAGTTCCATTCCACTCAGTTTTCCGATTTCTAACATGCCTTTTCTCTCCTCTGTTTCTCTTAAGTTTTTCCAATCCCTCTTTCCAGTTGACGACTTCCTCTGTTTCCCGCGATCACAATGTCCTCCAAAATAGTGTTCGTTTTCCGTTTTCTTTACACATTGAACTCGGCACTCTTCTGTAACCACCTCCCAATAATCTGATCCTGCGAAGCATGCCTTAACACTTGACCTCCCAGATCAGCATCTTCCCCCCTCCAATACTGAAAACCTCATTGCCCACAAAAAGCAAAATTCTCCCGATCAAGGGAAGCCCAATTTAGCTTTCTTCCTGTCCTCAGAAAAGCAGCCCTACCAAAACAGCAGTTGATGCCGTTGAGCCCGCCTATTCTCAGCTTTCAAATATTCTGAGTCCGATTGTTGATTTATTTCAGGAATAAACTTAGGATATTTAATCAGATTTTCAAATAGATTCTTTAACACATAATCTGCAGCATGAGAACCTTTATAACCATCAAATATATCAAAACAAGCAAACAATGTGCCCATCAACTTGAGTAAATCAGGCCTCATAGAAATCCTCCTCTCCATGAATTTGTAACATCTCAAGTGCATTCTTGCACTTGAATCCGTCGCTCTTGGCTGGCCAATTTACATGTTAGCATTTCTCTCGACCAAGTCGGCGAGCAAGTTCTTCTGCAACCACTTGCCCCTTTTTATCTTCTCAAAGAAGTCATGAGATTCCCACATATACTCATACTTATCACCCTGATTCTCCATTGTGCATAATGCGAAACTCCTGTGAACTATTGATCAAAATCTCCTCGTCTAAATTGACTGACCACTTGGCAAGGCATGCCAATTAGAGCATTATTGAAAAATTCCTCTTGCTCCAAACCCTTCTTTACTTTATTACCCACGCAGAACAAAAGTACAAACACAACAACTAATTATGTACAAAGTATCAAATCACACACACAACTTTTGGGTGGTTTTTCACACCTCGAATGTGCAGCAATACGACACCGCCGTAGGGTTGCGCTTCTTGAGCAGGAGGATAAACGTGCCAAGAAACTCGTAATTCTTGCTGAGGTAAAAAACGTATGACCAGAAAAAGACTCTTCCGGCGGGGCGAGTGCCGAGGGGGAAGCACAGAATCCATTCCCACTCGGTCTTGGACCGTCGCCATAGCCAGCGGGTTTCTTCGATCTCCACGACTGCCGACTGACAGCATCCAATGAACATAACAACGGAGGCAACAAGAAGGATGAGATTGTAGATAGCGGGAATAGGGTCAAGAGGGAGGGGCTTCTGGCAGAATATGAGTAGAAGCTTCAGGAACTGGATGAGCAGCAAGTAGCATCATCCTTGGATCATACTTGGACCTATTGTATGGAATTATGGAGTATTACTCTCTCTTGATCAATTGGAGGACTTATGAAGATGGGCTATCACTCTTTATGGCTGAGGTTTGAGACAAGCAACATCTTCTTCTCCAAGAATTGAAAGAGGTACTTCTAATACTCTTTTTAATCTCTCCAATCATTAATCCACTTGTTGACTGCATCTCCTATTGTTGAAGGAGAGATTAGGAGAGTAATCTAAGCAATGACTTGCTTCATAGACTTTACCTTCAGCATTGATTGATAATGAATCATCAAATTTCATACAATGAGCCTTAAATTTGGATTGTCAAGCATTGATTGAGTATCTACTCAGTCATTCATCCATTGATTGATTGAGTTTTGATCATCCCATTGATCTATTGCATTTGATTGATTGAAGACTTCAAAATTCATCATATAATCCTTCATATTTTGATTGAGATTTACCTAACCCTAACCCATGAGTTTGTGTTGACCAAATCTTTGAGAATTTTCCAAAATAAATTTGTAAAGGTGAGCATAGTATGCAGTGAGTCATTGATACTATTGGTAAGCCTATCTCAGCCCATTTTCATTCATGATACCTTTCCAATTCATGCATATCATGAAAGGATCAATGTCTTGATGAATTCATGCATATCATGAAAGGATCAATGTCTTGATTCGGTCTTGCATATCATACCTTGTTTGTTAGAATACTAGCTCTTCCATGTTCAATACCGACTAAGGAAAAAGGTCGAAGTCGGACGAGATAGCAAGAAGATAGTGAGGTGACCCTCCCTTGCTATTGATGACTTTGTAAGGGTGCACAACCTGGCCCAGAAGGAACTTTGCATACTTTCCGGAGTTTTAGAGCCCATTTAGGTGCCTGTCCACCGTTTTATCCCTCACCACAGGTGGTGGACCATGGAAGACCACTCAGGATGAGAGTGGAAAAGATTTGAAGACACTTGGTACAAACAGGGAAAAACAGGGCAGTTTGGTCACAGTTTTGGACAGTTTGACAGGTCTACAGGTACTACAGATTTGATTCCAGGTGGTGATTATAGCCTATAGGTTTCCCTTCAGTGCCCACACGAGTTTTATCATGGTCTATATGCATATGGGATGAAACACTGCTCAAACAATGCTTTTACAGGGTTTTACAGGGTGCAGTCCCATTCTGGACAGTCATAAAGAACCTATTACAGGAAATGAATTTTTAATTTTGCAATAAGAATTCTTATGCTCAGTATGTAGAGATTGAAGTCTTCTTCGATCTTAGCTATAGCACGTCTCATTTGGAGTAGCAGAGCTCAAGTTATAGCCCATTTTGTGACAGGTGGCCACTGTAGACTGCACTTTGACGGCAGGCAGAGACACATTGTTTTGGTTTGGAACCATTATATACCTTTTCCAAAGTGCTTATTTCAGTAAATCTATATTGTAAGCTCTGTTTGAAGCTATAAAGCACTTGGATCGGGGAAGCATAGCTCTAGATATAGACCAATCTTTGACTGACAGTGCTGAAATTACAACATGGTAAGGAACAAGAAGAAAGAGCAAATGTTAGACCACATTGAGGAAGGCTTGGAGGAGTATCATGCTGAGAAAAATTACAATAATAGAGCCACAAATTAGAGGCAAGAATTCATGGGAGTTAGTACCACCAATGACGAAGTGCAATGGCCAAAGAACCCTCATGTCATAGATCATGGGAATGAAGTAAACATCTCACGTGATTCTAACGACTTCCAACAAATGTCTAAGCAACTTGGCAACATGAATGATGGTTTGCTTCAGCTTACCCACTCTATGGATGACAAATTTAGCAAGATGATTTCTCATATGGAACAACAAAGTAGTAGATTGGATACCAAGTTTGATCAGCTGATCACTATATTTAGCAATTTGGGAGATAGATTCCAAAGTAAACCACCACCCCATGTTGAAGAAGTGCCACTTACTCATGGGAGTGTGAGATCTACTACAGCTCATCAACATATACCATCGACTTATGAACATGGAGGTCCTTCTAGAGTCAATGAAACCGCTCAGCCACGTGCTAATTCATGGAGTAGAGGCAGGCCTAAATTTCCTATCTCAAGAGAACATGGACAGCAAGGTCATTCACTGCATGAAGATGAAGATGAAGATGAAGATGAAGATGAAGAGCAAGAGGATACACATGAAAAAGTTGATCAAGAGTACATTAGTGTACAACAAGAAGAGCAAACTCAACGTTTACATATATTTCATGATGATGTTGAAGAAGATTATGTTGATCATATATTTCATGAAGATATTGAGGCATCACATGAAGATATTGAGGAAACACATGACGGGTTCTATCAGCCCATTAACAACTTTGGTATGCTACAACCAATAGAAGAAGATGTTGATTGGAATGCATATGGAGATGTACATGAGAAAAATGTTTGAGATACATATACTTTTGATGAGAGTATCAATGAAGACATGCCTTATGATGATGATGAGATATTTTTTCCCTATGATGCGGGTAGTCATGATGGAGATGATTCTCTCTTTCCTTTTGACTCGAGTGGTTTGACATTTATGGTTCATGACAATCCTACTTCTCTTGATGGTTATTATCTCGGTATTCCATATGACCTGGGTGGTCTTATACTAAGAGAAAGTCATTTGCAGCAAGGCATCTTGCATACAAAACTTAATGATACTTTGTTCTCATGGTTTCTTCATGGTTTATATGGGAGAAAGGCTGAAGAAGATGGATTTTCTTGCAGAATACAGCTTGCTATATTAGATTCCTGTCATGGAATTAAATGATTTATCTTTGTCAAAATCATGAATTTTTGCGTGGAGAAGGTAGCCTACATCATATAATTCAATATGTCATATCATTTGTCCAATTTGGATGTGTCTATCAAAAGTTATGCCTATTTTACTATGGCAACCCGATTATGCCAGCATGCAGGAAATTCACTATAGATTTCTTGTGGAGCTTCATCGATCATGGGATATTTTCAGCCACATATGCTTTGATCTACTATTTCATCCATTGTATTCTTTCCCATTTTCTCAAGCTTTGAGGACAAAGCTTCTTTAGGCCGGGATGGCTTGTAATAAAGCAAATTTAGCCTAGGCTTAGGAGCTAGACACATTAATTAGGGTTAGCTATAAATAGTGGAGTATGGCCAAATGTGGGGACCTTTTGGATCATTTTGAAATACAACTCCTTGTGGAGCTCTTGAGGTCACATCCTCCCACCATTCATGGAGGTGCATATCCATGTCCACCCTACTTAGAGGTGAGTATCCTTGTCCACCATTGTAGAAGGTGAGTATTCGACAGCAACTTAGCATCACTTGATTCTCAGCATACCATCTATTTCCCCATTTTTACATCTCATATGGAACATGGATCTTGGCTATGGCAGTAGCATTTCTTGTTATTGTCAGCATTAGATGTTAGATCTTGTGTATTTTCTTGTATGAGATGACCTAAGCTTAGGAGCTAGACACATTAATTAGGGTTAGTTATAAATAGTGGAGTATGGCCAAATGTGGGGACCTTTTGGATCATTTTGAAATATAACTCCTTGTGGAGCTCTTGAGGTCACATCCTCCCACCATTCATGGAGGTGCATATCCATGTCCACCCTACTTGGAGGTGAGTATCCTTGTCCACCATTGTAGAAGGTGAGTATTCTACAACAGCTTATCATCACTTGATTCTTAGCATACCATCTATTTCCCCATTTGTACATCTCATATGGAACATGGATCTTGGCTATGGCAGTAGCATTTCTTCTTATTGTCAACATTAGATGTTAGATCTTGTGTATTTTCTTGTATGAGATGTCAGCTTTATTACACTTCTAGGCATAACTAGGAGACCCCTATTCATTTGGTATACTTGTACGGGTTGTATCTCTTAACGTTGCACCCTTAGGGGTGCATTTGTAGATGGTTGAGTAAAACTTGGAGTTAGGAGAGTAGATGTCCCTATAGGTATAGCAAATCCTAGAGATAAGAAGTGCCCACTCAGCCTAGGGAGTCCACCTTATAGAACATGTAAGATACCATGTGAGTTTAAAAGAAAGGGTAATATATTTAGTAAAATTTACAAGAATTAAATTGCAAATGGGATTTCTTAATTATAATTTTTGAAATTTTTTAAGTTTACTAATGTAAAAGAGGTCATTTTAAGACCTTAGCATGTAAAGAAAGGATATTTCTTAATATCTTTTGAACGCATGTTATATAGATAATTTCTTATAGGTGGAATCCCTAAGCCACTTGATTGTATGATAGGAACATTGCACTACTATCTCCATAGCATGCACCTGAGCCATCCTCTCTAGAACCACCAGGGAGTGTTGAGCCAAACACACCAAGAATTGGGACTTTCGATGGACTTCTATTGTTTTAGAAGGCTGCAACTCACTTAAGTGACAATCCCTCACCTTGTATCTCAACACTCCACTCTAACTAACCAAGAATCCTCCTCTCCAATCTAAGAAAGCAAAAACACAAGACTACCTCGAGTTGTAGTGAACTCACCTAACTTACCTTTTTGCATTTGATGACTCGAAGGCTTGAAGATGGTTCCACAACCACGATCAACACGATCCAATGCCATCACTCCTTTTCATCCACCACCAAGCACACTAAATGAGTCAAAGAGCTAGTAGAGAAGACAAGAAAAGCAAGACAATAGTGAAGGGCTTCACCTTCCCTCAATCCCTTGCTCAATGCACCTCTCACTCTCTCCCTCTTAGCCACTCTCAACACAATGCACGCAAGATGATAGAATGGAAAGATAGAACAGAAAGCTCGAGTAGTCACATTAATAGAGCTTCTGTAGCAGCATGGATGTGCCAAATGGGGTGAATACAACTGAGACCTCCCACCCTTATATAGACCAATAATTAGGGTTAGGGTTAGGGTTTGTGCCCCTTTCGTGTTTTGCATTTAGGGTTTGCATAATTGTGAATTAGGGTTTGTGCCCCTTTCGTGTTTTGCATTTAGGGTTTGCATAATTGTGAATTAGGGTTTGCCACCCTCTCTTGGGCATCTTATCCACTTAGTGGGCTCTAGGCCACTCAATCCCTAAAGCATGCTTCAACCTTAGCCTATGCTAATCTAATCACTAATCCATGTGTGCAACCTACACAATACTTGCAGGTTCGACAAATACAATTGCGAGTGGTAGATACAATCTACACAAGAGTGAGATCCGCTCTCATAAAGTAATAGAACCATGATAATGTGGTGATATCCATAATCAAAAATAGTAGCCAACACATGTGCTTTCTGCAGCCTTCTCAAAATACCATTAACATTATTTCCCCCCTAGATGAGTGCTAGTCCCATGGCACTCATGTCAGAGGTAGCATGTTGGATCTTGCACACCGAAAAAGCAGAATGCTGAAGGGGTAGTGGTCTTGATGATGGAGACATGAATGCTACTAATGAAGATTATATTCTTTTTGTCTTGATTGGTACTAATGATATTGTTGGTACTATGGTAGATGCTGACTGAGGTTGTTGCCAGTGACAAATCATGTAAAAGTTGATGTTGTTGAAGATATGGGACTAGTGGTCCTTGGGATGGAGACATCTTGAATGGTCATTGGAGATGAATGAGAGGTTGCAGAGGATGGGTGATTTGGTTTTTATGTAGTAATGATAATGCCAAATCCTCCATGAACTATTCTATCTACAAAGGAAAACCTCACTTGCAATCACTTCTAGGAGAAAGTGTTAATCTTTTTTTCTGGTGCACAAGACATATGAAGATGTTGGGTTGGGAGATCAATCAAACTCCATGCAAAACTCTAGGAAAGCCTAAAGTGTTTTCCCACACTTGAGGACCCAAAACCATGAATAGGTTATGGTGCAAATATACTATAAGTGCATGTGCATACATAGGCTAATACTTAGGTAGAAGGCTACTCCATGGTTTCTTATGTTGATGATGGTAGATGAAGCAAGGAATCTTAAGCTGATCATGATGGGAAGAATTGTCACAGTTGTTGGTGAGGGAAAAGTGATGGGACCTAAAATGGGCAAGGCACTAGCCGGACCTCATGCTCTCAATAGACAACCCCACCACACGGCCTCGCGGACCAGGAGCGTCTGTCGAGGGATACACTATCCTAAACACTAATTATTGTGCATTTATAGTCTCTAATCCAACGAATATTCCCTTTCTTGTCTCCTCAGAGGGAGATTATATATATATATCGGCATTAACTGCCACATATCACAGACACAAGGGCACCCCACTGGCTGATTGTCATGGCCCTACTACTACAGCTCTCCTACATCTTGGGGATTGGCCCCTCGATGCACTGCTTCCACATATAGACACATTTGAAACAAACTCCCCTCTTAGTGCTAATATATTTCACGTTGCAGGAATGCACTTATCCTCACTTATCCGTCCCCTTGGACCCACCATCTAGGCCTACAACCGAGTTGCTCACTCTCTCTACATGGGTTAAGTCCTAGAGAAACCAAGTGCTATGCATCCAGGAGCTTGTAATTGATACCATTTAACAATGCTTGATGCAAATATGTATATGATTAAGTGCTCAAACAATTGAAAAACAACCTCATGCATTGTGCAAATCCATTCTCTTCATGTTTCCATACAACACTAACGCATAATTGCTACGATGAGAGAAGACACCGAGCCTTACACTTGTGCTGTACTTCCCTTTATTTAACTTAACATCATCCTATATGAATAATGCAGCATCAGATTTTATATTATATTTCAACACTCAAACTCCCCTCTCTCCCTACCATTTAGAGTTTTGCTTGCGGTGATAGGTAAAAGGGTAATTTCATATGTACTTCGCACAAAATAAGCAATAAATACTCACAAAAACGTATAAATGGGGATAAACTGAGGCAAACCCTCATGCTTTATCCTCACTATACACTCACAAACACATCCATAATTCTCCTCATCTGTTTCCTATTTTTTTCCCTTTAAAAAAATATTTTTTTCTATTTTTTATATTTTTTATTTATTATCAATAAAAATGGAAAAATTTAGCATTATTTCAGAGCTGTGGCTCTTGAGTCTTTAAACAGCAAACATGTAGATTTTATTAGTGTTTTGTTTCATGCTTTTTCAAATTTAAGCCTAAAAATCCAATTTTTACTCTAAAAACCATGCTTTTCGGGTTTTTTCCATTTATTTCCTACACTTTAAGTGTATATTTTTTGAGTTTTTTTTATTATGAAAGACTAAAACCAATAGCAAACAACATGTCCATCAATTTTTAGCCCATATAGACATTGCTAACCTCATCAAATGCGAAAAAAGAGCTATTTTCTTTATAAAAATGTAATTACCGTGTATTTCTCATTATTTCAGGTTTTGAAACTTGTTGTGGATCTGCAAATCAAGGCATGTTTGATGCTCAGTCTGCCTCCACACTACCATCTTCAGCCCACCTTCGGTTCAGAAGCAATCCGGTACCACGCCGGACGAGCATTCACCAACGGGGCTCCATTCTTCTTCACACGCAGGAATTGCCCCTTGTAAGAGAGAGAGGGAGGAGAGAGAAAGACTAAAAAATGAGATTTTAAAATCCTCCATTAAAACAGGCAAGCTTGCAGCCATCTTGTTCCTCGCCCTACCCTGATTGAGAATCTCTCTCTCTCTCCAAATGGTTTTGAGTCAGAGATGCAACGAGCAAAAATGAGGAGGCGCATTGAAGCTTCCCTATATTCAATAGCTTTTGCATTAGTTTCAAGGCTTTTATTAAGTCTAAGGTTTAAAGCATTAAAATAACCGGTTCATCTTTTTGTGTTCACACTGTCTCGCAAGTGTTTTTTCAATTTTGAAGGCCCAAACGAACTTCGATTTGCAATCCAATTGGACACGCGGCTTCGTGGCGTCGAACTCCATCAAGCTGGCCTCTCCCACGCACTTTACGGCTTCTCAATCGGATAGTAGCTTTATAACGCCGAACCATGCGGGGATTAAATGAAGGGTCAAACAACCTCCGATTGATGAACTGAGACTTGTGTTGGATTCCTGATGTCGAAATGCATCTAGGAAAACTTTAGCTTGCCCATTTGCCACCGTTTGATTTTTCATGAAAGTTGGCTCTTTAACACTTCTCGGGCACTTTCTGGCTCCAAAACGAGCTTCCACGCTTCAAGAATGGGTCCAAATTGGGTCCTAAAATCTAGCTCTCATTGGCGACCATGGGATAGGGTGACTCAACCCCGTCGAATCCCATGAATGAATCTCACATAAACATAACCACAAAGAGCATCAAGCTGACTACCTATCGAACGAAGGACAACTCAACTAGGAGCTCCTACTAGGTGAGGACTCCTATAGCCGGATCAACAAATATTATATTTTAGCACATCGGGTCTTTAGCCTCTTATTTTCCATATTCGAGCGTGTAAAAAGGAGGGAGCTGAGCATAGTGACCCAAGGAGAGCAAGGCATCCACCTTAAGTCCTGTCTCGGTACCCAAGAACCTACCAAGCCCGCGCAAGGCGACACTTAATCCTTTTCTAACGCTCACTTTTATTTTTGCTCCAGCCTTCTTTTATTCTTTTTTTCCAGCTAGATGCCACCCTTAGGAAGATAAGGCATCAGCCCCGGGTCTAACTCGTCCCGAGGAACCTACCAGGCCTTCGCAAGGCGATAAACAATAGCTCAAAGATTTTTCTTTCTTTCCATTTCTATTTTTATAGGGGTTAGAACCCGTTTTTACACACCTCCATATATTCATATATTGTCTTTCATATATTTAGGGTTTTACACACCTCCGTGTAAAAAGGGGTTAGAACCCGTTTTTACACACCTTCGTATATTTATATATTGTCTTTCATATATTTAGGGTTTTATCTCTTTCCATCATTATTTTAGTAGGCTTCTCTAACTACCTCACAACTAACAAGAACTCTGAGAATGGCTGCCTAGCAAGTCAGCAGAATAGGGTCACTAGAACTCCCATCTAAAATAGGTCTTACAAGGCCTGACAATGCCTTGCAGGAGGCAATGACTACTCAAACCTCCCCCAAATATACAAAGCCTAATCATGGGACTTCATGCCTTGATTACGGATCCCCAATAAGAAAAGAAATCCCCCACAAGTACACAGACACATATAGCATGAAAAGACAGGTACTCATAAAGGAGAGATATCACCTAGATAGGGGCACAAGAAGCTTTAGCATGACAAAAGGCTCCCTCCAAGATCTTCTTTGAATCTATCTGGCACAAGACTAAAACTGAAAACTATTAACTACACCCGCACTAGATAGACAAATGGCCCTCTTAGCCTAATGAAATAGAACATTTCACTGCAAACTAACTGGCTCTCTTGGCCTAAAATGGATAGTTCATTCTAATCCATGCAATATATGATCTCCTTGGTATATACAACACATCCTATCAAACTAATCAGGATACCAAGGATAGCATAAAATAGGAGGACTAGTCTCATGCTACTCATGCGAGTCAACTAAAAGCTTGATCTACACTCTTTGTAGATCCACTAGCCCAAGCCTTTCTACTGATATCTCAGTAATAATGGCCATCTCTTCTTGGGTACTATGAGTTGAATGAATAATATCACTAGGTTGATATATCTCATCCCCTTGGTTGTCATTCAAACGGATCGCTTGTCCCAACTTTCCAGTAACTCCTCCTACAGGGAGAATCATGGATTTATGATCATTCAACTCTTCTCTAATTGGACCATTACATATGTCAATGATACGATCCAAAGTAGACAGAGCTTCAAGCCTAGACCCATCACATAGATGCATCTCAGGGCGGTAGTTCCTATTGTCAGATATCGCATTATGGCCTTTAGTCGCATCCTCTTGGGAATCCATCAAAGCATGTCCACATGCAATTCGTGGCCCTTCATCTAACACACCAACAATATTTTTAGGGGTTTTGAGCCTCCAAACCTATCTCATATTCTTAGACTGCCTCATTTTCCCACATTGGTCCAATGGACTCATTGTGGATTTATCACCATTACAGATGGCCTCATAGCCTTATGGATTCTATTTAGTACAGGTGGACCTTTGGCATGCCGCATCTTCTCTACACGAGATGTCTTTACTTTCCTTTGTCCACTCTGCAATAACTGCTTAGCCATAGGAACCATGCTTTTACTAAAAGGAATAGCATCTACTCGAAAGCATGATTCATCTATAAATTGGAAAGGTCTCTCAAGAGCCTTACTAGGAGCAAAACTAGAACCACTCATAGAACGCTCATCTATTCCACCATCACAACTACCTCTCATGGAAGTGTTGCAAGCCTTGATGGGAATTATTGGGCTTGGAATCTTTTTATCCCCAAGGGGTATATTATCCTTGCTATTTCCATTTTCTGCTTGGAGATTTTGGCTACCAAGGTTCCTCTCATAGGTTGCCTTGGTATCAACAGGTGAGCTGTCTCCTTGTAGAAATGGTTGGAAGCTAGGATGCACTTGTACTGAGCGGGGAAACCTCCAAAAGTTTTCCCAATGTCTCTGAATATGTCCCTCATAATCAATGGCATGCATCTTTGCCTCCCTTAATGACTTAGGATTCTGTAGTCCCACTTGGATTTACATGTTAATCTCTAAGCCACTCAAAAAGATCTCACATAGCACATCACCTGGCAATGCAGTGGCTCTTCTTGGCCAAAGCCTCAGAATATCATCAAAGGCTCTAGCGTATTCTTTAACAGAAGGATAGGCCTCTTGCCTAATCTGCATGAGTGTAACATCCCCCCCGGTACCTTCCCCATAAGAACCCCCCCTTAAATTTTTTTAAAGTTTAGTACAAATTTTTTTACCTCTCCCTCTCTCTCCCCGCCAACATCATGTCGGGGAGAGAGAGAGAGAGAGAGAGAGAGAGGGAGTAAAGGAAGTGAAGGGGGCATCCCCCTCCCCATTATAGAAGGGAGAGCCCCCTCCCTCGGGACAAGCAGCCCCCTCCCTCGTCATCAGGCAGCCCCCCCTCCATGTTCAGCAGGCGCCGCCCCCCCTGGCCATGATTTCAGCGCCCCCCATGACAAAAAACGCCGCATTGCTGCCCTGAGAGAGAGAGAGAGAGAGAGAGAGAGAGAGAGAGAGAGAGAGAGAGAGAGAGAGAGAGGGGGGGGAAGCTTTTAAAGAGAGGTTACACACCCTCAACATTTTCGAAAATACACCCCTCCCCTTCATTATCTTTTCTCCACTCAAGGAGAGGCGGCGAGAATTTTGCATAGGAGAGTGCGAGAATTCTATCTCTCGTACAGGCATTTTTGAGTATGGCCCTAAAGCGTAGTTCCACAAGGATGGTCGGAAACCCTGCAAGTGTGGGTGGAGGCTCGAATCAAGACGGCCCCACAACCGCAAACGGTTTATCCGGTGTGAAAACCATTGGAATCAAGACATCACTCCAAACCTAGGTTGCTCCATTGTTAAATCATAGGTTATAATTATCATGGTGAAAATCATATTCACATGCATCACATTAATTTGCGCAATTGATAATTTCCTAAGTATGAACTCAGTTGTGATGTATGTAACAAACAAGATAATTTCCGTTGTAAGGTGACATCATAATAGGTGAAATTGATTAGATAATTGCATCGTAAATTACCAAAAACATCTTGCATAAATTCTTGCATAAAATGCATTGCTCCTTGCACAAGTTCTTGCAAAAATACATTTCAGAGGACATCGAAAGAAGCAAAGTGCATCTCCATATCACAAGATGGATTCTAAGGTACATGTAATAAACAACAAAAAAGATTAAAGTGCAACTAGAATCATACAATACTCACATAAAGTTATAAAGATTAGATCATTCAAGAAGGTTATAAATCATGTAAATAATTACATAGAGGATAATATTAAGATTGCATGCATAGAAAGTACCTTCGCATGTGTGGCATAAAATATCGTATGGATTATATCAAAATTGTAAGCATTGAAATGAAGGCATAGCATTACATTGTGTGCATTAAAGTTGTTGGGAAAAATTCAACATTGTTTGTAATTTACCGAATGGGATTGAGATCCATGAATCCCATGTCAAAGTCCTTGGTGACTTCAAGAGGGATAGGTAAAAGCTTAGTGCATGTGAGCATTATTAAGAGGGTTTAAGAAGATTATACTTAGGACGGAGTAGGAACTCTTCTAAACCGAACCATCTTGACCAACCATGGTCAAGGGGATAGACAATCTTGATCAATTAAGATCAAAGATAAAGGTACATAGGTACTTCAAGGGATCTAGGAGATAACCAGCAAGTTGACCAACCAAGAACGACGGGGTTGTCCATGATCTATTTTACAAGGAGACCTAAGGTAAGGACAATTAGGGTCGGTAGGGTACAAACCCTAACCCAAAGAAAAAGGGAAAACAAGCAACCTAGCTGGCCAAGCCCCTGGAATCTCGCCAAGTCTTGAACGATCCAGGATCAAATGCTGGGAGTGTTTGGGAAAAAGGAATCGCACCTTAGCAGTTGGTCGTACAAACGATCTCTGAAATGATCGTGATTGTATACTTAGGTACATTGTTTGAACTTCTTTGCTCAAGGAACTAATTCAAGGAAAAACACTTAATGCTTCAGGTTAAAAGCCTAGAGGGAGTGGCAGGTTTAGTTATCTCCGATTGCCTGCCTGGCCCTATCCAAGGGGGTTGTTAGCCGCGCCGAGTATATGGACCGAACCCGCCGCGAAAGGTCTCTCCGTGGTGGCAGCTACTTGGAACGGGAGGACGCTTGGGTGCCAGCGAGGCTCTGGCTATAAATTGCTTGCCTTGGGATCCCGCATAAGAGGTTGACGTGACTCGAGATGGGATCTCAAGGCCTGTGTACTAGCCTACGGGAAAAACTTGGAGCAGCAATCCTGTTGATTCTGGGATAGCCTTCGGGCATGATACTTGATGTATTCCGAGACGATGATAAATAAAGATCAGATATTTGAAAAAGGAACTTACTTGACATTGTTTTTGTGTCAGCGCCTAAGTTACATGAAGGAACATGTGTCTAAATTGATTAGTTAAGGAAGCTGCTTTTGCATGTCAAATATAATGTGGTAGGTAATTAGATAACTAAGCAACCCGAGGAAAGTGTGGTGGACATGACTTGGGTCCGTCCTACAGAAGGGTAGTCTCAATTAGCTGGAAATTTTTCTCAAAAGACGTGATAACGAAACTGTGAAGATCTAGCGTCAGTAGAGTTAGAATCCCGATTTATTCTGTTTTAGGGGAGCGGAATGGGACTATGCCTTATGGGTTGTAACGTGTCCACCTGTTCGCTTGCAAGACACGTCTTAGCAGCCCATCGGAAAGAGAGTCTAGAACATGCCGCCCGGCACTCCCATGGAATGGCACGGGGTTTGCGATCTAGGTCTTCCCGAGTCTACCACAAAGCAGAAGCATTCCGGTCATTCCCACTTAGGACCGACCTGAATCAAGGTTTCGCTAATGGTCAAGTTCCTAGAGAGTAACTAGCGTCAAACTCCAGGTGAACTATTTTACGTAGAAATGTCAGGGTTGAAGCAGATTCATACTGCACTTGGTTCAAGGAGAATGGGAAACCAGAGGGATGCAAAGCTCGACCTCCCTGCCCATAAGGCATAGTCCCATTCCGTTCCCTTAAAACAACATAAATTAGGACTCTAATATCCTAGATTCTAAGTCAACGTTCCTTGCTGTTCATTTCCTTCGAGAAAAGTTCCCAACCAACTGTGACCACCCATCCGTAGGATGGACCTATGGCCACATCCACTGCACTTTCCTTAGGTTTGCTTTAGTTGTCTAATTACTTACCACATTTAGTTGGACACGCATAAAAGAACTTCCTTAATCAGCCAATTAGACACCGGTTCCTTCACGTAATCTTAGCACTGACATAGAAAAACAATGTCAAACAAGTTCCTTTACAACATTTGAACTTATTTATCTTTGGAATACATCATATAATCCAGCCCGTAGGCTAATCCATAATCCGCCCAAAGGCAATCTAGCAATCCACAGGGATTACTATTCCAAGATTCCGCTAGTAGACTAGTATGCGGGCCTCGAGATCCAATCCTGAGTCACGTTGGCCGCTTGTGTAGGTCCTGAAAGGCAAGGGATTTATGGCCATATCTCCCCTGGCACTTAAGCGTCCTCCTGCTCCAAGTAGCGCCCAATGGAGAGACCTCTCGCAGCGGGTTCGGTCCACGTTCCCGGTGCGGCTAACAATCCCCTTGGTTAAGGTCAAGACAGTCAGTGGTTAACTGATGCTGCCTCTCCCTCTAGGCCTTCAACCTGAAGCATTTATTATTTTTCCATCTTTAGTTCTTTGATCAAAGCAATACAAACAGTGCTCCTAGCTTATAGAAACACAAACAATCTAGTGGTCGTTTATTTGGCCAACTGCTAAGGAGTGAATCCTTCTCTCTAAATGCATCCAGCATTCATTCGGGATCAAATTGCGACTTGGCAAGATCCCCAAGTTTGTTGCTTGATTACCCTTTTTTCCTTGGGTTAGGGTTTATACCATGTCAACCCAAATTAGCAACACCTTAGGTTCCTTAAATTAAGACAGTAAATCCTGGCGACTTTGTCGCTCTAACTTGATTTGTCAATTGCTCGTTACCTTAACATAGCAACTTAGTAGCAGGATGACTATTCATCCTCTTGCAAGTTAGACTTGCGCTAGAACCTACCAACCTTATTCCAAGGAGTGGCAAATCTTGTGATTAAACCACAAAGCCATGTGACGTTGCAACTTGTTGCACAAGTGTCGCACCTAACTCATGGGATCATTTCTCCCATCAAACGGCGTTTCTTGGTCAAAAAGTATGTTTAGTCAAGATGTAGGGTTTGGGGTGTCTTCTTACCCAACTCAACCCCTAACCTTACTAGGCCAATAACGTTTGGTCTTAGGGGTTCTAAACTTAATCAGAAGTTTAGTATTAAGTCGATTGATCCTTAGGGTAAAAAGCCTAGATCGTTATTGTATGGGTGTCCAACTAACCCCAAACATTCCGTGAATGTGGGTAGGACCTTTGGGTTTGAAAGTCTCGACTTGGCGTCCCAAGTGCAATGCTAGGTAGAATTTTCAACGTGCTAAACCCTACCTAGCACTTTGAAGTGTCCATCATACCATCTAGTTAAGCTTTTACGAATCCCTTGAGGGTTATAACATTACAAATGATCTCCCTAAAATGATCTAATTATCTTGCAACAAGAACGATCTTTGCTCAACAGAGATGCAAATACTTTTCCTAAGATATACAAATAAATAGATTGAGGATGCAACGTTCCATGTAAGTATGCAAATCATAGACTTTTCCTTCAATGCAATTATAGGGTTTGCAATTGACCATTTCTTTTCCTTGCTAGAATCATAATGATTGACAATTTGGGGGTAACCCGCACATAAAACCTACTTAGATTTACACTAAGAACTTTGCCTACAACCTTTCGTTTAATGCTATTGAATTTCAGGCTTTCATATGGCATGCAACCTTTTCTAGATACAACATCGATAGATGAAGTTCATGCATGGCGAATACCATAAGATTATTGTTGACTTAATCCATCCTGTGACACTTAATTCATCTTAAAATACAAGCATCTTCGCGTGCAACATGCAAGTTATTAGTTTCATTTCCATGCAATGCAATTGCTTGGACAAGATCGACAACGATTATGTCATTTGAAACTACAAGTAGAAAATTACCTAAATGCCTTATGCACTTTTCTTTTCCGCGGTCAATCAAAGATGCATTTAAACAATTTCATATTTTAACCCTAAGCAATATGTGCTTAGGAATTTCAATTTGGAAATCCAAGCAAGAGCAACATGCAATTTAAAACTTGTAAGATGAATGCGTAATTTTGTATTCATAACTTCCGCATGAAATTTAAGCATGCCCAATGCGGAATTAAACTTCTAAGAACCTGGGTTTGAGAACTTGCAGCGATGTCCACGTGTAAACTTGGGTTCGAGGCTTCTGCGGGTGCGCCTTGCGTCTTTGGCGAGCCATCGTTGATGTAGTGGGCTTGAACTCCTCGATTTATCCTTGCCTTTACGCAATCTCCAAACTCCCTCCAAGCTTTGCAACTCAACCTCAAAATCTGCCCACTCCCTCTTGCATGGGAAATTCCTTCACAAAACACGGTTTTAAGAAACCAGGAAGCCGTGTGCACGAGGTTTATGGAAGCCTTAGCCTAAGAAGCTTCTAAGGAAGCTTCCAAGAAGCTTCTGCTTCTGGACAAAATGACGTGGAGGGGGGTAATGATTGAAGGGGAGGAGATTGATGACTACCAGGGCGACGTCAATGAGGAGGGTGTGATGGTGGCGGTGGATCAGTGCAGCGGTGGCAGGTCCTAGCGTGGCGGTGATCTGGCGGGCTGCAGCACGGCACAGTAGATCCTCCTCTTTCTCTCTCTTCATTCGTGCCTCCCACCAAGCTCTAAGGGGGAGGTTATATAGGCTAAGGGGGGGAGAGGTAGCCACACACGTGGCTTGTGCATGCCTCCCCCCCTCATGCTTCCACACACCCCACTCCTCCCTCTCTCCACTTAACTCACTCCTCCACACACTCCCTCTCCCCTTGCCATGCATCGGCTGAGGGGAGGGGTATTTAATAAAAAAAAAATTCCTTAATCTTACCCATTATCCAATTGCCCCTTTTTTCAAGAAGGGTGTTCTCATGCAGCTTTGTGGTCTTCAAGCCACGGCCTCTTATGTACCGTGCGGGTGGAGTTTATTAATGCATGAAGGTGGGGTATTTAACCCTGGGTTCTTCTAGTTGCGGGGAGAATATTTTTAAGCTGCTTTTGCGCGGGCATGTAGAGGTTAAAATTCATTAATATTTCTTGCGAAAATATTACATTCTCTCCCCCTTAGAGGAATCGAGATGTCCTCATCTCGAGAAGAATTGGGGGTACTGTTGGTTGAGAGTACTTTCATCCATCCAAGTGGCATCCTCCTCGTGATAATCTTTCCACTAGACGAGGTATTCTCTCAAGGTTTTGGATCTCAAATGTCTCTCCCTAACATCTAAGATCTTGTCAGGCCCCGTAGCTCAAGGACTGATCCTTGGCTAGGCATTACAACTTGTTGATCATCAAGCACATGACTAGGGTTAGGTGCATACTTCTTCACTAGACTGATGTGAAATACATTATGAACCTTTAGGTTCTCAAGGAGTTGTAGTCTATAAGCATTAGGCCCTAAGCACTTGAGGATCTTGTAGGGTCCACAATACCTTGGACTTAGCTTTTTGCATTCACCCAAGGATAGGGAACTCTTCTTTGGGCGTACGCAAATGAAGACCATATCTCCTTCAGCGAAGGATCTATCTTGACATTTCAAGTCCGTGTAAGCCTTCTATCTATCCTTGGTGGCTTAGATATCCTGTCTTATTGACTTTATTTGGTCATCCATATCTTCCAGCATCTACTTTGAAGCTTCAACCCTTAAAGTTGGATCCGAAAAGTTCAAAAGACATCGACAGTCATGCCCATACAATGCTTGAAAAGTGGTCATCTGAATGCTTTGTTGGTAGGAGGCATTGTAGGCAAACTCAACCAATGGCAAGTATTGAATCCACTTTTTGGGTTTGCGACAACAGTTTGCCCTTAGCATATCCTCAATAACTTGGTTGACTCGCTCCATTTGACCATCCGTTTGGGGATGGTAAGCTGTACTGAAACACAGTTGAGTCCCAATGACTTTGAAGATAGCCCTCCAGAAGTGTGAGCGTGAGTCATGATCACTAACGATTCTTCTGGGTAACCCATGCAATTTGAATATCTCCTTGATGAACAACCTTGCAATGTCTGAGGCTTTATAGTTTTTCTTAACGGGAATAAGGTGTGCAACCTTGGTGAGCATATCAACCATAACCATAATGGAGTTGTATCCTCCCTGAACTTGGGGCAAACCAACAAGAAAATCCATACTAATGAATTTTCATTTCATTTGGTGATGGGATTTGAAATGGGCCAGCACTGGCTATGGCACTAGCCGGACCTTATGCTCATAATAGACAAACAAACCCTCACGGCCTCGTGGACCAGGAGCGTCAATCTAATGCTAAAGGACAAACTGCCCTAAAGCCTAATCTATGCATTTATAGTTTATAGTCCAATGTTTCCCCCTTTTTTTTTATAAACTCCTCAAAGCGAGAACCCTTCCACATCGGCAATAAATACCACGACCACATACATGGAGGCAACCTCTCGGTAGAGACACCGCGGCCCCACTGCAGCTCTCCTACATCGCAGGGATTAGCCCCTTGATGCGTTGCTCAACATATAACACAAACAAACACAAACTCCTCTTCTTTATATTTCGAATCTAGGAGATATACCATGTTTCCTCACTAAACAATCCCTTAGGAAACCGCCCCTCTATCCTACGGCAAGGGATAACCTCATACTCTCAAATCGTGGGTCAAATTCCTAAGAAAACAATTGCTATGCAGTCCAGGAGTTTTTCCGGTTGATACCATGAACTATGCATAGTGCATAATGTGAACGGTTTAGTGCACAAACAGAGGAAAATCAACATTATGCATCGTGCAAAACCATTCTTTTCATGATTTTCATGCTAGTATTTATGTAATGAGAAAAGACACCGAGCCTCATGCTCATGCTACCTTTCCCTTTATTTTAAAACAACGTCCTATAGGCATGATGCAACACATAAACCAGATTTTAATTTATGTTTTGATGCTCAACCTCCCCTCTCACCCTACCGTTTATTTTTTTGCATTCGTTGATAGGTGAAAGGGTCATTTTATGTGTATTTTCTTACAAAGAAAGTGATAAACACGAACGGAAACATAGAAACGAGGGTAAACCAAGGCCAACCTCATGCTTTACCTTCATTATACGCTGCACACACACACATGTAATTTTTTGGAATTTTACTTTTACCATTTCCTAATTTTCTCCCTTTTAAAACCCATTTTTTACCATTTTTTTGTATTTTTCCTCTATTTTCTTCAATAAAAAAATGACTATAAATTAAGATTGATTGTGGGCTGTGGCCCTTAGGTTCCTTGACAACAAAATTTCAGGTTTTGTAGGCATTACATCTCATATTTCCCATTTATTTTGCAAAAACCCCATTTCTCCCCTTAAACGCGTGTTTTTTGGGTTTTATAACATTAATCTCAGCCATATCGCTTATGATTTTCTGATTTTCAGATTATAAATTGTTGAAACTCAAAGCAAACAACATCATTATGCATATTCAACCCATGGGAACAATATTTCATCAATCAAATGGCATAAAAACTCATTTTTCTTCATAAAAATTTGAATTACCGCTTAGGTTCCGTGTTTCGGGAGCTCAGTTTTGGTGCAGGACTGTGGATCAGCCCACATTCAATGTCCAACATCTTCACAATCAGCAATCTTCATGTCTACATTGATCCAGAAGCAATCCGGTCCCAACCGGACAATCTTTCCTTCAACCGTTCTTCATTTCCTCTTGCACACAAGAACAGCCCCTTAGGGGAGAGAGAGGGAGGAGAGAGAGAGAGACTAGATTTCCATCTCTTCATTCCCACATCCATTTCACGGGCGAAGACAGGTGATAAGATCCATCAAGAGGGAGAAGATCAGGGGTAACATCAATTGGATGGGTTGCTTGTAACCTACAATCACCATCTCCATGCATTGAAGCGTAATTTTCGGGCGCAGGCATGGCGCCTTCATCCCACGATTTCTTGCTCCTTTCTCTCTCCACGATTTTATGTTCTTGTTGCATAAAATTTTGGGGGGGGGGGGGGGGTCCAAACTCCAAAAGGCACTTCCCATTTGGCCTCTCAAATGTCCACCTCTTCGAATCTTGACCCTTTTGTGGCCATTTGATCGTCCATCATCTGATTCGAGCTCTGAAAAATCCTGGGCATTCGGCTTGACATCCCACATTGGCTGGCAACTCCTGCCAACCTGCACAACAGTGGGAAAAATTATCAAAAATCCACAAGTGTTGCTCGGGTGCCTTTTAAAAGTTGTCTTTCACTTGGTGCTTAAAATCGTTCTAGCTGGAGCCGCCGCCTTCGATGTTAAATATTTTTTCCCCAAATTCTGAATTTTTTGGCAAATTTTAGGCACATCCTGGGCTCAAAAATCCACTCTCATTGGTGACCACGGGATAGGGTGACTCAGACCGTCGAATCCCACAACAGGTCTGCACAAAACAACCAAAGGAAGCATCAAGCTGATACAGAATAGGTACATATTAAAACACAGCACAAATCTCACCCTACCCCCTGACAAAACCAAGGCATGAAATCCACAAGGAGTAGGCCTAGCATAATCTGATAAAAGGTTCGAAGCTAGTCACTAACCGACTGCTCCAACACAACCACACTAGAAAGAACTATAAAAGGTGTTGCCCTAAGTCGTGGTCTGAACTACCTACCTAACTAAGGACAACACAACCAGGAGCTCCTACTAGGCGAGGACTCCTATAGCCTAATCAAGAAGTATTTTCTTTTAGCACGTTTCTTCTTTTAGGTTTTTATTTCCACCATAATCGGGCATTTAAAAAGGAGGGAGCTGAGCGTAGTGACCCAAGGAGAACAGGGCATTGGCCTCAGGTCCTGTCTCGGTACCAAGCCCTCGCAAGGCGACACTTAATCTTTTTCTGACGCTCACTTTTATTTTCGCTCCAACCTTCCTTATTTTCTTTTTTTCCAGCAAGATGCCATCCCTAGGAAGACAAGGCATCGGCCCCGGGTCTGACTCGTCCCCAGCAACCTACCTGGCCTTTGCAAGGCGATGATCAACTACTTATAAATTTTCATTTCTTTTATTTTCTAGTTTTATAGGGGTTAGAACCCCTTTTTACACACCTTTGTATATATTTATTTTCTTTGAGATATTCACGGTTTTTATCATCATCATTATTGTCTTCTTTGGCAGGCTTCTCTAACTGCCTCACAACTAACAAGAACTCCTAGAACAACTGCCTAGCAGGGTAGCGGAACAGGGTTACTAAGACTGCTTTCTAAAACAGGTCTTTTGATGCCTGGCAATGTCTTTACAGGAGGCAACGACTACTCAAACCTCCCTCAGACATAACCTAACCCTGGGACTTCATGCCTTGGACGCCGATCCCCAATAAGCAAAGAAAATCCCCTACAAGTACAGAGACACATATAGCATAAAAACACGTGACTCGTAAAGGAGAGATATCACCTGGATAGGGCCATGAGAAGCTCGTGCGTGACAAAAGGCTCCTTCCAAGCTCTTCTTTGAACCTATCTAGCACAAAACTAAAACAAGAAACCATTAACCGCACCTATACTAAAAAGACAACTAGCCCTCTTAGCCTAATGAAATAAAGCATTTCGCTACAAAACTGATCGGCCCTCTTGGCCTAACGAAATCTGGACGTAATATCCAAAGCAGCTAGCCTTCCTAGTTTAAAACTAAATAGGTCATTTTAGTTCACGTAATACTAATGTCCTTGGCATATACATCACACCCTATCAGACTACCCAGAGTGCCAAGGATAGCATATCATAGGTCGACTAGCCCCATGCTACTCATGCAAGTTAGCTAAAAGCTTGATCTTGTATTTTTTTATCTTAGTTTTTTTTTTTTTTAAAAGAGCTACAAGTCCAAGCCTTTCCACAAATAACTCGTCAATAAGGCCGATCCCTTCTTGGGCACTATGAGCTGAATGAACGGCCTTAGTGGGCTTGCATGCCCCACACTTATTGTCATCCAAATAAACTGGTCGTTCAAGCGGCTGAGTGGCTCCATTGGTAAAAATAATCATAGTTTTGTACTCATTTGAACCTCCTCTATTTGGGTTTTCATATAAATCAGTACTGCAACCCAAACTAGGTAGAGCTTCCAACCTAGGCACATCACATGGGTGTATCCCAAGGCAGTGTATATTGTTAGATGTATATCAAATTTTATCCTCTTGGGGGTTCGACAAAATATATCCAGATGGGATGCTTGGCCTTACATCCGACACTCCTGCCATACTTTTGGAGATTTTGGGTCTCCAAACCCATCTCACATTTCCCTTAATATTCTTGCATTCCCTCAATTTGATGCACTGGTCTAACGAACTCAATGCAAACTTATCCCTATGGCTAAATGGCATCACGTCCTTATGATCTTTGTGAAGTACAGGTGGACTTTTAGCATTTTTCATCCTCTTTACAAAATATGCCTTTACTTGTTTACGTCCATACTGCAAATTTTTTTCCATAAGAACCACGCTTTCATCGAAGGGAACAACATCCACTCGAAAGCATGATTCCGACACCAAAGGTCTCTCAAGAGCCTTACTAGCAACAAAATTAGAGCCACACATAGAATGCTTATCAGCACTCATAGGCCCATTGGTTCTATCCATGTTGCCATTACAACTACCTCCCGTGGAGGTGTTGCAAGCCCTAATGGGACTTACATGGCTTGGAACCTTTTCACTGAGAGGCATGCCATTACTACTCATAGGATGGCCATTTTCTACTTTGAGATTTTGGCCACCAAGGTTCCCCTCATAGGCTGCCTTGATATCAACAAGTGAGCTGTCTTCTTGCAGAAATGGTTGGAAGCTAGTCTAAGAGTACTATCAAAGGCTCTAGCATACTCTTTAATAAAAAGATAAGACTCCTATCTAAACTGCATAAGCTGCCCTAAGACCTGAATCATAGGGAGCTTCTTTTCATACTCATCTAAAAAACTATCACAAGACTCCTCAAATGATTTGATCGACCCTCTTGGGAGGCTCAATACCATTTCCTTGCCTCTCCCTTTAGGGTACTTGGGAATACGAGCATCCGATGTATATCGTTGAACCCACTTGCAATGCAAGTTAGGCCATACTCTCTTAAATGAAACATCGGATCCTCATTTGGCAACCCATAAAACACTGGGAGATCCCTATAAAGAGGAGGACATTTAGTCCTCCCTTTTGGGATCAACATTGGGTCATTAAAATCTTCATATTCATCACGATCTGGGTCCAGCCTCTTAGGATCTTTAATCTTTTCCATCCCCACCCTTTTCAGTGTAGGGAGGTTAATACCCTCATTGACATCCCTTTCTGCTAACTCACTGAGTGATCTAGGGAGTCCTATAAGTTTCAACATGTCATTTTGATCCCCTCTCAGAGGATCTTCCATATCTTTCCCTTTAAAAGGAAAGTCCATAACGGGTTTATATAAGAGCTTTTGGTCCTTATCTAAAGCAGATTTATCATTACCACTTCTTAAAACTTAGGAACTATGCCTTTTAAGCAATGGTTTTCCCTTGACAGCTAGGGCTTCTAACATCCTTGTGATGCCTATGATGTCGTCATGGTGGCCCATTACATGAAATGTTTCAACCACAAGCATATTCCATCGTGTATCAACACTTTCCCATGGCATTATGGCTTTAGCATGATGACCTGCTGATGCCATAACTACCCTAGTTTCCAACATGCTTGTTTCATGCCCTCTAGGTTGATGGATGGTTAAACATGATTTCTCTTGGGTAGAGACCACACCAAGGCGAACCTCCGCCCATGCCATCGTATTAGAGGATGGGGTAACCACTAATTGGCTACTCTTTTCATCACATAAATTATCTTCTGCAGAGGACTCATGCTCTACATAACTAACTAAGTCCATTAGTAAGTTTTGTATGGGAAAAGCCAAGTTTTTCCATCCTTGAACAAACCACATTTTATGGATAATTTAGGGTCCCTTTAAACCCTAGATTCGAAAACCGCCACTTATTGGCAGCTCCCGGAAAATGCACCACTGATGGGATCTAAAATGGGCCGGCACTGGCTATGGCACTAGCCGAACCTCATGCTCATAACAGACAAACACACCCTCACGGCCTCGCGGACTAGGAGCATCAATCTAATGCTAAAGGACAAACTTCCTTAAAGCTTAATCTATGCATTTATAGTTTATAGTCCAATGTTTTCCCTTTTTTTTTTATAAACTCCTTAGAGGGAGAACCCTTACACATCGTCAATAAATACCATGATCACATATATGGAGGCAACCTCTCGGTAGAGACACCGCGGCCCCACTGCAGCTCTCCTACATCGTAGGGACTAGCCCCTTGATGCGCTGCTCAACATATAACACAAACGAACACAAAATTCTCTCTTTTATATTTTGAATGTAGGAGATATACCATGTTTCCTCACTAAACAGTCCCTTAGGAAACCGCCCCTCTATCCTACGGCAAGGGATAACCTCACACTCTCAATCGTGGGTCAAATTCCTAAGAAAACAATTGCTATGTAGTCCAGGAGTTTTTCTGTTGATACTATGAACTATGCATAGTGCATAATGTGAATGGTTTAGTGCACAAACAGAGGAAAATCAACATTGTGCATTGTGCGAAACCATTCTTTTCATGATTTTCATGCTAGTGTTTATGTAATGAGAAAAGACACCGAGCCTCACGCTCATGCTGCCTTTCTCTTTATTTTAAAACAACGTCCTATAGGCATGATGCAACACATAAACCAGATTTTAATTTATGTTTTGATGCTCAACCTCTCCTCTCAACCTACCGTTTAATGTTTTGCATTTGTTGATAGGTGAAAGGGTCATTTTATGTGTATTTCCTTACAAAGAAAGTGATAAACACAAATGGAAACATAGAAACGAGGGTAGACCGAGGCCAACCTCGTGCTTTACCTTCATTATACAGTGCACAAACACACATGTAATTTTCTGGAATTTTACTTTTACCATTTCCTAATTTTCTCCCATTTAAAACCCATTTTTCACCATTTTTTGGTATTTTTCCTCTATTTTCTTCAATAAAAAATGACTAGAAATGAAGATTGATTGTGGATTGTGGCCCTTAGGTTCCTTGACAGCAAAATTTCAGGTTTTGTAGGCATTATGTCTCATATTTTCCATTTATTTTGCAAAAACTCCATTTCTCCTCCTTAAACGTGTGTTTTTCGGGTTTTATAACATTAATCTCAGCCATATCGCTTATGATTTTCTGATTTTCAGATTATAAAATATTGAAACTCATAGCAAACAATATCATAATGTATATTCAACCCATGGGAACAATATTTCATCAATCAAATGGCATAAAAACTCATTTTTCTTCATTAAAAATTGAATTACCGCTTAGGTTCCGTGTTTCGGGATCTCAGTTTTGGTACGGGACTGCGGATCAGCCCACATTCAATGTCTAGTTCCTTCACAATCAGCAATATTCATGTCTACATTGATCTGGAAGCAATCCGGTCCCAACCAGACAATCTTTCCTTCACCGTTCTTCATTTCCTCTTGCACACAAGAACAATCCCTTAGGGGAGAGAGAGGGAGGAGAGAGAGAGAGACTATATTTCCATCTCTTCATTCCCACAGCCATTTCACGGGCGAAGATAGGTGATAAGATCCATCAAGAGGGAGAAGATCAGGGGTAACATCAGTTGGATGGGTTGCTTATAACCTGCAATCACCATCTCCATGCATTGAAGCGCAATTTTCGGGCCGCGCAGACATGGCGCCTTCATCCCACGATTTCTTGCTCCTTTCTCTCTCCACGATTTGATGTTCTTATTTCATAAATTTTATGGGGGGGGGGGGGGGGGTCCAAACTCCAAAAGGCACTTCCTATTTGGCCTCTCAAATGTCCACCTCTTCGAATCTTGACCCTTTTGTGGCCATTTGATCGTACGGCATCCGATTCGAGCTCTGAAAAATCCTGGGCATCCGGCTTGACATCGTGCATTGGCTGGAAACTCCTGACAACCCGCACGGCAGTTGAAAAATTTATCAAAAATCCACAAGTGTCGCTCGAGCACCTTTTAAAAGTCGTCTTTCACTTGGTGCTTAAAATCGTCCTAGCTGGAGCCGCCGCCTTCGATGTTAAATATTTTTCCCCCAAATTCCGAATTTTTTGGCAAATTTTAGGCACATCCCGGGCTCAAAACTCCGCTCTCATTTGGTGAATGTCAAGTGGTTGCAACTTCCTTGGCATTTTGACATGTTCAGCCTTAATGCATTGACAAGACAAACACTCTATGACATATTTGAGAATGCCACCTTTAAGCCTTTCCCAGTAATAGCTCTTCCTAACTGCATTGAGGATCTTGGCATAGCCAGGATGTCCTGAGAAAGGGGAGTCATGAGCTTCCCAAAGTATCTTTTGCTTGAGTGACTGGCTTGCCAGTATACATAATCTCGTTCTATAGTAGACAAGTCTACTATTGATAGAGAATTCCTGATACTTTGCCTGTAGCTTCAGGTCTTGATCCTTGATAGGGATCTCCCTTAGCATTTTCTAATAAGTTGAATCATGGCATGCCTCTTCTCTAGCTAGCTCAAGTATTAGATTGTTTGGCATGGATACCTTTGTGGCTAGAGATCTAGATGTTGATGGATCTTGCAAGATCAGAGAATTTAGAAATGCCTTGCGACTGAGTGCATCAGCAACTACATTCTCCTTTCCAGGAAAGTATTTGATTTCAAAATCATATTCCTCCAGCACTTCAATCCATCGACGTTGCCTCATGTTAAGCTCATTCTGGGTAAAGATCCACTTAAGACTTTTATGATCTGTCACTAGTGTAAACTTGTTACCCAACAAGTAGTGTCTCCAGAGCTTGAGAGAATGGATGGCAGCTAATAACTCCAGATCGTGGGTAGCATAATTCTTCTCATGGCTCTTTAGTTTCCTTGAAGAGTATGCTATAGGATGACCCTCTTGCATAAGCACACATCCTAAGGCAAGTGTGCTAGCATCAGTTATTACTTCGAACTCCTTACCAAGATTTGAAAGTTTTAGGATAGGTGCTGATACCAAGCTTTGCTTTAGTTTGTCAAAGCTGGATTGTTCAACAATTGACCATACAATCGATGTTTGCTTCTTTAGTAGATCGGTCATGGCGCTGCAATCAAAGCATAGTCTTTGATAAAGACCCTGTACCATCTTGTCAATCCAAGAAAACTGTGTATTTCTTTGACATTTGTTGGTATTGGCCACTCCAGAATGTCCCTAACTTTGGTCGGGTCTACTGAAATTCCTTCAGCTGAACAATGAATCCCAGATATTCAATCTGTCGTTTGAAGAACGCACACATCTTTTTTTTGGCATAAAGCTTGTGTGCCCTCATTGTTTCAAGGACAATGCGAAGCTAGGGTTCATGATCTTCTTCCTATTTGGAGTAGACTAAGGTATCGTCAAAGAAGACGAGTACGAAGTCATCAAGATATGACCTAAAGATATCCTGCATTAACCTGTTGAAGGTGACAGGTGCATTTGTCAGCACGAATGATATGACTAGGAACTCAAAATGCCCATATCTTGTGTTGAATGCCGTCTTTGGGATATCTTCTTCCTTGATCCTTATCTGATAATACCTAGACCTAAGATCAATCTCGGAGAATATCTTCACACCTTGAAGATGGTCAAGAAGTTCATCTATTCTTGAAATAGGATATTTGTTCTTAATGGTTGATTGATTCAACCCTCTATAATCAATACACAGCCAAAGCATTCCATCCTTCTTCTTCTAGAACAGCACTGGAGCTCCCCATGGTGAACTTGTTAGCTATATATAGTTTGTCTATATATAGTGCCCCAGATCCCCTCTATATATTCCTATCATGTGTGCTCAATTTACACACTTTTGGGGTTCCACTTTCAGTGTCTCATGTCTCTCTCTTCTCCTCTCTTTTCCTCCGTTCCTCGTCTCCCTTGCACACTGTTCAACATGGTATCATAACCAAATAGAGCCCGTGAAGAGCAGCAGGTCTGCTCCTGACCACAAGGGTAAGCTCGTCATCAACCTCTGTGGTGTCCCGCACTCCCTGGCAACATCAGAGGCTGCTCCTAAGGGCTCCTGCTTGAATCAATCATTCAATACGGACACAGTGCCCTCTCTCATCCAATCATGGCTTCACTAGCGATGGATCTGACGTATTCGCAGCTGGAGCTGCTGCGCCGACGGTCGCCAGCCGGTACGCCATCTTGGGGGTGGAGAAGGACGTGAGCATGTCCAGCATCAAGAGTACCTACCGCCGACTAGCCCTGCGTTACCATCCGGACATGGCCAGGCGGCCTCTCTGGTAGGGCCTTTGTTTGCAGAGGAGAAATTAGGGGCTCTCTTGTCGAGTCCAGGCAATGCTGCTATATCCAGCCCACGTCCTCCGACCCTACGTTACCATCAGGACATGGCCGGGCGCCCTCTCTGGCAGGGGCCTTCATTTGCAGAGGAGAAATTAGGGGCTCTCTTGTCGATTCTAGGCAATGCTGCTATATCCAGCCCACATCCTTTCTGGCAGGGGCCTTCGTTTGCAAAGCCTGGCCCCCAGGCCCATCCACACATCAGTGTAAGAATAACAGAGATTATCTCACTTTGCAACACGGTGCGATGCGTGTAGAGCACCTCCTGCACGGCTTTGGCAGTATGTGGTGTCAAAATTTAGAGTTTCTTGGAAGTCAGTGGGGCTGAGCAGTTAGGCTTTTCACCTTCATGGAATGATGCCAACATGCATAAGGTTTTGGGACCTCTATTGAAAGGAAAAAACCACTTTAGTGGCACAAAGTCATCTCGCAGTGGAACCACGTCCTACTATGGAATGATTGTTAGGGCTTTGAGTTTTTCGTGTACTCGCTCATATGCTTGTCTTGGAGTAATGGCATTGATATTTGGTATCATCGATAGGCTCATATGTGAAGCTCAAGGCACTACCTCATCTTACAGCCAATCAGCAGGCCTTGCAACACTAGAGATGATGGGACTGTTTGCAAGGACAATATTTCTGCTGATAATATTTACACCTGCAGTGTTAAGTGCTCCTTTTGCGAATGCTTTTGGAGATAGATTCTAGCATTCTTAGATGCAGCTTGTGCATCATACTCTAGAGTTTGCAGGTGCGGCATTCATCAAATGGGGGCAGTGGGCCGCAACTAGACTAGATCTCTTTCCATGGGATTTATGCGTTGAGTTGTTCCAGCTGTTGAGTTGTTCTAGCTGATGTTTCATTCCTTATTCATTGTTTCTAGTTGTTGTTCGTCTATTCCAGTTGATGTTTCGATGTTCCCAATGAAAGATGTCCTATCAAGGAAATGGAGAATTCCTGTGATAAGAGAATTTCTATGATAAGATAGATTCTACATTGTTTCGTTTATATTCTTTCCAGCTAATGATCGTCTATATTCCAGCTGATGATAAATTGTTTTATTTATATTCTGTTCATCGGGCCCCACATGTGTTATGTTGTCTATAGAGCGGCGTCGCGAACCGTCTCTATAGACCTCGTGTTGTTCTAATGTGACTATAACGTTTTTCTTTGAGTTTTGATGTGATAGATATACTGCTTACATCCCAAGTTCAGTTGAAGAAATTCTTGGAGATTTTATCTTTTGCAGTGATGTCGCTTATCCTTATTTTACATGTTGTATATTAAGGAGTGATAAAGCTCTTTTGATGCCTCTGAATAGGTTGTTGTAATTCAGGAGTGATGTAGCTCCTTCTCCGTTGATGTTCTAATTCACGAGTGATGTAGCTCCTTTGATGCCTATGAATAGGCTCTTGTAAGTTCAACTTTGTAATTTTATATTTTGAATATTAATATAACAGTAGGCCTATATAGAGCTATGGGTTTTTCCCTTGAGCCCCCAAGGGTTTTTTCATCCATAGTAAGGGACCTTTATTTGAGCGGGGGTGTTAGCTATATATAGTCTGTCTATATATAGTGCCCCAGGTCCCCTCTATATATTCCTATCATGTGTGCTCAATTTACACACTTTTGGGGTTCCACTTTCGGTGTCTCATGTCTCTCTCTTCTCCTCTCTTTTCCTCCGTTCCTTGTCTCCCTTGCGCACTGTTCAACATGGTATCAGAGCAGGCATAGGTCAGTAGCGGAGAGTATCTTGCCTTGTTGTACCTGCTGTTGGCCATGGTAACCTAGTCCCCCTCCATCTCTCCCATTATGTTCGTCACCAGGAGGCTCATCTGCCTCTACCATCACCAGCATAAGGGTTTAAGGCGGCCATGCCTTGCCTCCCGGAGATGGCCGTCGGAGAATCGAAGATAGCAGACCAGGGCCGAGCTGCTGTTCTCATCAGCAAAAAGCCAAGCCTCCCACAGATGGCCGTCCGAGAATTGAAGACAACAGACCAGGGCCGAGCTACTGTTCTCATCAGCAAAAAGCCAGGCCTCTCCACCAGAGAGACATCGGCTCAACATCCCAGAGACATGAGACACCGAAAGTAGAACCCCAAAAGTGTGTAAATTGAGCATACATGATAGGAATATATAGAGGGGACCTAGGGCACTATATATAGATAGACTATATATAGCTAACAGAACTGCTAGGACAAATGTAGCCATGATCTAACAGTTGCTTAAGTTGCTCCTTTTGCTCAATTGCTTCCGGGATGGACATTCTATATGGCCTCTTTGCAATTGGCACAGCTCCTGGAACTAGCTTGATTTCATGATCAACTTCCCTTTAAGGCGGAAGTTCTGTCAGCTCTTCAGGAAATACGTCTACATACTCCTTTAGCCATGAAGGTTTTTCACTAGACTCCTGATTCTGATCTAGCTTATTTAGCTTAATCAAGTAGATAGGTAGTCCTTTTCTAACTCCCTTTATTATCGGAGATGCTTTGGCCAATTGAATTTTCGGCTTTCCAGCCTCTCCTTGTGTTGTGACTAATTCCCCTTCAAAGTTTCGAAAGGAAACTTGGCCCTTTCCACAATGAATGTGGGCATCATTAGGTTTAAGCCAATCCATTCCGAGTAAACACTCATGGATACCTAGGTTCATAACCCTGAATCTGACCGAAGTCGACTTCCCTCCCTATAGGAATTCCACTTGAGGTTGCGCTTGGGCAATAAGTTTATTTACGTTAAAACTTGCTAAGCGTTCCTCACAATACTTTAACATGCCTAGTTCAGCTTTCAGCCAAGAGACCTAATCACTTAACTTTTTTATCAATACTCACAGTCCAGACAATCATTGATAAAAAGAGTCTTATTTCATTCATATGGGCATAGCCCTTTTTGGAGTACAATTATTCTCGAGAAGATGGAACAAGCTAATACATCAATTTGAGGAGAATAGGATTGTGTTACATTCAGCTACGGGAACTAGGTAATAGTATGGATTGGGGTCATGGATTTTTAGGAATCGATAGGTCATTGGAAGATTAGGGTATCTTTTCCTTTGATATCCGTTCTTCTCATAACGTCCCAACACCTTAATTTTGTCGTTAGGGATTACTCGAGTCACTTCCTCGTACACATACTTGTTCAGCTTGACCTTTCAACCTCCGACATGTAGGGTTGTGTTTGCGTGAGCCTCAACAAAGATGAACAGCTTCATGATCTTCAGGTCCTCCAGAAACTTGATTCTCTTTAGGTTGGTTTGAAGGTACGCAAATCAATGGGCAGCTATGTAATAGATTCCTGAATCGCCCGTCCATCTCCGTTCCACATACAAGGGCGATGGATTGTAGATGTGGTCTAGGATATTCATCATATCGATCCTCCGTCGATAATCTGAAGCACGCATCGCAGTCATAAACATAACTTGGAACACCAAGAATCTGTTCCACACTTCATGACTCTACAAGTCAGCATTGATAAGTAAGTAAGGAAACGATCTTAACAGCAACATTTGCTCTACTTTACCTCATTAAGTTTCCTTGTAAAAGAAAAATTTTTTGTTGGTTTGCTCTGATACCAACTGTAACGTGTCCACCTATTCGCTTTGCAGGACACGTCTTAGCAGCCCATTGGAAAGAGAGTCCAGAATGCGCCACCCGGCACTCCCATGGAATGGCACGGGGTTTGCGATCTAGGTCTTCCTGAGTCTCCCACGAAGTGGAAGCATTCCGGCCGTTCCCACTTAGGACTGACCTGAATCAGGGTTTTGCTAATGGTCAAGTTCCTAGAGAGTAACTAACGTCGAACCCCAGGCAAACTACTTTACGCAGAAACGTCAGGGTCGAAGCAGATTCATGCTGCACTTGGTTCAAGGAGAATGGGAAACAAGAGGGATGCAAAGCTCGTCCTCTCTTCCCATAAGACATAGTCCCATTCGGTTCCCCTAAAACAATATAAATTGGGACTCTAGTATTCTAGATTCTAAGTCAACGTTCCTTGCTGTTCATTTCCTTCGAGAAAAGTTCCCGGCCAACCGGGACCACCCATCCTTAGGACGGACCCATGGCCACATCCACCGCACTTTCCTCAGGGTTGCTTTAGTTGTCTAATTACCTACCACATTTAGTTGGACACGCATAAAACAGCTTCCTTAATTAGCCAATTAGACACCGGTTCCTTCATGTAATCTTAGCACTGACATAGAAAAACAATGTCAAACAAGTTCCTTTACAACATTTGATCTTATTTATATTTGGAATACATCATATAATCTAGCCCATAGGCTAATCCGTAATCCACCTGAAGGCAATCTTTAATCCACCCGAAGGCAATCCAGCAATCCACAGGGATTACTATTCCAAGATTCTGCCCGTAGACTAGTATGCGGGCCTCGAGATCCAATCCCAAGTCACGTCAGCCTCTTGTGCAGGGCCCAGAAGGCAAGGGATTTATGGCCAGAGCCCCCCTAGCACCCAAGTTTCCTCCTGCTCCAAGTAGCACCCAACGGAGAGACCTCTCGGGGCGGGTTCGGTCCACACGGCTAACAACCCCCTTGGTTAGGGTCAGGCAGCCAGTCAGGGGTAACTAATGCTGCCTCTCACTCCAGGCCTTCAACCTGAAGCATTTACTATTTTTCCATCTTTAGTTCTTTGAGCAAAGCGATACAAACAGTGCTCCTAGCTTATACAAACACAAACAGTCCAGTGGTCGTTTATTTGGCCAACTGCTAAGGAGTGAATCCTTCTCTCCGAATGCATCCAGCATTCAATTCGGTATCAAATTGCGAGCTGGCAAGATCCTCAAGGGTTCGTTGCTTTATTACCCTTTTTTCCTTGGGTTAGGGTTTATGCCCTATCAATCCAAATTAGCAACACCTTAGGTTCCTTAAATTAAGACAGTAAATCCTAGCGACTTTGTCTCTCTAACTTGATTTGTCAATTGCTCGTTACCTTAACTTGGCAACTTAGTAGTAGGATGACTACTCATCCTCTTGCAAGTTAGAACCTGCCAACCTTATTCCAAGGAGTGGCAAATCTATCTTGTGATTAAACCACAAAGCCATGCGACGTTGCAACTTGTTGCACAAGTGTTGGACCTAACTCATGGGATCATTTCTCCCATCAAACGGTGTTTCTTGGTCAAGAAGTATGTTTAGTCAAGATGTAGGGTTTGGGGTGTCTTCTTACCCAACCCAACCCCTAACCTTGCTAGGACAATAATGTTTGGTCCTAGGTTCTAAACTTGATTAGAAGTTTAGTATTAAGTCGATTGATCCTTAGGGTAAAAACCCTAGATCGTTATTGTATGAGCATCCAACTAACCCCAAACATTCCGTGAATGTGGGTAGGACCTTTGGGTTCAAAAGTCTCGACTTGGCGTCCCAAGTGCAATACTAGGTAGAATTTTCAACGTGCTAAACTCTACCTAGCACTTTGAAGTGTCCATCATACCATCTAGTTAAGCTTTTACGAATCCCTTGAGGGTTATAACATTGAAAATGATCTACCTAAAATGATCTAATTATCTTGCGACAAGAATGATCTTTGCTCAAAAGAGATACAAATACTTTTCCTAAGATATACAAATAAATAGATTGAGGATGCAACGTTCCATGTAAGTATGCAAATCATAAACTTTTCCTTCAATGCAATTATAGGGTTTGCAATTGACCATTTCTTTTCCTTGCTAGAATCATAATGATTGACAATTTGGGGGTAACCCGCACATAAAACCTACTTAGATTTACACTAAGAACTTTGCCTACAACCTTTCGTTTAATGCTATTGAATTTCAGGCTTTCATATGACATGCAACCTTTTCTAGATACAACATCGATAGATGAAGTTCATGCATGGCGAATACCATAAGATTATTGTTGACTTAATCCATCCTGTGACACTTAATTCATATTAAAATACAAGCATCTTCGCATGCAACATGCAAGTTATTAGTTTCATTTCCATGCAATGCAATTGCTTGGACAAGATCGACAACGATTATGTCATTTGAAACTACAAGTAGAAAATTACCTAAATGCCTTATGCACTTTTCTTTTCCGTGGTCAATCAAATATGCATTTAAACAATTTCATATTTTAACCCTAAGCAATATGCACTTAGGAATTTCAATTTGGAAATGCAAGCAAGAGCAACATGCAAATTCAAACTTGTAAGATGACTGCGTAATTTTGTATTCATAACTTCCACATGAAATTTAAGCATGCCCAATGTGAAATTAAACTTCTAAGAACCTAGGTTTGAGGACTTGCGGCGATGTCCATGTGTAAACTTGGGTTCGAGGCTTCCGCGGGTGCGCCTTGCGTCTTTGGCTTTGGATCCATCGTTGATGCAGTGGGCTTGAACTTCGTGATTTGTCCTTGCCTTTACACGATCTCCAGACTCCCTTCAAGCTTGGCAACTCAACCTCAAAATCTGCCTACTCCCTCTTGCGCAGGAAATTCCTTCACAAAACACGGTTTTAAGAAACTGGGAAATAAGCCGTGTGCACGAGGCTTATGGAAGCCTTATCCTAAGAAGCTTCTGCTTCTGGAAAAAATGATGTGGAGGGGGTAATGATTGAAGGGGAGGAGATTGACGACTGCCAGGGTGATGTCAACGAGGAGGGTATGATGGTGGCGGTGGATCAGCGCAACGGCAGCAGGTCTTGGCGTGGCGGCAATCTGGCGGGCTGCAGCATGGCACGACATAGCCTTCTCTTTCTCTCTCTTTGTTCGTGCCTCCCCGCAAGCTCTAAAGGGGAGGTTATATACGCTAAGGGGGGGGAGGTAGCCACACACGTGGCTTGTGCATGCCTCCCCCCTCATGCTTCCACACACCCCACTCGTCCCTCTCTTCACTTAACTCACTCCTCCACACACTCCCTCTCCCCCTGCCATGCATCGGTTGCAGGGAGGGGTAATTAATAAAAAATATTTCCTTAATCTTACTAATTATCCAATTTCCCCTTTTTTCAAGAAGGGTGTTCTCATGTGGCTTTGCGGTCTTCAAGCCATGGCCTCTTATGCACCGTATGGGTGGAGTTTATTAATGCGTGAAGGTGGGGTATTTGGCCCAGGGTTCTTCTAGTCACGGGGAGAATTTTTTTAAGCTGCTTTTGTGCGGGCGTGTAGAGGTTACAATTCATTAATATTTCTTTCGAAAATATTACATAGGCAGAGAGGTTGAGCTTCGCATCCCTCTTGTTTCCCATTCTCCATGAACCAAGTGCAGCAGAAATTGGCTTCGACTCTGTTGTTCCTACACAAAGTGGTTCATCTAGAGCTCAAGGCTAGCTACTTCCTAGAGACTTGGCTGATAGGAAAGAAACCCTGACTTTAGGTTGATCCTAAGTGGGAATGGTCGGATGCTTCTGCTTTGGAGCAAACTCAGGAAGACCTAGATTGCAAACCCTGTGACATTCCTTGTGAGTACTAGGCGGCGCTTTCTAGACTCCCCTCCCAATGGACTGCTAAGACGTGTCTCACGTGGATAAGTGGACACGTTACAGTTGGTATCAGAGCGAACCAACGAGATCTAAAGATTACAAGGGAACTTAATGGAGGAAAATAAAGGGAACAAGGGGATAAACAGGGGAAGGTGAGTAGAATTGAGCAGTGTTTTTTGTTGAAAACATTTCTTTACTCACTTATGGATTATGGGTTACAAAATCACGAAACATGGAGCAAGTTCTTGGTGTTCCAGGTCATGTTCATGACTGCAATGCATGCTTCGAATTATTGTCAGAGGCTTGGCATGATGAATATTCTGGACCGCATCTATAATCTCTCGCCCCTGTATGCGAAGCGAAGATGGACGGGAGACTCATGAATATACTACATAGTAGCCCATCGACTCGCATACCTTTAGACCAACTTGAAGACAATCAAGTGGATGGAGGATTTAAGGATCGTGAAGCTATTCATATTTGTGGAAGCTCGCGTAAATGCAACTTTGCATGTGAGCGGATGGCAAGTCAAGTAGAATAAGTATGTCTATGAAGAAGTGACCTAGGTGATCTCTACTGACAGAATCAAAGTGTTAGGGCACTATGAGAAGAACGGGTATCAAAGGAAGGGATATCCCAAGCTTCCTATGACTTACCATTTCATGAAAATCCATGGCCCCACTCCATATTATTATTCCCTCCCTATAGCCGATTGTAATACAATCCTATTTTCCCCAAATTGATGTATCAATCAGCCTGTCCTACTTATCCAAAAAAAGTGTACTCAAGGGGTTATGTCTTCATGAATAAATAAGACTTTTTACAATTGTCTATCTTGATCATAAATGTTAACTAAGGTGTTAAGTGATTAAATCACTTAGCTAAAAAGTTGTGCTAGTCATATTAACATAATATGGGAACGTATGATAAGATGTTAACATAAAGAATCCTGTTGTTCAGACGCAACCCCAAGCGCAAGTTCCAAATTCAACTCCTACACTAAGTCCAGCCGTGGTTCAAGAGAAGAAATTCCTTCTCAAAAAAATTAAGCCACCCGAGTTTGATGGCAAGGGAAGGACTGTTCAAGCCGACATCGAGATCTGGATTGAGTCCATGGAGGACTATTTTGAGGTAGCGGGAACTGCACCTGCTAACCAAACCATGCTCACCAAACTTAAGCTTACAGGCGAAGCAAGACTTTGGTGGAAACAATGGTGCAGAGACCAAGCGATCTCAGAGGGGATAGTGGGATACGCTTAAGGAAGCTATGTGAGGGAGGTATCTGTCACCTCCCTACTACACACAAAAGATGGATGAATTCTATGACTTGAAGCAGCTAGGATTATCCTTGAAAGTATATTATTTGAAGTTCATTTCACTCCTAAAGTATGCACCCCCAATGGATATGACACAATAGGTGTCAAAATTCTGTGTTGGGTTAAATCCACCCATAAACACTCGATTGGAATCAATGCACCCAATGGACCTACAAGACGCACTCATTCAAGCTGCTCCAATAATACAGGAGGTGCAGACCAAACCAAGAAACAACATGATTTGGCCTTACAAAGATCAGAATAAGGGCATGTCTAAGGCCTAGACTAAGAGAGCGTAGGGTCAGAATCAGGGCCAAAGAAAGAAAGCTAGGGTCAATGCTATTAACAACTTTGTTCCAACACAAAGCAATGATCGCAACCCATGTTACTTCCATTGCAATGAGCCTGGACACTTCAAGAGGGAGTGTCCCAAGCTTGGTAGAGGACATCGCCAGGGGTAATTCCAAGGTCAAAATAGAGCCACTCATGGCCAAGAAACCACCGTTATGGCCAAAGGAAGAACCTCTAGTGTTTCCAAAAAGGAGTTGGACAATGAAGAAGATCCATCCATGGATGCTGATATTGAGAGGGCAACAGTTCACGCTACTCTTCACAAGAAGGGTCCAAATCGCCAATTCTCGGTGATTCAAACTCCATCAGAATATCAATGTAAAAGCTTCAAAACCTTGATTGACTGTGGCAGCACACATTCCTTCATTTCACCAATCTATGCAAAAAGATTAGGGATAGCCACAATAGATGCACCTACTTTACTTGCGGAATTAGCAAATGGTCGTGAGGTCACTTGTACTAGACAAACTGCTAAGGTGAAATTCCTACTAGTGGGAAGCCAACTTCTATGAGATTCAGGGTAATGAACCTAGGTGTCCACGAATTTTTACTCGGAATGGATTGGCTAATACCCAATGATACCCACATCCACTGTGGGAAGGGCCGAGTCTCCTTCCGAAATTCTGAAGGGGAACTAGTCACGAGTCAAGGTGAGGCTGGTAAGCCAAAAATACAATTGGCAAAAGCAACTCGGATAATAAAAGGTGTTCAAAAGGGTCTACCTATCTATCTGATTAAACTGAATAAGCTAGATCAAAATCAGGAATGTGGAGAAGAACCTTCATGGTTAAAGGAATATGCAGGCGTATTCCTTGAAGATCTGATGGAACTTCCTCCCCAAAGGGAAGTCGACCACGAAATCAAACTTGTACCAAGAGCTGCACCGGTCGCAAAGAGGCCGTATAAGATGTCCATCCCCCGGAAGCTATCGAATTGAAAGAGCAACTCAAGCAACTGTTAGATCGTCCTAGCAGCTCACCATGGGGAGCTCCAGTGTTGTTCCAAAAGAAGAAAGATGGAATGCTTCGCCTATGCATTGACTACAGAGGGTTGAATCAAGCAACCATAAAAAATAAATACCCCATTCCAAGAATAGATGAATTACTTGACCATCTTCAAGGGGCAAAGATATTCTCAAAGATAGATCTCATATCTAGATATGATTAGATAAGGATCAAAGAAGAAGATATTCCGAAGACTACATTCAGTACAAGGTATGGACACTTCAAATTGCTAGTGATGACATTTGGGCTAACGAATACTCCTACTATCTTCAACAGGTTAATACATGATATCTTTAGGCCCTATCTTGATGACTTCATACTCATCTTTTTTTATGATACCCTAGTCTACTGAAAACAGGGAAAGGATCATGAACCCAGCTTTGCATTGTTCTTGAAATAATGAGAGCACACAAGCTTTATGTCAAGAAGACGAAGTGCACATTTTTCAAGCGATAGATTGAATATTTGGGACTCATTGTATCAGCAGAAGGAATTTCAGTAGATCCAGCTAAGGTCAGAGACGTTCTGGAATGGCCAATGCCAACTTCTGTCAAAGAAATACATAGTTTTCTTGGGTTGACAGGGTGGTACAAGATTTTCATCAAAGATTATGCTTTGATTGCAGCACCTTTGACTAATCTACTAAAGAAGTAAGTAGCAATTGTACTGCTGAACAGACCAGCTTTGACAAACTAAAGCAATGCTTAGTATCAGCACCCATCCTGAAACTTCCTGATCTTAGTAAGGAGTTTGAAGTGGTAACTGATGCTAGCGCACTTTCTTTAGGATGTGTACTTATGCAAGAAGGTCATCCCATAGCATATTCTTCAAGAAAATTGAAGAGCCATGAAAGGAATTATGCTACCCACGACCTAGAGAGCTGTTGGCTATCATCCATGCTCTCAAACTTTGGAGACATTACTTGCTAGGTAACAAATTTTCCTTAGTAATGGACTACAAGAGTCTTAAATGGATTTTCACTCAGAATGAGCTCAATATGAGACAACGTCGATGGATCAAAGTGCTGGAAGAATATGATTTTGAAATCAAATATAGGCCTGGAAAAGAGAATGTAAGTGCCGATGCACTCAATCTTGCAAGGCATTTCTAAATTCTCTCATTTTGCAAGATCCATCAACAACAAGGTCTCTAGCCACAAAGGTATCAATGCCAAACAACCCGATCCTTGAGCTAGCAAAAGAAGGGGCATATCATGACCCAGTCTATTAGAAAATGCTAAGGGGGATCCCCATCAAGGATCAAGACCTAAAGCTAAAGATGAAGTATCAAGAATTCTCCATCAGTATAGTGGACTTGTCTACTTTAGGACAACATCATGTATCCCTGCAAGCCAAACTCTCAAGCAGAAGATAGTTCAGGAAGCCCATGACTCCCCTTTCTTAGGACATCTTGGTTATGCCAAGACCCTTAATGCGGTCAGAAAGAGCTATTATTGGGAAAGGCTCAAGGGAGACGTACTCAAACATGTCACGGAATGTTTGTCTTGTCAACACATTAAGGCAGAACATGTTAAAATGCCTGGGAAATTGCAACCACTTGACATTCCACAAATGAAATGGGAGTTCATTAGTATGGACTTCATTGTTGGCTTACCCCAAGTTCAAGGAGGATATAACTCTATTATGGTTGTAGTAGATATGCTCACCAATGTCGCACATCTCATCCCTGTCAAGACGAACTATAAAGCCTCAGACATCGTAAGATTATTCATCAAGGAAGTATTCAAACTTCATGGGTTACCCAAAAGAATCATTAGTGATCGTGACTCTCTTTTCACATCACATTTCTGGAGGGCTATCTTTGAGGCTATTGAAACTCAACTCTGTTTCAGTACAGCTTACCATCCCCAAACTCATGGTCAAACAGAACGAGTCAATCAAGTCATTGAAGATATGCTTAGGGCATACTATTGTTGCGAACCCAAAAAGCGGATTCAATATTTACCACTGGTTGAGTTTTCTTACAATGCTTCTTACCAACAGAGTATTCAGATGACCCCTTTCCAAGCATTGTATGGGCATGATTGTCGTACCCCTTTGAACTTCTCAGATCCAACTTTGAGGGTAGAAACTTCTAGACAGATGCTGGAAGACATGGATGATCAAATCAAATCAATAAGACAAGACATTCAAGCTGCCAAGGATAGACAGAAGGCTTACGCTGACTTGAAACGGCAAGATAGATCCTTCTTCGAAGGTGATATGGTCTTTATTCGTGTACGCCCTAAAAAGAGTTCACTGTCCTTGGGAGAGTATAAGAAGCTAAGTCCAAGGTATTGTGGACCTTATAAGATCACTAAGTTCCTAGGGCCTAATGCTTATAGACTACAGTTGTCCACAACTCTAAAGATTCATAATGTATTTCACATTAGCCTATTGAAAAAGTATCTACCTAATCTGAATCATGTACTTGACGATCAACAAATTGTAATGCCTAGCCAAGGAGTCCTTGAGCTGCGGCTTGATAGAATCCTAGATGTCAGGGAGAGGCATTTGAGATCAAGGACCTTGAGAGAATACTTCATCCAGTGGAAAGATTATCCCAAAGAGGATGCCATCTGGATGGATGAATGAGAGCGGCATTTTGGTACCGGAAAAATGCTTAAAAATAGCTAAAATTTATGAATATCAAGGGAAAAATATTCAATGTCAAAGGCGACGGCTCGACCTAGGACGATTTTAAGCGTCAAAGTGCTCTAAGGACGCCCGGGCAACATTTGCGGATTTTTAGTAATTTTCCCATGCGCCTGTGCCGGTCAATGGAGCTATCAGCCAGTGCGGGATGCCGAGATGAGCTCACAGAAATTTTCAGACTGCAATTTGGACACCGTATGCGCGAGAGGCGGGGAAAAGGCCAAAAGGCCGGTCAAGAATTGGGAGGTGCCCACAAAGGAGGAATGAGGGGGTGCCTTTGTGAAGGGGCACCCCCCCATTTAAAAAAATCGTGATTTAGGAGGGGGACGGCGACTGATCAGCACCGCGAGAAAAACGCCCCCTCCCCCCCCCCCACAAATCGAGATGGTGGCTGAAGAAGAAGCCATAGAGGTAAGCACTCCAGGCCACTACATTGTTCTCATGCTCCGCATCGCTCCGATTTACGCAGACAATGGCAGCCTGTAGAGGGAGAGAGAAAATCAGTCTTTCTCTCTCCTCCCTCTCTCTCCTCTAAGGGGGATTCATGTGGGAAGAGAAAGGAAGAAGAAAGAATGGTGGAGGCTTGTCCGGCATCGATCGGATTGCTCCACGGGCTGGAGATGGTGACGTGTGATCATCACGAGCATGAAATGCTGCTGATTTTCAGATTTGCAGCCATGGACATGAAACCCGAGACACGCAAATAAGCGGTAATTCAATTTTTTCAAAGGAAATTTGAGATTTCATGGCTTTTGATTGATAAAATATTGTTCATATGGACTAAAAATTGTTTATGTTGCTGTTTTCCATGAGTACTTGTTGATCATAATCAGAAAATCAGAAAAACATGCATCTTGTGGCTCAAAATAATACACTAAAACGCGTAAAATATGGAAAATCAAGGGAAAATGATATTTTTGAGCATAAAAATGGAAGAATAAATAGGAACACCAACTAAATTTTCATTTTTGTTGAAAGAAGGAACTAAGGGCCACAGCCCATAGCCTATTTTGAATTTTCAATAATTAAGTAATGCAGAAAATAAGGGAAAATACAAGGAAAATAGAGAAAAACCATAAAAAATAGGAAAAATTACATTTTGGGTGCAGAAAATTAATGAAAATTAAGAACAATGTTTGTGAATGTTTGTGGGGGCTGAAGCATGAGGATTTGCCTCAGTTCAACCTCACCTTCTTGTTCTAGTGTGTCTTTTTTCGCTCTTTACGCATAAAATGATGGCAAAATGCATTATGAATGTATACAACAATGCAACATTTGATTGATGGGAGCGTAGAGTGGTTAAAATGTGTCTAAATGTGGAGTCAAATGATGAAAAGATTGCTGTTTTCTTTTGCATGCCATATAGGTCGGTGAATAATTATAAAATAAGAGCCCAGTAGCAGGAGGGTTTCCTCGGTGCTAGGTTCGTGCAACGCTGCATAAGAACGGTAGTTGAAAATCATTAAAAGGATGTTTTCCACATGTGCACAATATTGATTTTATAATTGGTTGAGCACTTAGCATCCACAATATGCATAAATCATGGAAATATTTAAAGGTATCAGAAATCCTGGATGCACAGCAATTGCTTTCATTAGGACCTTGACCCACGTTGAGTGAGAGACAGGATACCCTAAGCCATAGGCTAGTCGTGGGGTCTAGGGGAAAGAGAAGTAAGGACAATGGTACATTCCTGTATACGATTAAATGGTACCTTGAGTGGATTTTGTGTGAAATGTTTATATGTTGAGCGACGCATCGAGGGGCCAATCCCCAAGGTGTAGGAGAGTCGCAGAGGGGTGGCGGCACTCAGCCGTTGGAGGACCCCCTATGTCTGTGTTTCGTGACATTAGGCAATGAGTAAGGGACTCCCTCTGAGGAGTAGTGGGTGAGAGAAGAGTGGACTACAAACGACGTAATACAAACGCAAGATATTTAGGAAGGCAATGTATGTGTCATCAACGCTCTTGGCCGCGAGGCCGTGGGGTTGTTGAGCGTGTGAGATAGAGGTCCGGCTAGTGCACGAGCCAGTGCCGGCCCGTTCTAGGTTCCATCAGTGGTGCGTCTACTGGGAGCCGCTTAAAAGTGGCGGTCCTCGAATCCTGGTCGTCTAGGGACCAACTAGCAGTTTATGCCAAAGGATACTGTGATTGATCTGTTGTTTATCGATAAGCATCGTCTAGCAGAAATCCAAAAGCAAGAGAGAGATGAAAGAGCTAGGCGACGTGCTGAAATTTTTAGGAGATATTCCCCTAAGCATAGCGGTGCTGAACCCTTACGAGGGAGTGGATCTAGTGGTCTTGGTGCCACAAGCAGTAAGTTAGGAGAAGGTGGAAGCTCTAGTGCTCCCCTTTCTTCCATAAGCCAGTCTACATCAAGTGCGGGAGGTGTAACCCCACCGTCCCCTATTCCTAGTGCAAATCCAATCCTCGTCATGGTGCAACCTATTGCAATTCCAGTAGGAACTACGGATTTGCCGGCTCTAGGTTACCTGCTACCCATTTTTAATGGGTTGGTTGAGGAAGATGCAGAACTCCACATTAGGGAGTTTCAAAAGCTGATGTTTAATTGTCGCATCTAAGAAGAAGGACATTTAATGATGTTCTTCAATATGACTCTCAAAGGAAGAGCCGCTATATGGTATCATGGTTTAGAAGCCGGAACCATATTGAATATTGACGCATTTTATGGAGCTTTTCGAAGGGAGTTTGCCCCTAAAAGGGGTGGGCAATATTGGTTGCGTGTACTCAACGTGACCCGCCAAGAACCACACGAGGATATTCGTGCTTATGCGAAGAAAATAAAAGAGGTTTTCTGTAAGTTGGACACCTCTATTCCTATCCCCGCAGCTGCCCAATTAGAATATTTCCTACATGGTTTGGACTTTAATATCCAATTGCAGCTGAGTAGTTTCCCCTTGGGGGATATAGATACTGCCATTACACGAGCACAAGAGGTGGAATCCCGACTACAAGCAGCCTATGCTTCTCGAGGTAATTTGAATATGGGTTTAGTATTGGGAAACAATATGGCGACGGCCAATGGCAGTAGTGGCCAAGGGATAGTGATGGCTAATCCTAATGGGAGAGGGAACATGATGCAGAATGTCCCTTTATTACCAGCTCCCCCTAGCATGTCGATGCCTACGGGCAGACAAATGGCTTCAAATGGTGGAGGCCAGGTGGTCAATTCCAATACCATGCTGGTGGCTCAACAACCAGTGCCTAATCGAATTGTTAGGCCGATGGAACGACATGGTAATGACCAAGGCTATGAGTCGAGCGCTTCCAATGTTCTTGGCGAGGTTAAGGACATGATGAAGCATTATACCGACATGATTACGGAGCAGTATCGGCAAATAGCCGTTGATGTCAACTTTCTTAAAAAACAAAAAAATTTGATAGGAAGTAGATACCCAGATGAGGGTGCACCTTCGAGGTTTAGTTGCAAATGGTGTGGTGGACAGCACTATCCAAGAAATTGCCCAAATGTTAAGTACGACATCTGTGGAAAATCCGGCCATTTAGCAGCTACTTGCTGGAGTAAGATCAGTTTCCTCCAGCGGGGTAGTCAGCAACTAGGGCCTGTTAATCATCGTGCCCAAGGAAATGATTCCCAGCGAGAAGATGGGCCTAAACAAATACTTCAACGACCAAAGACTACAGTGGAGGAGCTACCCAATGGTAGTGGAGTTAGTTTGATTGAGGCTATACGCGTTAATGATGCTGAAACCTCTAATCTGCGAGCTATTCTTACAAGAGGTCAAAAGGGTAGAGAAGCCGACAAGGATAAGCTTGTCGATGGAAACCCTAAACAAGGCGACAAAGGAACACAAGTTTTGGATCCTGCCATGGAAGGGGGACCTTTGAAGCCCGTAGAAAGTAAAGCCGATAAGGAACCACCAAAGAAGAAGGTGAAAGTTAAGAAAGAGGCAATAAAGCCGGTTCAGCGACCTAAAGAGCGGAGGGTTTGGCGTGAAAAGCGAGCTCTATCGAACTATCATGAATTCGATTTGGCGAGCTCTCTTTGCGAAGTCAAGCCGAATGTGAATCTTTTACAGCTTATTAAGCTTTCCCCGGGAGTACGCAAGGAATTTAGAAAGATCCTACGTACCGGGTATATCGTAGAACCTTTGGGTATTGCGCGAGTTGGTGATGACTGGTTCGAGCATGCTCAGAAGCATTGCCCAAGGGTTGCAGCCTATGTCGATGGGATATTAGTAGATTATGCCATTGTCGACATGGGATCATCTGTTAACATTATGAGTTCTGAATTGATGGAAAGGTTGGGTCTTGCGATCTAGAAGGATACCTCCACAATCCTCAGAATGGCAGATGATAGTTTGAGACAGCCGGAAGGCTGCATTACTAAGGTCCATGTCACTATTGCAAATGTAGAATGCCTGTTGGACTTTAGGGTGATTCGTTTTGCAGGCCGTCCAAGTTACCAAGTATTACTCGGATGACCTTGGATCTTGCAAGCGGACTGCCAAGTAGATATACCCGCCGGTCGACTGATATTCGGCAGAGGTGCCCAACGTGTGGTGGTTGATGCTTATCCTGAGTCCCCGTAGAGTGAGAGAGCTCCTCTATCTTCTACAGAATTGGAGACGTTAGAAGATTTATCTGCCAGTGAGACATCATCGAGTGATGAGTCCAAAGAGGGATCCACCACGGAAGACATCTATCAGATTACTTTGAACGAGCCGATAGAGGGCCAAGATCGTATAAGAGATGCAGATGTTATCGAGCTAGACCTTGGTACGCCTAATGATTCGTGGCCAATCAAATTAGGTTCTATGCTCAGCACAGCAGAAAGGGAGGACTATGTGGCCTTGATCCAAGAATTCCGTGATATCTTTGCCTGGAGTTATGATGAGCTGAGAGGCATTCCTCCTAGTCTTGCTATTCATACAATTCCGTTGAAAGAGGGCAGTCGTCCTGTACGACAGAAAGTAAGGCATATGCCTTTCGAACTGAGGGACGGGCTGTTTGAAGAGTTACAGAAGCTTCGGAAAGCGGGTTTGATTTTTCCTGTGTAACACACGGAATGGTGTTCACCAGTCGTGATCAGGAAAAAGAAAAATAATCAAATTCAATTATGTGTAGACTTTAGGGAGCTGAATAAGCAGACAGTTAAGGACTACTACCTGTTGCCATTTATTGACCAGATTTTGGATCAATTAGCGGGTAGGGAGATATATTCGTTTATGGATTGCTTTGCAGGATATAACCAGATGGCAATTGCAGAAGAGGACAAGTTGAAAATGACTTTTATTACTGTATTTGGTACTTTTGTGTATCATGTGATGGCCTTTGGTTTATGCAATGCACCTGGTTCGTGGCAACGAACAACAGATAAGACATTCGGTGACATATCCCCTGAAGAGTTAAAGGTGTTTATTGATGGCTTAGATGCTGCCACCGTGAGAGGAAGGCAGTTGATCATTTTAAGAAAATGTTTTGAGCGCTGTAGACAATTTTGCATCGCCTTAAACCCAGGGAGTGTGTTTTTGGAGTGCCTTATGGGCTATTGTTGGGTCATGTGGTCAGTTCGGTAGGAATTGTGACAGACCCCGAGAAGGTCAAAGTTATAGTTGCCATGGGTCCACCACGCACTCTGAAGGAAGTTCATAGCTTTCTGTCTTCAGTTGGTTACTACCGTAGATTCATAAACGCCTTGGCAGAAAGAACGTTTCCGCTTACAAATTTATTGTCCTTTAGCTGTTTGTTTGTATGGGGTGATCCTTGTAAGGTAGCATTCGAGGATGTGAAACAAGAGCTAGCAAGAGCTCCCGTTCTAAAAGCACCTAAAAGAGATGAGGTGTTCTATATATTCTCGGCAGCCACCATGTATAGTATCAGCTGCTGTTTAGCCCAAATTTGGGAAGAGAAGTGGTACTACCCGATTGCTTTTGCTAGCCGGAAGCTGGGGATATCCGAAATCAATTATACCTACATGGAGAAGTTGTGTCTAGCGATGGTCTTTGGGACCAAGAAATTCAGGCATTATATTCTCTATGAGAAAGTCGTGCTTTATACGAAGGCGGAGGGACTTCGATTATTGATTAATAAGCTACAGCCGCCTGATCGTCTAGCAAAGTGGTTGATCACTTTGCAGGAATTTGATTATGAAATCAGGAGTAAGCCACCAAGGTTGTAAGGCATCGTGGAATGTCTAGTGGACTTTGGGGAGTTAAAAGAATCTGTGGCTAAAGGTAGTGACATGGAATTGTTATTTAAAATAGATACGGCATCTATTCCCTCCTGGTATGCTGCAATAACGCATTATTTATCAATGGGAGAGGCAGGATCCGAATTATCTAAAGCTGAGAGAAGGAAAATTAAGCAGCAAGCGTTAAATTTTGCCCTGATCGCAGGTACATTATATCGGCAAGGGGTTGATGACATCTATCGCCGATGTGTGATGCCTGATGAGGTGCCATTCATTTTGGAAAAGTGCCATGATTCTGCTTGCGGAGGCCATTTTGCTGGACGGCTTACAGCACAAAAGGCATTAAGAGCCGGTTATTGGTGGCCTGCCATCTTCCAGGATGCGTTTGCGTATGTTAAGAGATGCGATATTTGTCAACGACATGATAGTCGAGAGAATAGGAAACGACCACTCACCCCTATTATGGCGATACTTCCATTTGAGAAGTGGGGAATAGACTTTGTGGGTCCTATTACTCCGTCGTCGACTACGCAAAAGAGGTATATCATTGTAGCAACTGACTACTTCACAAAGTGGTCAGAAGCACATGCAACAAGGAAAGATGATGCTAAAGAAACTGCTAGTTTCCTTTTAGAGCAGATAATATGCCGTTTTGGTCCACCGAAAGAATTACTGTTGGACTGCGGAACCCATTTCCTGAATAAGGTGATCAAAGGTTTGACAGAGACTTGGAAAATCAAGCATAACAAGACAACCCCATATAACCCGCAAGCCAATGGGCAAGTTGAAAGCACCAACAAGTAGCTTGTGGGCATCCTGTCCAAAATTGTATCGGAAAAGAAACGGGATTGGGATAAAAAGTTATACGTGGCAGTGTGGGCCTATAATACGACCTTCAAACGAGCCACTGGCCATACCCCGTTCAAGTTAGTATATGGGGAGGAGTGTGTCTTGCCTTTAGAGATTGAGCTGCCGACTATTCGGTTTGCCATCAATCATTCTTTGAGTGATAAAGACGCACTTTTTGAGCGCTTGACGACACTGGCACATTTAGATGAGCTTAAGCTGCAGAGCTTATTGCACCAAGAAGTGGCAAAGTGCCGAATGAAGCAGCTACACGACCTCAAAGCCAAGAAATACACCTTCAAGAAAGGACAGCTTGTTCTATATTATGATGCACGACGTGAACTATTTCCAGGCAAGCTAGAGCCCAAATGGGATGGGCCCTATAGGATCGTTAGAATAGGAAAGAATAAATCCACAGTCTTGTTAGCTGACCTTGAGGGGATAGAATTTAAAAATAAGGTTAATCTTAATAAGATTAAACCTTATTATTTCTGATTGCACTAATACTATGACTGCCTTGCAGGTCTAGGCGAGATCGATCAAATATCTGCAAGGAAATCGTGATAGAGGTTGATGGGTCGTCTGATCCATTATTTAGAACACCCATATTTAGAACAGCGGTATCATCAGGGAAAGCTCATTTGCTGGAGCAAAGGATACAAGGTGATTGAGCAAGAAGGCGGGACATTTATTTGGGAGATCAAGGTCTTCTGCCATCACTGCCTACAAATTTTGACGAGCATCCCTGTTGAATTCAATGATGATGGAGGGATGGAGCCTACGGTCCACCCGTTAAACATGCTGAATTTTGATTACCATAATTACGAGTAGAGTTTCGGATGGCGGGATATGTAAACCCTTTATGGACGTACACCTTGTACTTTGATGGGGCGTCCAGGGGTGCATGCAAAAAAGGAAGTGTAGGAGTTGTCATCCGAGACCCCTGACGACGCATTGTCATGAAGTTAGCTGCTTATCTCGGGGTGAATTTTACCAATAACATGGCAGAATACAAAGCCCTGATTATGGGTTTGAATATTGCAAAGAAGGGTGGTATCCGCCACTTATTGGTGAAAGGGGACTCTCAGTTGGTTTTAAATCAACTCAATGGGACGTACATGGTGCGAAACCCCATCCTTTGCATGTACCATCATACTGCCATAGCCCTGCTAGACAAATTTGATAGAGTGTCTTTTCAGCTGATTCCACGGAATTGGAATCAGTTTGCCGATTCATTGGCTAATTTTGCGTATGAAGAAGACCTCTTCTTTAATTGTGGCCCTTGTCCCGATATATCTATTGATGGTGAGACATGACCTGGTCGTTTGTGGGGTATGCTTTCTGAACATGCCCTCTTTGGCAGACGATGGTTGATCTGGGTGATGCAGAGGGTAGGCGAGACTCATCTGCCTTTATTATCTTGGACCCACAGACTAATTAGACGACATGTGATGCGAACACCTCTTGCGATATACGCAGGAGGGATGGGTCATAATCTAATGCACCTAGTTTAGGACTACGAGCCTCTGTTCTCCTGGGAATGGTATGCTTTGATGTCTATCATAGTTGTTTCCAGGAGGATGTTATGCGTAGTCATGTTTTATTTCATTAGGCCAAGAGGGCCGATTCAGTTTTGTAGTGAAGTGTTTCATTTCATTAGGCCAAGAGGGCCATTTCCCTGTCTAGTGCGGGTGAGTTTAATTGGGTTTTTGTTTTAAGTGTTGTGCTGGACAGGTTTCGTGGTTCGTGGAATTTGGTGGAGCTTGGAGGAGCCTTTGCTGCGATGGAAGCTTCTTGTGGCCAATCCAGGTGATACCTCTCCTTTACGAGTACCTTTCTTTCCTGTTATATGTGTATTTGTACTTGTTAAGGGGATATATTTTTGTTGGGGACCGGCAACCAAGGCATGAAGTCCCAGATTTAGGCTAAGTATGTTTGAGGGAGGTCCGAGTAGTCATTGCCTCCTGTAAAGGCATTGTCAGGCATCGAAAGACCTATTTTAGAAGGAAGTTCTAATGGCCCTGTTCTGCTAGCCTGCTAGGCAGCCGTTCTAGGAGTTCTTGTTAGTAGTGAGGCAGTTAGAGAAGCCTGCCAGAAGTTAATAATGATGATGCCAAGAAACCCTGAACATCCTACAAGATGAATATAAATACGGAGGTGTGTAAAAAGGGGTTCTAACCCCTATCAAAGAAAAGAAAAAAAAATGAAAATATATAAGCAGTTGATCATTGCCTTGCGAAGGCCTGGTAGGTTCCTGGGGATGAGTCAGACCCGGGGCCGATACCTTGTCTTCCTAGGGGTGGCTTTTTGCTGAAAAAACAAATGAAAAAACAAGGAAGGTTGGAGCAAAAACAAAAGTGAGCGTTAGAAAAGGATTAAGTGTCGCCTTGCGAGGGCTTGGTAGGTTCTTGGGTGCCGAGATAGGTCCTGAGGCCGATGCCCTGTTCTCCTTGGGTCACTATGCTCAACTCCCTCCTTTTTACATGCCCAAGTATGTTGATAAAATACAAACCCTAAAAGAAGAACTGTACTGAAAGAAAATACTCCTTGATCAGGCTATAGGAGTCCTCGCCTTGTAGGAGCTCCTAGTTGTGTTGTCTTTAGTTGGTAAGTAGTTCAGACTACCATTTAGGGCAACCTCTTTGATAGGGTTTTTAGTTTGGCTGTGTTGGAGCAGTTGGTTAGAGACTCACTTCGGATCTTCTATTAGATGATTCTAGGCCTACTCCGTGTGGATGTCATGCCTTGGTTCTATCCAGGGGTAGGGGGAGCATTGTGCTGAGTCTTATTATATATTTGTTTTGTATCAGTTTGATGCTTCTTTGGTTGTTTATGTGCAAATATGTTCGTGGATTCGACGGGCTGAGTCGCCCTATCCCGTGGTCGCCAATGAGAGCGGCATTTTGGTGCCGGGAAAGTGCTTAAAAATAGCTAAAAATTATGAATATCAAGGGAAAAATATTCAATGTCAAAGGCGGTGGCTCGACCTAGGACGATTTTAAGCGTCAAAGTGCTCTAAGGACGCCCAGGCAACACTTGCGGATTTTTAGTAATTTTTCCATGTGCCTGTGCCAGTCAATGGAGCTATGAGCTAGTGCGGGATGCGGAGACGAGCTCACAGAAATTTTCAGACTGCGATTTGGACACCGTATGCGCGAGAGGCGGGGAAAAGGCCAAAAGGCCGGTCAAGAATCGGGAGGTACCCACAAAGGAGGAATGACGGGGTGCCTTTGTGAAGGGGCACCCCCCCCATTAAAAAAAATCGTGATTTAGGAGGGGGGCGGCGACTGATCAGCGCCGCGAGAAAAACGCCCCCCCCTCCCCCACAAATCGCGATGGTGGCTGAAGAAGAAGCCATAGAGGTAAGCACTCCAGGCCACTACATTGTTCTCACGCTCCGCATCGCTCCGATTTACGCAGACAATGGCAGCCTGTAGAGGGAGAGAGAAAACCAGTCTTTCTCTCTCCTCCCTCTCTCTCCTCTAAGGGGGATTCATGTGGGAAGAGAAAGGAAGAAGAAAGAATGGTGAAGGCTTGTCCGGCATCGATCGGATTGCTCCACGGGCTGGAGATGGTGACGTGTGATCGTCATGAGTATGAAGTGCTGCTGATTTTCAGATTTGCAGCCATGGACATGAAACTCGAGACATGCAAATAAGCGGTAATTCAATTTTTTCAAAGGAAAATTGAGATTTTATGGCTTTTGATTGATAAAATGTTGTTCATGTGGGCTAAAAATTGTTTATGTTGCTGTTTTCCATGAGTACTTGTTGATCATAATCAGAAAATCAAAAAAACATGCATCTTGTGGCTCAAAATAATACACTAAAACACGTAAAATATGGAAAATCAAGGGAAAATGATATTTTTGAGCATAAAAATGGAAGAATAAATAGGAACACCAACTAAATTTTCATTTTTGTTGCAAGAAGGAACTAAGAGCCATAGCCCATAGCCTATTTTGAATTTTCAATAATTAAGTAATGCAAAAAATAAGGGAAAATACAAGGAAAATAGAGAAAAACCATAAAAAATAGGGGAAAAATGCATTTTGGGTGCGGAAAATTAATGAAAATTAAGAACAATGTTTGTGAATGTTTGTGGGGGACTGAAGCATGAGGATTTGCCTCATTTCAACCTCACCTTCTTGTTCTAGTGTGTCTTTTTTCGCTCTTTACACATAAAATGATGGCAAAATGCCTTATGAATGTATACAACAATGCAACATTTGATTGATGGGAGGGTAGAGTGGTTAAAATGTGTCTAAATGTGGAGTCAAATGATGAAAAGATTGCTGTTTTTGTTTGCATGCCATATAGGTCGGTGAATAATTATAAAATAAGAGCCTACTAGCACGAGGGTTTCCTCGGTGCTAGGTTCGTGCAACGCCGCATAAGAACGGTAGTTGAAAATCATTAAAAGGATGTTTTCCACATGTGCACAATATTGATTTTATAATTGGTTGAGCACTTAGCATCCAGAATATGCATAAATCATGGAAATATTTAAAGGTATCAAAAATCCTGGATGCACAGCAATTGCTTTCATTAGGACCTTGACCCACGTTGAGTGAGAGACAGGATACCCTAAGCCATAGGCTAGTCGTGGCGTCTAGGGGAAAGAGAAGTAAGGACAATGGTACATTCCTGTATACGATTAAATGGTACCTTGAGTGGATTTTGTGCGAAATGTTTATATATTGAGCGACGCATCGAGGGGCCAATCTCCAAGGTGTAGGAGAGTCGCAGAGGGGTGGCGGCACTCAGCCGTTGGAGGACCCCCTATGTCTGTGTTTCGTGCCTTTAGGCAATGCGTAAGGGACTCCCTCTGAGGAGTAGTGGGTGAGAGAAGAGTGGACTACAAACGACGTAATACAAACGCAAGATATTTAGGAAGGCAATGTATGTGTCATCAATGCTCCTAGCCGCAAGGCCGTGGGGTTGTTGAGCGCGTGAGATAGAGGTCCGGCTAGTGCACGAGCCAGTGCCGGCCCGTTCTAGGTTCCATCAATGAAAATACTCTCAACCAACATTATCCCCAGATCTTCTCTAGATGAGGACATCTCGATTCCTCTAAGAGGGAGAGGATGTAATATCCCCCACCTCATACCTTCCCCATAAGAACCCCCCCCTTAAATTTTTTTTAAAGTTTAGTATAATATTTTGAACCTCTCCCTCTCTCTCCCTGCCGACAGCATGTTGGGGAGAAAGAGAGAGAGAGGGAGTAAAGGAAGTGAAGGGGGGTCATGCAACCCCCCAGGTGGAGGGGTGGCGACCATTAGAGGACCGTCTCCCCCTCGCAATATACCACCTCCCCTCCCCATTATAAAAGGGAGAGCCCCCCCTCCCTCGAGACAAGCAGCCTCCTCCCTCATCATCAGGCATCCCCCCCTTTGTGTTCAGCAGAACCGCCCCCCCTGGCCGTGATTTTAGTGCCCCCCCCCATGATAAAAAACGCCACCCTGATGCCCTGAGAGAGAGAGAGAGAGAGAGAGAGAGAGAGAGAGAGAGAGAGGGAAGCTTTTAAAGAGAGGTCACACACCCTCAACATTTCTGAAAATACACCCCTCCCCTTCATTATCTTTTTTCCACTCAAGTAGAGGCGGCGAGAATTTGGCATAGGAGAGTGCAAGAATTCTATCTCTCATACACGCGTCGTCGAGTATGGCCACGTAGCATAGTTCCACAAGGATGGCCGGAAACCCTGCAAGTGTGGGTGGAGGTTCGAATCAAGACAGCACCACAATTGCAAACGGTTTATCCGGCGTGAATACCATTGGAATCAAGACATCACTCCAAACCTAGATTGCTCCATTGTTAAATCATAGGTTATAATTATCATGGTGAAAATCATATTCACATGCATCACATTAATTTGCACGATTGATAATTTCCTAGGTATGAACTCAGTTGTGATGTATGTAACAAAAAAGATCATTTCCGTTGTAAGATGACATCATAATAGGTGAAATTGATTAGATAATTGCATCATAAATTACCAAAAACGTCTTGCATGAATTCTTGCATAAAGTGCATTGCTCCTTGTACAAGTTCTTGCAAAAATACATTTCAGAGGACATCGAAAGAAGCAAAGTGCATCTCCATATCATCGCAAGATGGATTCTAAGGTACATGTAATAAACTGCAGAAAAGATTAAAGTGCAGCTAGACTCATACAATAATCACATAAAGTTATAAAGATCAGATCATTCAAGAAGGTTATAGATCAAGTAAATAATTACATAAAGGATAATGTTAAGATTGCATGAATAGAAAGTACCTTCGCATGTGTAGCATAAAATATCGTATGGATTATATCAAAATTGTAAGCATTGAAATGAATTCATGGCATTACGTTGCGTGCATCAAAGTTGTTGGGAAAAACTCAACGTTGTTTGTAATTTACCAAATGGGACTGAGATCCATGAGTCCCATGTCAAAGTCCTTGGTGACTTCAAGAGGGATAAGTAAAAGCTTAGTGCCTGTGAGCATTATTAAGATGGTTTAAGAAGATTATAATTAGGACGGAGTATTCTAAACCGAACCATCTTGACCAACCATGGTCAAGGGGATAGACAATCTTGATCAATTAAGATCAAAGATAAAGGTACATAGGTACTTCAAGGGATCTAGGAGATAACCAGCAAGTTGACCAACCGAGGACGACGGGGTCATCCATGATCTATTTTACAGGGAGACCTAAGGTAAGGACAATTAGGGTTGGTAGGGTACAAACCCTAACCCAAAGAAAAATGAAAAACAAGCAACCTAGCTTGCCAAGCCCCTGGAATCTTGCCAAGTTGCGAACGATCTAGGATCGAATGCTGGGAGTATTCGGGAAAAAGGAATCACACCTTAGCAGTTGGTCGTACATACAACCTCTGAAATGATCATGATTGTACACTTAGGTACATTGTTTGAACTTCTTTGCTTAAGGAACTAATTCAAGGAAAAACACTTAATGCTTCAGGTTAAAAGCCTGGAGGGAGTGGCAGGTTCAGTTACCTATGATTGCCTGCCTGGCCCTATCCAAGGGGGTTGTTAGCCACGCCGGGTATATGGACCAAAACCGCCGCGAGAGGTCTCTCTGTGGGTGCTGCTTGGAGTGGGAGGACGCTTGGGTACCAGAGGAGGCTCTAGCTGTAAATTCCTTGCCTCTGGATCCCGCACAAGAGGCCAACGTGACTCGAGATGGGATCTCAAGGCCCGTGTACTAGTCTACGGGTGAAACTTGGAGTAGCAATCTTGTTGATTGCTGGGATAGCCTTCGGGCATGATACTTAATGTATTCTGAGACTATGATAAATAAAGATCAGATATTTGAAAAAGAAACTTGCTTGACATTTTGTTTATGTCAGTGCCTAAGTTATGTGAAGGAACTTGTGTTTAAATTGATTAATTAAGGAAGCTGCTTTTGCATGTCAAACATATTGTGGTAGGTAATTAGATAACTAAGCAACTCGAGGAAATTGCGGTGGAGGTGACTTGGGTCTATCCTACAGAAGGGTGGTCGTGATTAGCTGCGAACTTTTCTCAAAAGATGTGATAACAAAACTGTGAAGATCTAGCATCAATAGAGTTAGAATCATGATTTATTCTATTTTAGGGGAGCGGAATGGGAATATGCCTTATGGGCAAAGAGGTTGAGCTTCGCATCCCTCTCATTTTCCATTCTCCATGAACCAAGTGCAGCATAAATCCGCTTTGACTCTGTTGTTCCTATGCAAAGTGGTTCATCTGGAGCTCAACGCTAGCTACTTCCTAGAGACTTGGCTGATAGGAAAGAAACCCTAACTTCAAGTCGATCCTAAGTGGGAATGGCCGGATACTTTTGCTTCGGAGCAGACTCTGGAAGACCTAGATCACAAACTCTATGGCATTCCTTGCGAGTGCCATGCGGGGCTTTCTAGACTCCCCTCTAGATGGACTGCTAAGTCGTGTCCCACAAGTGGATAAGCAGACACGTTACAATGAGCTGCCCTAAAACTTGGGTCATAGGCACCTTCTTCTCATATTTGTCTGAAAATCGATCACTCAACTCATCAAAGGATTTAATAGACCCCCTTGGGAGGCTCCAATACCATTTTCTAGCCTTTTCCTTTAGGGTACTTGAGAATGCGAGCATTCGATGAATATCATTGAACCCACTTGCAAGGTAAGTTAGGCTGTATTCTCGTAAATGCACCATCGAATCCTCATTAACCAACCCATGAAACACTGGGAGATCCCTATAAGGAGGAGGGCATTTAGTCCTTTCCTTCGGGATCAGCACTGGGCCATTAAAATCCTCGTAATCATGGCCTAACCCTAGTGTCTTAGGGTCTCCAACCTCTTCCATTTCCACCTTTACTAGTGTAGGGAGGTTCATATTATCCTTAATGTCCCTTTCTGCCAACTCATAAAGTGGTCTAGGGAGACCTATAGCTCTTAGCATGTCATTCCAATCCTTTCTTAGAGGATCTTCCATATCTTGCCCCTTCCTAGGCAGTTCCATGATGGCTTTATCTAGGAGCTTCTGCCCCTCATCAAAAGCAAACTTATCCTTAGCACTTAGGACCTAGGGACCGTGTCTTTTAAGCAACGGTTTTCCCTTTACATCTAGGGCTTCTAACATCCTTGTGAAACTTAAAATTTTGGCACGATGCCCCACCACATGGGATGTTTCAGCCATAACTGCACTCAACTGTGTGTCGAGTTTTTCCCATGGCACTACGGCTTTAGCATAATCACTTGTTGATGCCATGACCGCCATAGCTTCCAACATACTTATTCCATGCCCTCTAGGTCGATGGATGGTTATACATGATTTCTCTTGGGTAGAGACCACACCAAGGCAAACCTCAGCCCATGCCATCGCATTAGAGGATGGGGTAACCACTAACTGGTTACTCTTCTCATCACCTAAATTATCTTCTATAGAGGACTCATGCTCTACATAACTAAATAGGTCCATCAGTAAGTTTTGTATAGGGAAAGCCAAGGTTTTCCATCCTTGAACAAACCCCATTTTATGGTTAGCTTAGCATACTCCTAATGGAAATTATAAACTTAGGTCCCTTTACAACCTAGATTCGGAGACCACCACTTATAGGCAGCTCCTAGCAGACGCACCACTGATGGGACCTAAAATGGGTTGGCATTGGCTAAGGAACTAGCCGGACCTCATGCTCTCAACAAACAACCCCACCACACCACACGGCCTCGCGGACCAAGAGTATCTGTTGAGGGATACACTATCCTAAACACTAATCACTGCACATCTATAGTCTGTAATCCAATAGATGTTCCCTTCCATGTCTCCTCAGAGGGAGATTATACATATATCAACAACAAATGCCACATGTCACAGACACAAGGGCACCCCACCGGCTGTTTGCCGTGGCCCTACTGCAGCTCTCCTACAGCTTGGGGATTGGCTCCTCGATGCGCTGCTTCCACACATAGACACATTCAAAACAATCTATCTAACGTTCTAGGAATGAACTTATCCTCACTTATCCGTCCCCTTTTACCCACCGTCTAGACCTACAGCCAAGTTGCTCACTTTCTCTACGTGGGTCAAATCCTAGAGAAACCAAGTGCTATGCATCTAGGAGCTTGTAATTGATACCATTTAATGATGCTTGATGTAAATGTGTATATGATTAAGTGCTCAAACAATTGAAAAATAGCCTCGTGCATTTACAAAAATCCATTCTTTTCATGTTTCTATACACTAACGCGTAATTCCTGTAATGAGAGAAGGCACCGAGCCTTACACTCGTGTTGTACTTCCCTTTATTTAACTTAACGTCATCCTATATGAATAATGCAACAAATGCATCAGATTTTATATTATATTTCAACACTCAAACTCCCCTCTCTCTCTACAACACCATATTGGGGAATATGGAAATTTCCCTTAAGTTTGGGACACGTGGTCAAATCTTTAGATTTTTTATAACTTGAACACTATAACTCCAAATTGAGTGCTCTATAGCTCAATAGATTCCATTTTTCAAGCACTTTCCAATGATAGGTCACATCACATGGTTTTGAGAAACTTATGGGTATGTTATCTGGGTGCCACCTTTTTAGTATTCAAAAAATGGGAATCGGGAGATTCCCAAACTCACTAATATTGTGTTCTACTGTTTAGACTTTTGCTTGCGGTGATAGGTAAAAGGGTAATTTCATGTGTATTTCACACAAAATAAGCAATTAATACTCACAAAAATATATAAATGGGGATAATCTGAGGCAAACCCTCATGCTTTATCCTCATTGTATGCTCAGAGACACATCCATAATTTTCATCGTTCGTTTCCTATTTTTTCCCTTTTAAAAAGCATTTTCCCTATTTTTCCTTCTTTTTTCTTATTTATTAAAAAGAAAAATGAAAGAAAATTAGCATTATTTCAGAGCTGTGGCTCTTGAGTCTTTAAATAGCAAACATATAGATTTTATTGGTGTTTTATTTCATGTTTTTCCGATTTTAAGCCCAAAAACCCAATTTTTATTGTAAAAACCATGCTTTTCGGTTTTTTTCCATTTATTTCCTACACTTTAAGTGTATATTTTCTGAGTTTTTTTATTATGTGAGACTAAAACCAATAGCAAACAACATGTCCATCAATTTTCAGCCCATAGTATTTTTTATTATTTCGGGTTTTGAAACTTGTTGCAGGTCTACAAATCAGGGCTCGTTTGATGATTCTTCAGCCCACCTTTGGTTTAGAAGCAATCCGATACTACGCCGGACGAGCATTCACCAACCGGGCTTCATTCTTCTTCACATGCAGGAACTGCCCCTTGTAGGAGAGAGAAAGACTTAAAATGAGATTTTTAAATCCTCCATTAAAACGGGCAAGATTGCAGCCATCTTATTCCTCTCCCTGCCCTGATTGAGAATCTCCCTCTCTCTCTCCAAATGCGTTTGAGTCAGAGAGGCAACGAGAAAAAATGAGGAGGCGCATTGACGCTTCCCTCTGTTCGACAGTTTTTGCATTAGTTTCAAGGGTTTTATTAAGCTTAAAGTTTAAAACATTAAAATAACTGGTTCATCTTTTTGTGTTCACACTGTCCCGCAAGTGGATTTTTCAATTTTGAAGGTCCAAAAGAACTCCGATTTGCAATCGGATTGGACAGGCGATTTTGTGGCGTCAAACTCCATGAAGTTGGCCTCTCCCACGCACTTTACGGCTTCCTGATCCAGTACTGCTTTATAACGCCGAACCTTGCGGGGATTAAATAGAGGGTCAAACGACCTCCGATTGACAAACCGAGACTTGTGTTGGATTCCTGATGTCAAAATGCATCTAGGAAAACTCTAGCTTTGTAATATTTCTACCAAAAATATATATTGAGGCCATGTGAATTCTTGGCAGAAGATAATGCCGGCATTGGATCCCAGACGGTACAAACTTAGATGTGGTGTAGCATTATCTCCTTTGACAAAAACTGGGACTACGAAACCGCATACGCCGCATGAATCCCCTCTTGAGAAGGGGTCATGGGGATAATAATATTTGATTTGGATAATTAATAGGATAATGTCAAATTTTTTTTTCCCTTCCTCCTCGAGTCGACTGTCGTGCTGGAGGAGAAGAGAATAGAAATGGCCATCTAGCTGCTTGCTGGATGCCATAGGATGAAGGAATACATGCCCGATGCCGCATAGGGGAGGGAGGAACCTCTCCCTCTCCCTATAAAACTCGTAGCTATGGGAGCCTTGAGGGGAGAGTGAAGAGCCGAGACTCTGCGCAAGAGTGAGAGAGGTAGGAGACCGATGTGCTACCCTGGTGTAGAATTTGGCTGCCACCGTGAGAGAGAGGAGTGGACGTTGATGTGGCAGTCGAGACGCTGCCGATCTGAGCCAGGGAAGACTGTACGGGATCGCCCTGCCTGCCGCAAGCTCGCCACAAAGTCACCCCCTTTCTCCTTCCATGTGGGCTCTATAACATCCAGAAGCTTTTTGGAAGCATCCAAGGGTGGGCTTCCTAAGCCCCCCTTCATGTGATCCTTAGGCCCCTTTCCCCCCCATGAAAAATTCATTCTTAACCCCTTTTATACATTTGTTCCCCCCCCTCGGGATTCCGGAAAAGCTTCTTTCCGTGGCTTTAAAGAAGCCTTACCATCGAAAGACTTTAAACCCCCCCCCCCCCCCCCCCCACGAATTCTTCTTTCGGGCTTCCTCCTAGCCCTGGTCATGTGGGCTTACTAAAACACCCCCCTGCCCTAGGAATCCAAAGCCCTTCATGTGCCCCTTTCATACCCTTTGTTTTTCCATCCTCTTCAGGATTCTTCCACCCAATTTCAAGTGAATTCCACGTAAATCCCTTTCCGTAAGGTTTCCCATAAGTCCTTAAAGCCTTCTTGTGGATTTTTCCTCTCCTAACTGGTTTTAAGGCCTTCTAAAGAAAATTCACTAAGGGTGTTCGTGTACGAAGGAGATGGACAAGATCGTAACTCTGCGCCCAAGGCAAAAAGGCTACATTCGCGATGGCTCCTAAGAAAGCCCAAGGCGCAACGTAGGAGGATCGTCGTCTCCTAGCATCCACGTGGACATCTCACCACAAGTCCAGGTTTTCTTCCTAATTTTTATGTTGTTATAATTCAATCGTGCGAGGATGATTTTTGGAGATAGGAGGCATTTTTCATCTTAAACACTTTGGTTAATTTAAAAGAGTTAACTCACCACGGAAGAGTTCGGTCATTAATATTTTCAAGAATCGAACAAAATAAAGTAAGCAGAAGATTGATATGCATTTCTAGCAAGTAGTTTTTATGCATTGCAATGAATTAAAAATTAGATTAATGTCCATTTTTGTTTTACAAAACGGAATTAGGATAGTGCACTTTGTTTAGGCATGGGAGTATAAATTGCATGTCGCGTTATTAGGACATATCTTCTTCGCAAATGAGTCATTATGGAAAGTGCTAATAACCCATAGGGAATTGCAAGGCATGAAATGATTCTTATGTTGCATAACTCTAGTCAATTATTGTTTTTCAGCTGCATAATTATTAGTAAAAGGTTGCTTGTTTAGCATGAATCTTGTTCGCAAGTTATAGGATGATTAATTGGAATTAGGTTATAACCTAACCTATGCTTGATCTTAAATTGAAAGGTTAGGGTTGAAAATCAACTTACACGTAGACAATGAGTCTTGTGTTTATGGAAATGATAGCGTAATTATCTTCAAGAATTAAACAAGCTGGCTTAAACCTAAACACCTAAAAACCGCGAAGGGACTCGTTTAGGAAGAGTTAATTCAATTCCAAAGAACTAAGTAGGATTTAACACGTGACCTAGCCGCTCGTATTGCCAAGGCTGGAACTCCTATACCCTAAAGACTTGCCCACATTCACGGAATGTAGGGACATTGGAACATACTTGAGAAGTGATCTAGGGTTTGTCCCTAAGAATCTTTCGCTAAAAATATGGAACTTGGAGCCCTACGATTGACAATGTCAGCCTAATGTAATCAGGAACAGATTGTTTCGTGACTCCATTCGAAGGGCAAACAGTCCCATAGCTTGATGTGACACTTGTGCAACAAGTAGTAGAGTCGCACGATCATCTTGTGAATTAATCGCAAGGAAATGGCCAAATTCCTCGGAATGAGGTTGGCAGATTCTTACGCAAGTTATCTTGCAAGAGGATGAATAATCATCCTAGCATAGTATCTTTCTTGGGTAAAGATAATTGCTTGAAAGCAAAATACCAACCAAGAAATTGGGATAACATATGAACTTAAGGTATTGACCAAGTTGGGTTAATAGGGTACGCCCTAACCTAGGATATAGGGGATCTTGCCAAACCGCAATTGATCCCGGATCGAGAGCTGGATGCATTCGGAAAGAAGGATTCGCTCCTTAGCAGTTGGCCAACAATAACAACCAATGGAAATGATTGTTCTTGTTAAAGATTTAAGGGCACTGTTTTGCTTTGTTTGATCAATGAATTAAAGGATAAATGGATATCTAATGCTTCAGGTTGAAGGCTTGAAGGGAGAGGCAGCTTCAGTTACCCCCGACTACTTGCCTGACCCTAACCAAGGGGGTTGTAAACCGCACTGGGAAGGTGGACCGAACCTGCCGCTAGAGGTCTCTTCGTTGAGCGCTGCTTGGAGCAGGAGGAGGTCAACAAGATCAATCAGATAAACAAAAGATCGATAGTTATAGGCTTGAAAGAATATATTAGTAAATAAAGGAAATGCCTTGTAAGTGCAAAGATTGAATATCAAATTTAAAAATTTTACTCTGCCATTGACGGTGAACCATCACATCCTTCTTTAAAGGTGAATGCCTATTATGGCTATTCTTCCATTTGAGAAGTGGGGCATTGACTTTGTGGGTCCTATCACCCTGTCGTCTACTACCCAGAAGAGGTATATTATAGTAGCAACTGATTATTTTACCAAATGGTCAGAAGCGCGGGCGACGAGCCAGGACAATGCAAAAGAGACTGCAAGTTTCCTTTTAGAGCAGATAATCTGCCGTTTCGGTCCCCCGAAGGAATTAGTGTCGGACCGTGGATCCCATTTTTTGAATAAGGTGATCAAAAGCTTGACTAAGGCTTGGTAAATCAAGCATAATAAAATGACTCCTTATAATCCGCAAGCAAATGGGTAGGTGGAAAGTACTAATAAGCAGCTTGTGGGTATCTTGTCTAAGATAGTCTCTGAGAAGAAACGAGACTAGGACAGGAAGTTGTATGTGGCAGTATGGGCATATAATACAACGTTCAAGCGAGCTATGGCCCATACTCCATTTAAATTAGTTTATGGGGAAGAGTGTGTGTTACCCCTCGAGATTGAATTGCCAACCATACGGTTTGCAATTAACCATTGTTTGGGAGATGAGGATTCCCTTTTTGAACATTTCACGACCATAGCCCACCTAGATGAGCTGAAGTTGCAGAGCTTACTACACCAGGAGGTAGCCAAGCGTCGAATGAAGCAGTTGCATGACCTTAGAGCAAAGAAGTATACCTTTAAAAAAGGGCAATTAGTCCTTTATTATGATGCGCGTAGGGAGCTGTTTCTAGGGAAGATGGAACCTAGATGGGATGGTCCCTACAAGATTGTGAGGCTCGGGAAAAATAGGTCTATAGCTCTATTAGCTAATTTACAGGGAGTAGAGTTTAAAAATAAGGTTAATCTTAATAAGATTAAATCTTATTATTTCTAAGTATGCTAATACAAAGAAAATAAATTGCAAATCCATGCTGGGGATGATTTGAGACCTCCAAAAGAGCTTTAAAGCCGGTTGATGGGGCGGTTAATCCCTTATTTGGAGCACCCATATCTGGAGCAGAGATATCATCAGGGGAAACTTATCTGGTGGAGCAAAGGATACAATGTGATTGTGCAAGAAGATGGAACCTTTTTGTGGGAGATCAAAGTCTTCTGCCATCACTGCTTACGACTGTTGACAAGTATCCCTGTTGAGTTCAATGAAGGAGGTGGGATGGAGCTGTCAGTTCATCCTCTCAACATGCTAAACTTTGATTACCATAATTACGAATAGAGGAGTTCTGATGGCAAGCTGTGTAAACCCATTGTGGACGTACACATCATATTTTGACGGAGCGTCCAGGGGCCCTAATAAAAAAGGGAGTGTTGGAGTAGTAATCTGAGATCCCCGACGTAGAGTTACGATGAAGTTAGCTGCTTATCTCAGGGTAGGATTCACTAACAATATGGCGGAGTACAAAGCCTTGATTATGGGATTGCATATTGCCAAACAAGGTGGTATTCGTCGGTTGTTAGTAAAAGGGGATTCCCAGTTGATCCTGAATCAGCTAGATGGGACATACACAGTGCATAATCCCATTCTCTGTATGTATCATCAAACTGCGATGACCCTACTTGAAGAGTTTGAGAGAGTGTCTTTTCAGCTGATTCCACATTACTGGAATCAGTTTGCGGATTCACTGTCAAATCTTGCTTATGAGAAAGACCTCTTTTTTAATTGTGGTCCTAGTCTGGATATTGTTATCAATGATGAAACAGGACCTGGTCGCTTGTGGGGAATGTTATCAGAGCATGCAATATATGGCAGACGGTGGTTGATATGGGTGATGCAAAGAGTAGCTGGGACCAATCTACCGTTATTATCCTGGACCCATAGGTTGATTAGACAACATGTTATGCGTACGCCTCTTGCTATATATGTAGGAGGGATGGGTCATAACCTTATGCATTTAGTTTAGGGCTACGAGCCCTGTGGTTTTCCTCCTTGGGAAGGAGCTTATTATTGTATATCTGTATTATTTCAGGGAGAAAAGTGTAGGTGCTATTTGGTTTTATTTCATTAGGCCAAGAGGGCCAGTTTTACGAGGTGTTATTACTTTATTTCGTTAGGCCAAGAGGGCCGATCCTTTTTTGTGGTGAAGTGCTTTATTTCATTAGTCCAAGAGGGCCAGTTGTCTGTTTAGTGCAGGTACGGTTAATGGTTTCTTGTTTTAGTTTTGTGCTAGACAGGTTCGGAAGAAGAGCTTAGAAGGAGCCTTTTGTTGCATGGAAGCTTCTCGTGGCCCTATCCAGGTGATATCTCTCCTTTATGAGTACTGTGGTTTTTTTGCTATATGTGTTTGTGTACTTGTAGGGGATTTTCTTTTCTTGTTGGGGACTGGCATCCAAGGCATGAAGTCCCGAGGTTTCGGTTCAATATGTTTGAGGGAGGTCTGAGTGGTCGTTGCCTCCTGTAAAGACATTGCCAGGCATTGAAAGACTTGTTTTAGAAGCAGTCCTAGTGACCCTGTTTTGCTAGCCTGCTAGGCAGCCGTTCCAAGAGTTCTTGTTAGTTGTGAGGCAGTTAGAGAAGCCTGCCAGAAGAAAAATAATGATGATAAAGGAAAAGAAACCTTGGATATCCTAAAGACAATAAATATATACAACGGTGTGTAAAAAGGGGTTCTACCCCCTATAAAAATAGAAAAGAAAAAAAAGGAAAATTTATAAGCAGTTGATCGTCGCCTAGCGAAGGCCTGGTAGGTTCCTGGGGACGAGTCAGACCCGGGGCCGATGCCTTGTCTTCTTAGGGGTGGCATCTTGCTAGAAAAGAAGAAATTAAGGAAGGTTGGAGCGAAAATAAAAGTGAGCATCAAAAAAGGATTAAGTGTTGCCTTGCGAGGGCTTGGTAGGTCCTTGGGTACCGAGACAGGACATGAGGCCAATGCCTTGTTCTCCTTGGGTCACTAACGCTCAGCTCCCTCCCTTTTACATACCCGAGTATGTCAATAAAATAAAACCCTAAAAGAAGAAATGTGTTGAAAGACAATACTTCTTGATCAGGCTATAGGAGTCCTCGCCTAGTACGAGCCCCTGGTTGTGTTGTCCTTAGTTAGGTAGGTAGTTCAGACCACCACTTAGGGAAACCTCTTTAATCGTTCTTTTTAGTTTGGCCGTGTTGGAGCAGTTGGTTAGTGACTAGCTTCGAATCTTCTATTAGATTATGCTAGGCCTACTCCTTGTGGATGTCATACCTTAGTTTTGTCAGGAGGTAGGGTGAGCATTGTGCTGGGTTTAGTATGTATCTATTTTGTATCAGTTTGATGCTTCCTTTGGTTGTTTTGTGCAGATCTACTGTGGGATTCGACGGGCTGAGTCGCCCTATCCCATGGTCGCCAATGAGAGTGGAGTTTTGATGCCGAGAAGTGCTTAAAAATAGCTAAAAATTACGAATATCAAGGGAAAAATATTCAACGTCGAAGGCAGCGGCTCGACCTAGGACGATTTTAAGCGTCAAAGTGCTTTAAAGGCGTCGGAGCGACACTTGTTGATTTTTGATAATTTTTCAGATTGCCCTGCGGGTTTTCAGGAGTTACGGCCAATGCGGGATGTCAAGCCGGATGCCCAAGATTTTTCAGAGCTCGGTTCGGAGTCCGGACGGGGAAATGGCCAAGGAACCGGGCAAGATGCGAAGAGGTGAACAAAACTTGGGCCAAATGGGCAAGTGACCTTTGGGAGCCCAACATTTTAATGTAGCATGAAACTTTCATGCAAGAGGAAGAAGCAAAACGTGGAGAGAGGAGGCGCCAGGATGCGCCAAAAAATGTGTCTTCTCCTCTCTCATCATGGCATGGGGGTTGCATGCAACCCACCCAATGGATCTTGGGCAGTGATTCCCCTCTGTATGTCGACTCTATCGCCGCCTCTCGCCGGTCAAATGGTGGCCTGGATGGAGATCTCTGATTCTAGTCTTTCTCTCTCCTCCCTCTCTCTCCCTTAAGGGATTGTTCTTGTGTGGAAGAAGACAATGAAGAATGGTGAAGGAAAGCTTGTCCGGATGAGACCGGATTGCTTCTGGATGGATGAAGACATGAAGATTACTGATTTTGAAGATGCTGGACATTGAATGACGGCTGACACGCAGTCCCATAGCAAAACCAAGATCCCGAGACACAAAGCCTAAGCGATAATTCAATTTTTATGAAGAAAAAATGAGCTTTTATGCTATTTGGTTGATGAAATATTGTTCCCATGGGCTGATTATGCATTATGTTGTTATTTGCTATGAGTTTGATCAGTTTATGCTTAGAAAATCAGAAATTCATAAGTGTTATGGCTGAAATTAATGGTATAAAATCCGTAAAACACGCGTTTAAGAGGCAAAATGGGGGTTTTTTGCAAAATAAAGGGGAAACATGAGATATAACATCAACAAAACTTGGAATTTTGCTGTGAAGAAACCTAAGGGCCAAAACCCACAATTAATCTTAATTTCTAGTCATTTTTATTGAATAAAATAGAGAAAAAATACCAAAAATTGGTGGAAAATGGGTTTTAAATGGGAGAAAATTAGGAAACGATAAAAAGAAAATTTTAGAAAATTACATAAGTGTTTGTGCAATGTATAATGAAGGTAGAGCACGAGGTTGGCCTCGGTTTACCCTCGTTTCTATGTTTTTGTCCGTATAATGTATAATGAAGGTAAAATAATTGCTATGCAGTGGGGCTTCGACTATTAGTCGGTGGAGTGCCTTCTATGTGTATGTAATCGTGGCATTGCCAATGTATAAGGGTTCTCCCTCTGAGGAGTTTAAGGGAAATGTTGGACTATAAACTATAAACGTAGGAATTAAGCTTTAGGGCAGTGTGCCCTTTAGCATTAGATTGACACTGCTGGTCCGTGAGGCCGTGAGGATGTTTGTGTGTCATGAGCATGAGGTCCGGCTAGTGCCATAGGCAGTGCCGACCCATTTTAGGTCCTATCAGTAAGGTTTCCCATAAGTCCTTAAAGCCTTCTTGTGGATTTTTCCTCTCCTAACCGGTTTTAAGGCCTTCTAAAGCAAATTCACTAAGGGTGTTCGTGTACGAAGGAGACAGACAAGATCGTAACTCCGCGCCCAAGGCGAAAAGGCTACATTCGCGATGGCTCCTAAGAAAGCCCAAGGCGCAACGCAAGAGGATCGTCTCGTAGCATCCATGTGGACATCTCACCACAAGTCCAGGTTTTCCTACCTAATTTTTATGTTGTTATAATTCAATCGTGCGAGTATGATTTTTGGAGATAGGAGGCATTTTTCGTCTTAAACACTTTGGTTAATTTAAAAGAATTAACTCACCACGGAAGAGTTCGATCATTAATATTTTCAAGAATCGAACAAAATAAAGTAAGCAGAAGATTGATATGCATTTCTAGCAACGTATTTTTTATGCATTGCAATGAATTAAAAATTAGATTAATGTCAATTTTTGTTTTATAAAATAGAATTAGGATAGTGCACTTCGTTTAGGCATGGGAGTATAAATTGCATGTCGCATTATTAGGACATATCTTCTTCACAAATGAGTCATTATGGATAGTGCTAATAACCCATAGGGAATTGCAAGGCATGAAATGATTCTTATGTTGCATAACTCTAGTCAATTATCATTTTTCAACTGCATAATTATTAGTAAAAGGTTGCTTGTTTAGCATGAATCTTGTTCGCAAGTTATAGGATGATTAATTGGAATTAGGTTATAACCTAACCTATGCTTGATCTTAAATCGAAAAGTTAGGGTTGAAAATCAACTTACGCGTAGACAATGAGTCTTGTGTTTATGGAAATGATAGGATGATTATCTTCAAGAATTAAACAAGTTGGCTTAAACCTAAACACCTAAAAACCATGAAGGGACTCGTTTAGGAATAGTTAATTTAATTCCAAAGAACTAAGTAGGATTTAACACATGACCTAGCCGCTTGTATTGCCAAGGCTGGAACTCCTATACCCTAAATACTTGCCCACATTCAAGGAATGTAGGGACATTGGAACATACTTGAGAAGTGATCTAGGGTTTGTCCCTAAGAATCTTTCGCTAAAAATATGGAACTTGGAGCCCTAGGACTGACAATGTCAGCCTAATGTAATCAAGAACAGATTGTTTCGTGACTCCATTCAAAGGGTAAATAGTCCCATAGCTTGATGTGACACTTGTGCAACAAGTAGTAGAGTCACATGATCTTGTAAATTAATCGCAAGGAAATGGCCAAATTCCTCGGAATGAGGTTGGCAAATTCTTATGCAAGTTATCTTGCAAGAGGATGAATAATCATCCTAGCATAGTATCTTTCTTGGGTAAAGATAATTGCTTGAAAGCAAAATACCAACCAATAAATTGGGATAACATATGAACTTAAGGTATTGACCAAGTCAGGTTAATAGGGTACACCCTAACCTAGGATATAGGGGATCTTGCCAAACCGCAATTGATCCCGGATCGAGTGCTCGATGCATTCGGAAAGAAGGATTCACTCCTTAGCAATTGGCCAACAATAACCACCAATGGAAATGATTGTGCTTGTTAGAAATTTAAGAGCACTGTTTTGCTTTGTTTGATCAATGAATTAAAGGATAAATGGATATCTAATGCTTCAGGTTGAAGGCCTGAAGGGAGAGGAAGCTTCAGTTACCCTTGACTACTTGCCTAACCCTAACCAAGGGGGTTGTTAACCACGCTGGGAAGGTGGACCGAACCCATCACGAGAGGTCTCTCCGTTGAGCGTTACTTGGAGCAGGAGGACGCTTGGGTGCCAGGGGGGCTTTGGCCCCGCCGTAAATCCCTAGCCGTCCGGGCCCTGCACAAGAGGCTAACATGACTTAGGATTGGATCTCAAGGCCCGCATACTAGTCTACAGGATGAATCTTGGATTAGTAATCCCTGTGGATTGCTGGATAGCCTTCGGGTGGAATGTGGATAAGCCTACGGGCTAGACTTTATGTATTTCAAAGATAAATATGATAACCTGTTAAAAAGGAACTTGTTTGACATTGCTTTCCTATGTCAAGTGCTATGATTACGTGAAGGAACCACGGGCTAATTAAGGAAGCTGATTGATACATGTCCAACTAAATGTGTTAGTTATTTAAATAACTTAAGCAACCTGAGGAAAGTGCGGTGGATGTTGCCATAGGTCCGTCCTACGGATTGGTGGTCCCGGTTGGTTGAGAACTTTTCTCAATCACGATGGACAACAGGAAGGTCATTCAAAGAATTCGAACAACAAGAGCGTTGACCTAGAGTTATAACTGATCCCAATTTACGTTGTTTTAGGGGAATGGAATGGGACTATGCTTTATGGCAGAGAGGTTGAGCTTCGCATCCCTCTCATTTCCCATTCTCCTTGAACCAAGTGTAGCGTGAATCCGCTTCTGACCTGGCGTTTCTGCGTAAAGTAGTTCGCTCGTGTTTGACGCTAGTTGCCGTTAAGAAATGACCAATAGGGAAAACCCTAATTCAGGTTGGTCCTAAGTGGGAACGTCCGGAATACTTCCACTATGTGGAAGACATGGAAAGTCCTAGATCGCAAACCCCGTAACATTCCATGGGAGTGCAGGGCGGAGCTTTCTAGACATGCTTTCCGATGGACTGCTAAGACATGTCCTGAAGATAATAAGTGGACACGTTACAAGCTTGGCCATCTGCCTCGTTTGATTTTTCATGAAAATTGGCTCTTTAACACCTCTCAGGCACTTTCGAGCTCCAAAACGAGCTTCAACGCTTCAAGAATGGGTCCAAATCGGGTCCTAAAATCTAGCCCTCAAAAGTGATTGTTGATGAAGATGCTAGGGAGACACTGATGGGGGATGGATAGGAGCTAGAGATTCCAATCCGATAAGCTCTTGAAGCATATGATTCTTCTAGGCGAGCCGAGACTCCCTATGTATGTCCTGACCTTGATGTGCCCTAAGCAAATGTGCAGGAAAATGAAAAAGGGCTAGGGGGTTAGAGATGGAGCCAGTTGACTAGGGCCATTGGACTCATCCAACTTAAGGATCCCTAGGTGCAGTGTGCAATGTATGTGAGTGCATATTTATTTTTCTGTCTACTTTTTTTCTCTTTTTTTCTCATTTGGAAAGTCAAGTAACAACAATGATATACAATAAGGCATGCTACCTTACAAGGAGAAATGAAAGTATGAGATCAAAAGATTGATTACAAATAATAAAACTTGGCAGATAAGATGATTGGTGCACTAAGGTGTGTACAATGAAGAGTTGAGTATTGAGTTTGGACACTAAAGCACATTGCGGCATCTTGATAAAGCTCTTGTTGAAGAAAAACTTGAACTTGTTGATGAAGACTAGTATGCTCATTGATGAAGCAATTTGCAATTGCTCCTAAGGAAGTAGATGACCATTAGATGTTGTAGTATAGATATGGTGTCATTGAAGAAAGAAAAATCTCATTGTTGATGGTTCTTTAAGTTTTGTGTTTCTTTAGTGAGGCTTCAATATAAATTAGTTGTCTTGATTGGCCTTTGATGTCTTGTCATGCCTCTTGAGCTTGAGACCTTCAAGAAGGTTTTGATGCTAATGTCAACTTCAAGTCTTTAATATTATTGCAGCTTATTATATTCATGGAAAGCTTCTATTGCTGATGATATTGTCTTCAAGCCTTGAGGTTCATTGCATTTATTTGTCAGGTATTCTTTCCTTGGATACAAAGAATTACGCACAACTTTCTTCTTCCTTGATTTTCACCATCATAGGAGGAGTGAAAGGGTTTGAGCTTGTACCACTTGTTTTAATTTGTTTGCCTTTGCATAATTGATTTAGCATTGTTTTTAAAGTTGGAGGGACTTTTGTGCTTGTCAGTGCAACAAATTGAGCTAAAGAGAAATATGTGCCAAGAAACTAAGACTAAAAAGGAAAAATACTTAGTATTCTATAGTTTTTGGGATCCACCAGTCATAGAAATTTGGATTGTACTCCAATTTGGCAAAAGCATCCAAGTCAAGTGGTTTGGTACGCGTCCACAAATGTAGGTGATCAGATCGCTAAGCAAAGAGGATCTTGCAAAGTGACTGGCAATGTGTAGTTTCTCTTCGATTAGAATCTTGCCAAGCAATGGGTGATATATCAACTTTCGTGGAAAGGCGAGATTCTGAGCTAGGATGATAGAGCGCAATGAAGTGGTCTCATAGTAAAAGTTGGGTCAGCTTGAAGTATAATGACTGTATGACATTGCTTAGCTATGGTCATAAGACCTCTGCCATTGCAAGCAATCTCAAGTACATGAGAAAAACACTTTTGCAAGAACGGACTTGAGGAATGACAATTTTGCTCAAGCTCATCAAGTATTGATTGGCCTTGGATTTTGGTCATAGAAGATTAAGAAGGAATAAATTGGCATGATAGAAAGCGCTCGTGTGGGAGAGTCCTAACATGTTCTTTTTGAATCAAGGGGCTTTTATGGAAAAGATATTTGTTGTCCTCCCAAGTGGATAGCCATTTAGAAGCAACTTGAAGTGCCTCATCATAGCAAGGCCTAGATCAAACATTGCAAACAACTTGACATAAGTAGTGTATATGGCCTCAAATTGGAGTGGGCATTCTATTTCAGAGGAATTTAATTTCATTGCCAAATGAGTAGCAATGGTACTCAATGGTTGATATACTAGCAAAGGCTTGATGCCAAAAGGAGGGTCAGGTTTAGTAGGGCTGATCTAGAGATGTGTCTCAGCAACCTCCTCCTTCGGAGCATCTCGGGGTTCAACCAACTCAATTGTCACTAACTCGTGGGGTGAGTTAGTAGGATATTAGTGGCATTGTGCCTACGATCTCGAGTTGCAAACATACCTCTTCTAGCCACTGTGTCTTAATTAGTAGAAGGTTTGATGAAGATTCAGTCATTGTAGCACTAGAAGCAGAGGTAAGATTTGGTGTTGTGTCACTCGCTTGATTGGTGTAGGAACAAGAGAAGACAAGGACAAAGACAACAAAGCAGGTTAGAAAGTTGCAAAAACTTGCTGAATTTTTTGAATCTGATCAAGTTGATGATGTAGGGGATTTAGGTGTGCAGAAACCTGAACTGCAGAAGCAATTTCTTGAATATTAAGAGTATGTTTCAAAATAGCAAAATCGGTTTCCTAATGATCAAGAACAGTTTCCTAATAGCACAATTACTGGAAAATTATAGTAAGGAGGTTCAAAAGAGTTATTTCAAGCTTTAGCAAAGTGTTCTTTGCATTTAACCTTGGAGCAAATTTTGGATTTGATACTAGGATTTAAAGAGAAGTTACTTATGAAGATTAGGCAAAAGCAACATGAAGTCCTTGAAAGTACAATAGGAGTAAAACATTCATAGAAATTAGGATTATACTCTAATGAATCATGGTCATCAAGAAGTTGTGGGTCATGAGTGAGACAAAAGATATATCTAGTGACATCAATCATCATATCTCATTATCCTAACTGACTTGCAATGTGTAGCTCTTCCTCTAAAAGAGGTTTTTCACACAAGGGATCAAGTTTAGCCAATTTAGAAATGTTGACACCACGGACAAGTGTAAGCACTCGAAGAGATGCAGGAGAAATATATGTAGGATCATGCATTGAAGTCCAAAGTGCCTTTCTTAGCTCAACAATAGTCAGTAGGCAGCTACCATATCATGCTGTTAACCCTCAACTAGAATACCATTTTCGTTCAAACTCACTTGTCCTTCTGCTTTCTTGGCAAGTATTGCATATCTTTCAAACTTGTTGTGTGCTTCCTAGTGTAGAACACATGGATTAAGTGATGCTTCTCTTGCTCTACCTTGGTATCATGGTTTCTTCTTGCATACTCAACTTGAATAGTAGGCACTTGGTAATCCACAACTTCTTGTCGAGTTGGTATAATTGCCTGACAGTCAAGAACCGCTTTTTACATGACACCTCCTTTGCCCCTTCTTGAGCTTGCACTTGCTGAATTTTCCTATAGCCAGTAGTTCATGCACCTTTAGGAAATTGCCTTTTCTCATCTTGATCAGATAACTCTATAAGGATTCCTACAACTAGGGCATGTGGATTTTGTTGATGAGATGCTCCTATAGGTCTTTCATCATTGCGGGACCTTGCTATTGGCATTCCTCTCTTAGTCCTATGCCTTGCCCAAAGTTTAGAGCTTGGTCCAACAAAGTGTCCTCGACCTCCAGAATAGTGGCATGCTCCCATTTGGGTGGTTTGCTACTCTGTCTGAAAATTTTCCCAAGGCTGTCTTGCTTGAATTCTTCTAGGTCCTTTGAAGGGTCTTTGTGGTATGGTGTTAGTAATAATCTAATTAACTGCAGCTGGTTGAATAGGTCTCGGTATAAGCTATATCATTGGTATCTACTATGCCATCCTAACATTAGGATTATACCAACAAGTCCTAGTTTCATGGCCTTTTCTCTGACAAATCTCACAATGCTTTTCCTTCTTAGTTTCAGAAAGACCCAAATCTTTCAACTTCTATTTAATCATCTTATCCAACTTACTTTCCTCGAACTTCTTCTTATCTTTATCCTTTACTTTTTCTTTTTAGTCTTGGTTGATCTTGATTTCTTATTTTTCTTCTTATGCTTTTTCCTACCAGATCTTCATCATCAGAGTCACAAATCCTCATTTGAATCAGAATTGTCATTACTGTCCTCATCAGCAATATATGTGTCTGAATCTGAATCTGAGTTTTCATCAAAATCTGAATCCGAAGAATCCTCATCCTTACTGGTCTTAGATTTGGAAGTACCAAGTTTTCTTTCCACTCTCAATATAGCAGCCCTAATCAATGCATCCAAAGTATCATTTTGACCCATCTCCACATTGGAAATGGGGTTCCTAATCTTACCCCTCATGCCCTTCATCAAATAAGTGATCTACATTTCATTGAAGGTGCATCATCAGCATCCATCCTATTTCAATAGATTCTTAAACTTCTGGGCATAATCCTCCACCAAGATAGACTTTTTTTTAATATTCTTAATCTTCCTAAGAATATCTTGTGGAGTCTTGTCCTTATGGAACCTGCCCAAGAATGTTATTTTTAAAGCATCATATGAATTGAAGGCTGCCAAACCATAACTGGCAAACCAATCCATGACCTTTCCTTGGAAGGTAGCGAACCTTTGGATTAACTAACTAATCTAGATTCATTATGGTTCGCTTCTTAGGCTTCCTTTGAGGTGGTAAAGGATTAAAATTTAGAACCCTTGGAGTTGGAATTCTAGCATTCCTCAACAAAATTGTTCTTCCTAGCACTATATGCTATAGCCTCTCAAATACCTGCCTAGGAGGAGTATCTTGCTATTCAAGAGGTAATATTCCCTCATCATTTGACAACTTTGTAGAGTCTATTGAAGTGGCATGAGAATGATATGCTTTGAGGCACCTGCAGAGGTACCCCCTTCCACAGAAGTCCCTACATCAATAAAGTGCTCCTCATCTAGCTTGCCCAAGCCTTCTAATTCACTCCTATCATTCAACCCTGCAACCTGTTGTTTTTGTCTTGCTAAGGCCTCCTAGATTTCCTAAGATCTGCTCCTGGTGAGGATAGGATTGGATAAATAAGGGTAATTTTTTTGACATAAAGAGTGCCCATAGAAGGCACCTTATGCAGTCTCAATGCCATAAGCATTCCTACTGCCCGATCTAATAACTATTTATTCCAGGTCTGTGCCTTAATCAAGAAATGACTTCCATTAAAATGGCAAGATTGCCAAAGTGTTTAAGGCATACACAACAAGAAAGTAGAGAATGCGTAAACACACCATCATGTTAGAATAAAGAATAGAAGCATAAACATATTCTCTGTATACACTTCAGCATCCATAACAAAAAACCTTTTATGATCTCATAATGCAGAAATAGAGATTCATACACTTGAATAATATAGCTCAAACATTGAGAACAACCAACAATAGCCATAAAAGTATGGCGTTGTTCATTCCTATATTTTAGAATCCACACAGTTGACATCAAGAATACAACCACTCACATATTAGAATTAGTGCCTGGCATACAAGTATTTTGTTACATGACATTTAAAGACACAATTACATAGGCTGATCTCAAACCACTATATCCATATATGAAAGTAAGAAACTAATGTCACTAATGGAATTTGAGTCCTAGGGATTTGTGCCCCTAACAGTAGTCCTATATTTTTTTGTGACAACACTCGTGTAGGGATATTGTCATTCGTTTGATGTTTTCCTAAGCTATCCCTCGTGGATCCTTTTCCTTAGATTGAACAGCTACACTAGGCTAGTGCCAAATTTTCTGTTTTGGTTTGGGTGACAAAGGTTCTTGGTTTTCAGGAGACTTTGGTTGTTTTGAAGAACCAACAACAACATGGGCTTGTTGCTTATCATCAACACTTGAGGGCTTTATCTCATCTATCCTTCGACTTTCCATTTGAGCTTGAGTAGCCTCACATGGAAGTTGTTTCTTTGGTTCTAGATTTTCCTCCTGATGGATGAATTTTTAGACACTACCAGTTTCTCTTGTGGATTAGTAGAAGCTTCAAGTGTTTTCTCTTTTGGAATTGTGGGCTCAAGTGTCACAAGAACTAGCTTGTCAGTCACTAACTTATCTGGTGCTTTCTCCTCAAGTATCTTGGTCCATGACCTAGCTATGTGTGTGGGTCTCTTTTGATTTCTCTTGGATTTGGATGGGACTTGGTCTATGGTCACTAGAGGTGGCTTCGCGGGTGGTTTTAGTAACCAAATCCAACAATTTCCTGCATAAAACCCTTGATCAGGGAGCAACGCTTTGGGCACCCATCATGGTCTGGAGCTAGATCTCCATTAATGCTTTTGAGTACTTGCCCTAAATCTCTTCCCCTTCTAGATGCAGCTCTATTCCCAATAGATTAAGAAGTTGTGGCAGTGTTTCTAGTAAATGTGGTCTTTTCTTTGGTTACAAGAGGGTTCCTACTGAGCGGCTCTCTCTTGTTCTTGTGTGTCTTGAGTAGTTCATTAAGAACTATTCGGCTTTCCTCTCTAGGTGTTTGATCTGACTCTTAGACAAGATTCTTGCCCTTCTCTAGAGAAGAGACAAGGTTTCCTTTATTGAAAGTAGTGACTATCTCCACATCTCGTAAGCTTAGGTATATATGGTGTGGTTCATAGTCCACAATACATGTGGTTGCATGCTTGAAAGGTCTTCAAAGAAGGACTTCCTTTCCCATATCTTCTCAATTTGGAAGCACATAAAACATAGTGGGCATGCTTTCAATCTCAACAGGCAAGAGAATTTTGCATCATCCTAAGAGGGAATAGGTTGATACTCCATACAGCTTGATATATGTATTGGTCAGGGTGAGTTTAGGTTGTCAATCTCAGTCCATACCTCATAGGTCAAGATGTTGTAATCTAAATCTTCATCTATGAGAGCATCAATGATGAGCTCTTGCTTGGCAGTTAGTTTGACCCTAAGATATGCAGGAGGGATTAGCTCTTCATCTTCTAGGTCAATGTTTGTGGCTTGGACCTTTCAGATATTAAGCATGGTAGACCTAGTTAGGCTACTACATGAAACATTGTGTGTTGGATAGTCATGATACATGTGAGTGATGTTGCACTCAATGCATCTACGATCAGACTTTGGAAATTTATCTATCACCATCTAGTCTATTAGTTATGGCCTAGGCCCTTGTGTTGCTAGCTTTGGCAACATGTGAATGAATAGATGGATGGGAATGTTTACTCATTTATGTTAACTCATTACATTTAAGGACTTTGAGACCTAAGATTGAGTCCACTATGAGACGTGTCAATAGACTATAAGACTCTTAATAGCCAGATAACAAACTCTTCAACTCTTGTTGCAATGGTCTTGTGTGGTTCTTGATGTGGTGTTCTTGTTCAACTCTCTAGGCTTGTCAGTTCTTCTTGGATTTTGCAACTTTGTTTGTTGGACTTCTTATCCTTCAAATTTTTCTCTCATTGGTCAATTGGTATTGTGATCTTGCATTAAGTGCAAGTGCTGAAATTATGGGCTCAGTGGTTTGATTCTCCTCTCAATTGGTGTACTCTTGGCACTTTCTTTGAATGTGCTTCAAAATTATTCAAAAGGGGCTTAGGACTAGTGGTAGCTTGGCTGAAAATATTTTACTCTCATCAGGCCCTTGCAATGATTGGAATGGAGCACATGATGATGGAAGCTTGGTTGAATGATTTCCCTCCTATAATAACTTACAGTGTGTCAAATACGTAGATGTGAAAGTGACTATTGTGGTTATGCATTATGATCTTGAATGAGCTAAGGTAATGTCAGCCCAGTGTGTGTTGCCAAGGTTGCCTAGGTGATATGTGCAATGTGTGTAGATCCTTGCAATATGACGAGGTGGTTACTTAATTTAACAAGCTCGTTGTTGAGTTCTTAAGTCATTAAGATATTTACTTCAAATTCTTGACTTCAAAATCTACAAGCTATCAAGGCACTTTGTAATACTTTGATTCAAAAACTTGCAAGAGTGAGGATTGCGAAATCAGGCTTTCCTTTCCAATGCAATGTGCATGGGTGCAAGTAATTCCTCAAAGCATCACAACAATGTCATGCTAACAATACGGCAAGTAAGGACGACAGTTTGATGCAAATATATATAGCAAGAGGTTCAAATTTAGAATGTGAGTAAGATAAGTATGAGTGAGACTTGAGGCATAGTGTGTGTGTAAGTGGAAGTGTGAGTGAGTGTGTGAGTGATTGGTTAGTGTGAGTGAGTGAGTGAATATGAGTGAGGGATAAATGAGGTGTGTATAAGTGAAGGATAAGTGAGATGTGAGTGTTATGGGCATGAGTTAGTGAGTATAGGTATGAGTGTGAGTGAGGATGAGTGAGTGGGTATGAGTGACTGAAGGTGGTGGTGGAATGTAATTAAGGAAGGATATTTTTCATGGGTGGATCATCTCCAAGATCGCACCGCGGATTACCCTGAGAAGGCACTACTCGATTCATGGGTCGAAGGTCGAGTGGTGAAAAGGCCAACCACGAAAATTGTGTTTCACATCTATAGCATTGGAAGATCCTATTCTAGATAATGGATGGAAAGGCCCAACATCTATAGCATTGGAAGATCCTATTCTAGATAATGGATGGAAATTATGGTACCAGTGTGAATTGGATCGGGTACTTCTGTTGTTGGATAGAAGGGATACATAATTTCTCCTCTGTGGGCAGGAGACAAAGATTAACGTGAGATAAGTTAAGGAATTTGTTTGAGCTTTTTTGTCAAAGGATTGCTTGCTATGTATTCAAGTCTGTGCCATAAATTATGTGAACCGAACCATGTTTCTTAAAAGGCTTAATTAATGAAGCTGATTTTTAATGTCACACATAAATGTGATAGGATCTAATTAGATAACTAAAAGAACACCTACTACTGAGGGAAGTGGGTGGACGGAACCTCGATGGGTCTATCCTATGGTAGGGTGGTCCTAGAGAACTGGGAGGCTTCTCATAGGGTTTTACTGTCATTCCGACCTTTAGGTATTGTTAGGTTAGAATCCCGATTCATGACGTTTTAGGGGACCGGAATGGGACTATGCCCTATGGGTAGAGAGATTAAGCAGCGCATCCCTCTCGTTTCCCATTCTCTTTGAACCAAGTACAACATGGGTCTACTTCGGCGTGGATATCTCTGCGTAAAATAGGATATCTAGGATCTGACACTAGAATGCTATCCAGAGACCTTGAGCACTAGGAACCCAAATTTCAGGTTTGTCCTAATGAGTTCATCCACGAATGTTCTGTTGCGAGGTGGTGGACTAAAAAAAACCTAGGTGACAAACATCTTGACATTCAATGGGAGTTTTGGGCAACGTCCCTTAGACTTGTCTCTTGATGGACTACTAAAAACGTACTGAGACAACCAACAGGCAGCACATTACATCAGTAGAAGACTTACTAGATTCATTGTTTTGCCGATTCATTTCTTCCATGAGTAGAGCACTCTCTACATCAAATATATAAAAGCATAGCATTAGAATTTCTTATAGCAGTCTTGAAGGTATCCCAGCTCTCTGGCGCCAAAGTGCAAAGCAAGAACGTAGCTTTGAACTAATCATCAATGTTGAACTTCAAAGTGGCAAGCTGGCTAAAAATGGAGTTAAACTCACTGAGGTGAGTAGACATTGCAGTACCCTCTTTCATACAAAAATCCATGAGTTTCTTCAGCCAATAGACTTTGCTTGCAGTACTCTACTCGGCATACAATTCTTTGAGTTGCTTCCAAATGTCATAAGTAAAATCCAACCCTTCAATGTTGAATATCAAGGTATCAAAAATTGATAGCTCAATGGTTGAGTGTGCAAGCTCATTCAGCTCATCCCAGTCATTGTGCTCTACATTAGCTCATTTTGTTCCCTTTACTTTAATTGGCTTTGCTTGCTTCTTCTCCAACAAGATATTATAGCACTGATTTTGCCAAACTACAAAACTGTGTGCTCCTTCAAGCTTCTTGATATGCATAAGATGATTGTCACTGTTGCTAGCCATGATTCACAACCAAATAACTGTATGACAGTAAATGACAACTAATGCCAAGCAATGAAAGCTCCAAAATCCACTCAGTAGTATGTTAGTAATATCCCCAAGTATGTATAGCAAGAACATACATCAGTTCATTGCCAAAAATGCCTCAAAAAGCATTCTCAATGATAGTAATCATACCAATTTCTTGTAAAAAAATAGAGTGCAGACTTGAAATTCCTGATAATATAGGTGGTTTTCCTACAATTTAGTGGTGCAATCCAAAAATTCCTAACAATACAGGTGGTTTCCTTGCAATATTGAGGAGTGTAGTCCCCTAGACATTCAGAAAAAATCTGTCCTGAAAATTCAAAACTAAAACAACCCCTCAAACTGTGTGAGATTGAGCTCCAAAGACCATGCAAAGCTGCTAAAAACATCAAATTTCATGATAGTGAGGTATGTTGTCCAGGACATGTAGGAAACTATCCTGAATGTACAATAGTAGACCTGCAAGTAAAGTTGTTCCAAAAAATGAGCTCTAATCTTTGCTCAAATGCAATCTGGAATCAAATCCACGCATGTAACATCAACCATAAGCATGAATACATGGTATAGAATGCCCAAGACCAAGTCCAGAAGCAAGACATAATGCATACGTAGTCAAAATGTCATACAGCACTATTATTCCAGTAGCCAAATCTTTACCAAAACTGAGTGAAATCTCAATCAAAACCAGTCCAAATGCACTTCAATACATAGGCATTTCATTCATGAGTTTCTTGACATCACTTGAGCATGTATACGCATCAACATGCATATCCAAGAACCAATGTCATTAAAGGACAGAGAGCTGCATGTAAATTGCAAGGTTGTGGACTGTGTATTCTAGCCATAAGCAGGCTTGCAAACTGAGAAAAATGATTGCCAAGATTAGCTCCAAATGACCTCAAGAAAATGCCACATGATCCCTGAGACATCGAGCATCCACTAACATCCAATAGCCATCAAATGAGCATGATTTGTATGCACCAGACACACAAAAATATGTGTTACACTATCTATTTTAGATCTAAATACTATGTATTTTAGACTTGAAGCTAAATGTACATCAGCCCCAAGTGTAATACCACACTTCAATGCTCAATGCTAAGCATTAGATGCAAAGTCTCGAGCACAACCATGATGCCGAATGAAGAGGAGTAGAATGTTGTTGCCCCTGAGCATGCCGAAAACCAAATTTGCGTACCCAAGCCGATGGCACCTTCAGTCATGAAGGGATTAGAATGCTGGTCCAAGTGTTGGAGATGATGGGGACAGTTGCCAAGTGGCCAATGATGGCTGACAACAAGCTCAAAATGAAGAGGGAAGCTTCAAGCTTTAAGAAGAAGCTTCAAACCTTGTTGCCCTGCCTATAGACTCTTCACAATGAACTCTTCTTCAACTTCAAGCTCCTACACAATGTGAAGAAATGCCAAGCTCCTAATTGCTTGAACCAAGCTTTGATACCAGTTTGCTGAGTTAGCTGTAATGGAGCTTCTATGTAGAGATGTAGGTTGAGAGAGAGAGAAGAGTTAGAGACACATGATTTGTGCTACTGAAGAGTGTATCTCAATAATTATTTTAGATAGGTATATATGTACTATGTACAACCTAACCCTTATGGGTGGACATGGGCACTGCCCTTTATCCCAACACTCTCAATACAATACTCCATAAACAAAAAGATAGAGAGAAGAGAAGAAAATAGAAAACAAAAGAGGAGAGATAATGTACCCACCTCAAAGGCATGAAGAAGAATCCCTTCACCTTTGAGGCTTCCCTCCCTTTTCTCCTTCACACCCCTCTTCTCGTTCTTTGTGGATGGCAACGATGGTGGGCACACACACACACACACTCTCTCTCTCTCTCTCTCTCTCTCTCTCTCTCTCTCTCTCTCTCTCTCTCTCTCTCTCTCTCTCTCTCTCTCTTCTAAGCTTTAAGCTCTTTCCCTCTCTCTTTTGTTCTCCTTTGCTTGTTTACTGTCAAAATGCCGCACTAAAAGTTTTGCTACTTTTTATCCTCAATAGTGGTTTGATCCAAATAACATAGTTAGATTTCTCTCCTTTTTCGTACAAGTGGTCTTTCCACCAATTGGCATACCTTTTTGATACCTCCACAAGCTTCTCATTTTCTTTCATATTCTTAAAGGGCAACAATACTTTTGGGACACCTTTAGGAAGCTTGGGTCATGCTTGATCATTTCTTTTCCATAGCTCTACACCATTTTCTAGTAGCCAATCAATATTTTTGGAGTGTAATTTGTATTGGATCATAGATATGTCATCCCTCATGTAGAATCTAAATTGCAATGGCTTTGAATGACCCACTAGGCTATCTAATCCATCATGTAGACAGCCTTCCCTCCTAGGAGAAGGGACTATAGGGTAGTGTAGAGGTGCCTATAGACCTCCAAGTGCCTAAGAGGATCATCATCATGATCTCCATACTAAAGTTGTAGCTTCTAAAAGAGAAGAAGTTGGTCTAGGAACTATGTAGTGGACTAGCTACAGAGCCCCACCCTTTTTGCATGCCGTAGCCAAATTTGTGAGGCTTCCTCATTGCATGAGTTAATGTTGGCCCTTATTGCCTAGTTTTGTCTCACTCTCATCTTTTGGACTCCTCATCCTCATACACAGACACGGACACACACACACATAGAGGACATCCTTCCATGCTTCAGATTCTTTGGTTCTCACCCTCCAATGAGAGAGAGAGAGAGAGAGAACATGCTCCCTCTAATAAAGGCTTTATATATACATATAAATAAATACACACACACACACACACACACACACACACGCACACACACACACACATGTATGTATGCATGTATGTATGTACAAAGGAGAGAGAGAGACACACACAAAAACACAAAAATACATAGGGAATAGAGAGAGAGAGAGAGATGTTGTTGACTACCATCCACAAAGGAGTTTCATGGCAACACAGATGGCTCAGAGGGGTAGAAAGTATAGATATAGGATTTTGATGTCCCTTAAATATGCTAGGTATTGCATGTCTAGGACCCCTACAAGCACAAGTCGATAGGGAAGCTATAAAGCTATGTTGTTTAAATCTTTCCCCTTCCCCTCTACCCTCTCTCTCTCTCTCTCTCTCTCTCTCTCTCTCTCTCTCTCTCTCTCTCTCTCTCTCTCTCTCTCTCTCTCTGTGCTTTAAATACATTTCCCATTAGCTATACCCTCAAACTTAAATTTATTTCATGAAAGTTTGGATCATTAGGGCTCCTATAATGTAATGGTCTTTACTCCTCTCTCTCTCTCTCTCTCTCTCTCTCTCTCTCTCTCTCTCTCTCTCTCTCTCTCTCTCTCTCTCTCTCTCTCTCTCTCTCTCTCTCTCTCTCTCTCTCTCTCTCTCTCTCTCTCTCTCTCTCTCTCTCTCTCTCTCTCTCTTTGTGACTAGTAGTGCTTCCATGCTAGTTGGTCAACTAATACTATAGTACCAATCGTGAAAGCTAGAGACCCCATCTCTCCTACTACAAACTTTAGGATGATCATGGTTAGCCATGTGCTACCAAGCTTTGTGGATTGATACTAGAGCATGAGCATAGAAAATGGGTAGAGAAGCACCAACATCAAGCATGTAGATACATAGGTCTTAGGAGGGTCTACTCCATTCTTGATCATATCCTCATACTTTGAGTCATCATTGAGGGGAGCAAGGCACATGGGAGGCTAGTATACTACTCTTTTGTGGATTTTTGTGGTAAGACCTTTGACATTGTACCACATGCTAGACTCATGTAGAGACTTTATAAGGAGCTAGTGGTCCTAATGAAGATGAGATGGGGGATATTAGCACTATATGTGTCTATTATAGGATGAGTATAAGAACAAGGTGGGATGTTGAAGGAGATCACTAGCACCATTGAGGTAAAACATGATTCTTGCCTACTCTATTTGGCCTTTATATTTTTGAGATATCACACTACATTGATGGGATTGGGGGGGATGGCCTTAGGGGGCATTGATACCCATTTTGCTGTATGTGGATGACATAGTCCTCATCTCTAGTCCATATAAGGGATTGCAATGCAACTTGGATGCATTATAGGACTTCTATTAGGATAGGCATCTCATAGTAGTGAACCTTGGGAAAACCAAGATTATGGTGTTTAACACTTCATTGGATTTGGCAATGAGTACGCAATTTCACATATAGAGAGGAGATAATGGTGGTCCAAAGAAATATCTACTTGAGGATTTTATTTCCAAGGGTGAGATTGAATTTTAGATCAGTCATAGAGGATATATTAACACAAGGCTATGTGGCTCCAGGATTGAGGAAGAGCCAATGTGCATGCATACATTTTTAGGAGCCTTAGATGGGGTCTTAAACACTTTGGTCACACCAATACTTTTGTATGGGGCCCTGATATAAGGATCAAGCCTCTACAACACAAGAGGAGCCACACAAGATTAGCCACTACCTAGGGGGAGAAATATGAAGGGTGGGAGTAGATAGAGACATCCCTAGTACTAATGATTTCACAGATGATTCAAAATAAGCCCTCTATACCACATGAGATTATTAGAGCATAGATGGAAGCACCACCCATAGTGGTAGAGACCCTCTTCCAAATAGTGATTTTCTTGCATAGGCTATGGACTTGCCAAGATTCCTGACTTACACTAGAGTCCTGTAGATAGCTAGCACTATAAGGGGTATTGAGTGCTAGTGTGCTCAGACATAGGCATGGTTAGAGTAACATGGATTACATGTGGATCACCACCCACCACTATAGTACAACTTGGATTGCTCTCACTTGGAGCTCTAGTAAAGAGGAGTTGAACCACATCATTGGGATGGACATTATTTAGATACACATAGCTAGAAGATAGGTGACACGTAATAAGGATCTGGGGATAAAGATGGATTTCTACTAAAATAGTCTTCTACACATATCCCCTAATGGCTTCATTGTCCACCTGAGATACCTCAATGAGGTAAGTCATAAATATATGTATGTATCATGTGGGTTCAACATAAGGTTTTTTTTAAATACCATTTTTACACATTTTTTACATATAAAAGGGTCCCATATACAAGGGTTATTTACTGATTGAATAGAAAAGGATTATGTTTTAGTAAGGAAAAATTCATAGATAAGGATATTTATAAATATGCCTTGAATGCAAGTGATATAAAGGATATACTTATAGTGAACTACCCAAGTGAGATACATGGATGCACACCTATCTCATGATGTAGAATGTGCCATTGGAAAATTGCATACATAATTAGACCAACTCTGAATTTAGACAAGTAGATACGGTGCAGAAAAACTCCCCCCAAGGATAGGATTTTCCAACTTTTTCATTTGCAGCCAGAGATACAGGAGCACTACTTGTGTAGATCCCCAATGTATTGCAAGATTTGAAGGCACTTTCATTTCCTGTTTAAAGAGGGATTCGGGATACTATGTAGGCTGATGGATTTCCAAGATCAAGGATGTCTCAAGCTCGGGTAAGTTACTCATGAATATATGTGTGCATCACGTGAGTTCAAAATAAGGTATTTTTAAAATATCATTTTTATAAAAAATTTACATACAGAAGGGTGTAATATAAAGGGGTTATTTATAGATTGAATAGAAAAGGGTTATGTTGTATTCAAGAAAAATTCACAAATATAAATAGGCCTTGAATGCACGTGATGTAGAGGATATATATATATAGTAACTTCCCCGAGGTCTCGGGCTTTTCTTACTAGAACTACATTGCCACAAATAACACTCTTACTACAAACCTAGTAGTAGAGACATGGAGCCACATAGCATTTCCCACTCATTGAGTTATACAAAGCATCAATTACTCCCTCCACTACATATCTCTCATCAGTTTGTGATCGATGGCCCCACTACAAGGGACCACCCTAAACATAATTAGAGAGAGATTTAGAGCTCATCACTCATGCCTAGCTAGTCCATGCCCTCTTTGGAGGCATTATCTATAGATACAGAGGATGGTATATTGTCATTGGGGGATCTTACCTCTCACATCTTTAGCCTCTCTATGCTAGATAGACCCATGAGAGATATCCTAGGATGATGAGAGTCCCTCCTTAGCAATTCCACATTGTATTTCACTTCGACATCATTTTGTACTCATCAATTATGTATTGTTCATTGTTGATTTTCCATTTCTACACCGATTGAATGACCCAAAATGAAGAGAGATACCCAATATTGTTAACTTTCACTCATTGGGTGTGATCGTCAGTCGTGTTTTGCACACTATTTGCACTTGACTTATGCTTGTGACTACAAATCGTGTATATGGATTGCTCCAATCATATTACAAATCATGCATATAGTTTGCTCCAATTTAATATATATGAACTCAAAAAATCATATCATAAATTAGAGAAAAAATCAAAATAGATAATAAAAAAATATTTGGGACACTTTGATTGCATGCAAGATGAAAGAGTGTGTGTATATATGTGTTTTATGTGAGGAATCTATTAAAAAGGTAGAGAGAGAGCAATAGGTGGTGCACATAATTCAAGCAATAGTCCATAGATAGCCCATGTCATGCAAGAAGAGAGAGAGAGAGAGAGAGAGAGATGAAAAAAGTAAAGAAAAAGGAGAAGATAAAAAAAGATTTGGGATGCATCTATTGTGTGTCATGTAGACTTGGGTTTCTCCTTTATAAGGTTTAAGGGATTTGAAAATAAGTAATAGTATAGATTTTTTAAAAATAGGTTTGGGATAATCATATGCTATGCATGTAAGATTAGTGCTTGGTCTGTGAAGTTTGCTAATTATGAGATAAGAAGATTGTCAAACCTCTAGGAAAAGTTCTATGTCCACCTTTTTCCAATTGACATGGAACTAGTGAGAGACATTGTAATCACCCTACCTTAGTCTAGTTTCACCTACAAGAAATTTTCTAGTTCCCTTTCACCATGGAATAAAAGTCTATAGGAATTCCTTAGCACAAATCCCTCTAGGCCCACTCCCCACCACTAAGAGAGGAGTGTTGAGATATCGAGCTCCACTCGTGATATGCTAGGGTGACCGTTGTGCATTTATATCACCGACTTGTCAGTTGCAGATGCGGTTGGTACACCGCCCATGAATAATAGCTAGATGACAGCTATCCTTATCTACTCTAGTTCGTGGCTCAATTAGTATGCCACCTTAGTTAGTTGAGTTTGGTTTGAGACCCATATATAGGGTTCTTTTATTTTTCTATGTACTTGAGTTCTTTTTGGCTTACACAACTAAGAAGAGGAAAACTGTTTTTCAGCCTCCACCTTTGTGTGTATTCCCCCATTGTGCAAGCAAGTAAGCTACAAGTGAGACTCCTTCCTTATCTCCCACAATCCTGACCTGGTATCAGAGCCTTGTTCGTGGTAAGGAGCTCAAGAAAGAAAGCCAAGTTCGCGGTATTCTGGTAAGAGGACCAGTGTTGCTTTCATTCTTCTGTTTTGGGAGCAAGTCTCTGCACAGGTAGCACAGCCAGAAAGTGCAAGAGTGCATTGTCTCAAGTTGAGACACCCTTTCCGGTGAAGCAAGAGGGCAGTATATGCTGTGGGTGATGGCTTTAGCCCTCAGTGACCTTGTTTTTTTTATTTGAGGCCATTTCGGGGCCTGTTTTGGAGGCGGAAGTTTTCTGCACGCATTCAGGAAAAGGCCCAGTTTTATGCTGTGCGACCACTGTTCTACAGGTCGGTGAAAAGTTACTGTAGAAATTGCATCGTATGCCTGTGCGCAGAGACATTGGGAGTTACAGAATCATCCCTGTTGCTTGTTGATACAAAATCGTCACTAGGAAGTGACTGTGTGGTCAAATACCACTTTCGTCAGTTTTGCAGATTTTCCCTTGTGAGGCTGAAGCTGTGTTCTTTGCAGTGATAGAATTTTTTGCAGTATTCTGTAATGGCGTATGATTCTCTTTCACAGATTGTCACTGAAAAGCTTGACAAGAACAACTTCCAAGCATGGAAGTTTAGAATGACGAATTTCCTTATGGGAAAAGGATATTGGGAATTTGTTGCAGGAAATAAAGAAGAACCAGTTCTTCCTTATGTTCCCAATCAACAGCAAATGTAGGCATTTAAAGCATGGCATGAGAGAGCCAGGAAAGTTATGTACTGGCTATCTATCAGCATTTCAGACTCTATGATTGTGCATATTCAAGATGCAAGTACGCCAAAGGAGGCATGGGATACTTTGTCAAAAATGTATAGCACAAATACGCAAGCCAGGAAAATGCAGCTCAAGCAAGAGTTGCATAATGTGCAAAGAGAAAATATGAGCATCAATGACTACCACATGAAGGTAAAGAAGATTGCAGATGCACTTGCTTCCATTGGGTTGCCAATAGAAGATGATGATTTAGTTTCTATGACCTTGAATGGTCTAGGAAAGGATTATGCACAGTTTCGAACATCCATGTCCGTCCGTGAAAGATTTCATGATTTGGAGGCCGTGGTGGTATAAATCAGAATATGCAGCAAACTCAAGAAAACCAGTCCTATGGAGGAGGACGTGGTAACTCTAGAGGCAAGGGGAGCCAAAGAGGTCGTGGTGGATGGCAAAGAGGCCAAAATGCAAACAGCAATGTTGAATGCTACTACTGTGGTAAAATGGGTCATATGGCTAAGGACTCCTATAAAAAGCAGAATGACATCATGAATGGAAAACTGCAACAAGGAAATTATGTATCTTCTAGTAGACAGGGTGATGACAGAAATGAGCATTTGTTTATGGTGCAGCACATGACCAATTCTGTGACAAGTGCAGAAGAAAGTGACGATGTGTGGTATGTTGACTCAGGTGCATCAAACCACATGATAGGTCATGCAGAATGGATGCAGGATGCAAGGAAAATGGAAAAACCAGGATTTGTGGAGACTGGTGATGATACTGCACATCCTATTGTGCAGATTGGAAATATTCCTTTGTCTATGCAGGATGGGAAAAAGAAATACCTGTCAGATGTATTTCATGTTCTGAATATCACCAAGAACCTGGTTTCTGTTGGTCAAATGGTTGAGTAGGGCTTGCAGGTTAGATTTAATTCCCATGGATGCTTTGTTGAGGATATGAAAAATAAAGGTCGCTTGATAGCAAAAGGAAAGAAGAAGGGCAGAATGTTTACATTGGATGCAGACATGCCTGAATTGAGTGCAGTAATGTTTGCACATGGGACCGATGTAGTTGCAGATATTGATATCTGGCATAAACGCATTGGTCATGTTAATGTACATCGACTTAAATCAATGCAGGCCCAAAATATTATTGCAAGATTGCCAAAATTCAAGGTTGCAGAAATGCATAAGGTATGTGAAGCCTGTCAGTTTGGAAAACAGGCAAGGAAACCATTTCCTAGACATGTTCAAGAGAGTAAAAAGCCATTGGAATTAATCCACTCTGATGTGTGGACTACTAAAGCTGCATCTCTTGGAGGCTATCATTATTTTGTCACTTTTATTGATGACTATAGCAGAAAATTTTGGGTATATTTTATGAAAAAGAAAAGTGAAGTTTTTGGGCATTTCAAAACTCTTAAAGCTATGGTTGAAAAAGAAACAGACCTGCAAATAAAATGCCTAAGGTCAGATGGAGGGGGAGAGTACCTCTCAAATGAGTTTGCAAGGTTCTTGTAGGAGCATGGCATAAAGTAGCAATATTCATGTAGTCATACCCCACAACAAAATGGAATTACAGAAAGAAAAAACAGGCATATTGGAGAGGTATCTCGTGCCATGCTCAATGAAAAAGACCTGCCAGATTTTTATTGGGCTGAGGCAGTTGCTATAGCAGTCTACATAATGAAGATGACTCCCACTGCAGCAATACATGGGATGACTCCAGAGGAAAGGTATACTGGTAGGAAACCAGATATTTCTCATTTGAAAATTTTTGGTTGCATTGCCTATGTTCATGTGCCAGATGAGTTGAGATCCAAGTTGGATCCAAAAGCTGAGAAGTGCATGTTTATTGGTTACTCTCTGCAGAAGCAGAAAGGGTATAGATGCTATAACCCTTCTACTCGTAAGTTTACAGTGAGTAGAGATGTTGTTTTTGATGAGATGAGTAGCTGGTATAAACCAGTAAATGTGATTGATAATGTAGATGCACAAAATGGTAATGCTGCATAGAATTCACAGCAGTAGTCACAAGATATTAGTGAACCTGGACTGTCCTCTAGCAGTGGTTCACATTCTTTGCCATGGACAGGCAGATTGAGATCAGGAGAATCTTCTCAAAGCAATGCAGATAGTGGTATGCATGTATCACGAAAAGGAAAAGAGAAGGTAGATCAGCCCATGTTTGATGTGAATGCAAGTCACTCTTATGTGGATGGTGAATCCAGTGGCTCAGAACAGAGCATTGATGATGAGTTGGGTATTCCTTCTATTGTTACACCTGGAGTAAGGAAGACCAGGGATGTTTTGAGAGCACCTGCGAGTGAACCTACTTTGCGCAGGTCTATAAGAGCTAGGTATCCTATGGATAGGCTGAAATATGATGGATTTACAGCCATTCACTATGCATATATGGTCAAAGTGATACAGGAACCAGAACCCACTTCTTTTGAGCAAGCCATGGGAAAAGAAAAATGGAAGAAAGCCATGGATGAAGAAATGGATGCCTTGGAAGCAAATGCTACATGGGAGTTGGTACCTTTGCCTAAAGGTAAGAATGCAATTGGCTGTAAGTGGGTTTACAAGGTGAAGCACAACGCAGATGGTTCTGTGAACAGATACAAGGCAAGATTAGTAGTCAAGGGATATGCACAAACATATGGCATTGACTATGAAGAAACATTCAGACCGGTTGCAAGGATGGCAACCGTAAGATCAGTCATTGCTATGGCTGCATCAAAGGGATGGTCTTTACATCAGATGGATGTAAAGAATGCCTTCTTGCATGGTGATTTGCAAGAAGAGGTATATATGGAGCAGCCACCAGGTTATGTGCATGCTGTTCATCTTGAGTTTGTTTGCAGGTTGAAGAAAGCCTTGGATGGCTTGAAGCAAACACCTAGAGCATGGTCTGACAAGATAGGACAGTATCTTGTCACTATTGGCTTTTAGATTTCCAAGGCAGATTTCTCACTTTATGTGAAAAACACAGAGAAAGGTATTATGCTTCTTGTCATTTATGTTGATGATTTGATTATCACAGGTGATAGTGGTGAAGATATCCTTCATGTGAAAATGCTATTGAAGCAGAAGTTTGAGATGAAGGATTTGGGAGAGCTGCGTTATTTCTTGGGCATTGAGATGATTAGATCACCAAGTGGGATATGGCTCTTACAGAGGCAGTATGGATTGGATATGCTGTCCAAATATGGGATGACAGGCTATAAGCCTATTTCAGTTCCTTTGGAGCAGAATGTGAAGCTGAGTACATATGTAGGTGAGCTTCTGGAAGACCCTACTATGTACACACGCATAGTAGGAAGTTTGATTTATATGACTATTACCAGGCCAGATTTGAGCTATGTTGTTGGATTGGTAAGTCAGTTTATGCACGCTTTAAGGAAACTGCATTTGGATGCGGCTAGACGCATACTCAGGTATGTGAAGTCCACATTGCAGTATGGACTACTTTATGAGACTGGGATTCAGATACAGTTGCATGGATACACTGATGCTGATTGGGCTGGTAGTATTTCTGATAGACGATCTACCATGGATATGTGTTCTCTTTTGGGAGTGCTGCAGTCACTTGTAGCAGCAAGAAACAGCCTACAGTTGCCTTGTCGAGCACAAAGGCTGAGTACAGGGGTGCAACAATGGCTGCATGTGAGGTAGCTTGGTTGCATAAGCTACTTTATGATATGCATCAGCCTACAGATGGGCGAGTTGTCATTTATTGTGACAACATGAGCAGTATACACTTGGCAAATAACCCAGTCTATCATGCTAGAACAAAGCACATTGAGGTGCATTATCATTATGTGCAGGAGAGGGTTTTACTAGGTCTTATTGATCTAGTTTATGTCAGCACAGAGGATCAGGTAGCTGACATATTCACGAAGGCATTGGGCGTAGAGAAGCTGCGCAAGTTCAGAGACCTGCTTGGTGTGGAGGAATTGGGATTGAGCTCGAGGGGGAGTGTTGAGATATCGAGCTCCACTCGTGATATGCCAGGGTGACCGTTGTGCATTTATGTCACCAACTTGTCAGTTGCAGATGCGGTTGGTACACCGCCCATGAATAATAGCTAGATGACAGCTATCTTTATCTACTCTAGTTCGTGGCTCAGTTAGTATGCCACCTTAGTTAGTTGAGTTTGGTTTGAGACTCATATATAGGGTTCTTCTATTTTTCTATGTACTTGAGTTCTTTTTGGCTTACACAACTAAGAAGAGGAAAACTGTTTTTCAGCCTCCACCTTTGTATGTATTCCCCCATTGTGCAAGCAAGTAAGCTACAAGTGAGACTCCTTCCTTCTCTCCCACAATCCTAACAAGGAGTTATTCCCTTGCCCCCATCCTCCACACTTCTCATTTTGGTTTAGTACAAAAATAAGCTAAAACCAAATAAGAACTTACAGAAATCAAACAATTTTTCCTTTCTAGAAAGCCTTAAAGATGAAACCATTGAACACAATGAAAGGTCTCTAAAAAAAGGAGGCTCAAATCAACTAACTCACTAATCAAACCAAACAAGAGGATGCTCTAATAGCAACATTTAGGCCAAAAATAATATAAAAATCCTAAAGTCATATGAATCCATGGGATAATGAAAATGCTCATGACTTGATTGATAGACCATACATAAAATTGGATGGGACCAAGTAAAAAAATTCTCATGACTTGATTGATAGACCATACATAAAATTGGATGGGACCAAGGAAAAAAAACAAACCAACCCCCATAAATTAAAATTGTATCTTTCAATGTCAAAGGGAATCATGATTCAGAAAGCTTACTTCCAAACCAATGATTGCAAGATAAACAACCTAAGTAAGATGTGGTCTTCTTACAAGAAGTTAAGGACCCTAATACTTGTTCACTATCGGTCTCTTGCCCATATTTAGCCTTGGATGGAATTTACCACCCAATTAGGGCTACATTCCCAAACAACTCGGCTCGTCGACGACACCTCGGGGAGTGACACGGTCCGAGCTTGATGGGGCTCTCACCCTCTCTAACACCCCCTTCCAGGGGGACTTGCACATGAAGCCTCTCTATACTACAATTCACACAGCAATAACATGGAAAAATACAAGGCCTTGCTTATGGGATTAAATCTAGCAAAACATGGTGGTATTTGTTAGTTGTTGGTGAAAGGCCGCTCACAATTAGTGATCAACCAATTGAATGGAACCTATACTGTGAAAGATCCCATTCTAAGAATGTACCATCGTGCAATCTTAGACACCCTGAAGATCTTTGAGGCAATGACTTGCCAACTGATTCCTCGATAGTGCCAACATCCAAGCATTTACAAGTACTAAATAGGGGTTAGGATGCTCCAAAATTTCAAGTGTAAGCTCTCGTATATTCAATGATAGATTTCAGCCTGCAATTTCAAATCTGTAAAGCATTTCAAAACTGAATTCTCATCCCCTTTTAGTCATGCCAAATACATAAAGTCCAAGGCATATACATTGCCAAACATATCAGGTACTTGTATGTGCCCAACACAAGCATTTCAAGGCAGAATACTTCCCACATTTCCCCTTTTAATACATTTTTAATGTATAGAAGGATCTCATTTAAAGGGGGTATTCATAGATTGAATAGAAAAAGGGCGTGTTTTTTATTCATGAAAAATTCATCAATAAGGGGTTTTTCAAGTATGCCTTGAATGCAAATGATAGGGAGCGTTTACATATAATTAGCCCCTTGAGGCAACAATCAAGGAAAAATGGGTGTAGGAAAAACATCCCAAACACATTTGTTATTTGCTGACTCGAACTTAAGGACCCTTACCTCACACTCAAAAAAAAAAAAAGCTTTCATATTTTCTCACAAATTTTAGATTATCATCATCCATCCTAGAGGTCAAGGAGATTCTAATGTAACTTGAATTTATGCTTATTATGGACATTAGCAATAGTGGATGGAATGCCAAATGGAAAAGTAAATACCCCCTATACCCCCTCACACTTTCAATTTATATAACAAGGAATTCAAAAGGTAGGAAAAAAAATGTACACTAGATCCATCTTCACTATCCCAAGCCTTCAAATTCTAGTGGGAGAATACAATATGGAAGATTATATGAATAATATATCTAGAGCATTGGGTCAATGGTATGTTGCATTGCGAGAGAAGGTTTGAGATACTCAGGAATCACTTTGACCTTTTTGACCCATGAGACTCAAGGTGAATTTACATGGAAAATTTGCAATTGTAAAATGGAGTTGTTCAAAAGGACTAGGCTGTAAGTATACACGTCTTGAATAGATGAATATATCATTATCTATTGAATACTAGCAATGCTCAATGGGATACTAAATAGATTCCCCAAACCGATTTCCCATAAATGTAGAGGAAAGAATGCTCACATCCATCCACATTATCACAAGTCCCCCCTAATTTTAGTGGAAAACACAATTTTGTTTGTTTCTTTTTGGCAAAAATTTAGAAAAGGCTAAAATGTTGCTTTTCTAGAAAAATGTGAATATTTTCTATTATTGGTCCTCTCCTCAAGAGGAGGATTGTACTTTTCAAGTTCATTGATTTGATTTGATTTACAAAAGTCAAGGGTTGGGATCTTTGAAATTTAGATGGTTGGAGGACCAAATGTGTCATGCAAGATATACTTTCTAAATAATTATGAAATAAAAGTATGACCTTTTTGAAAATTTGTTATTTTATATTGAATGTATTTGAGTGAAAGATATGGAGAGAGAAAGAGACAAATAGATAGATACACAGAGAAAGAGAGAGAGAGACAAAAGAGAGGGAAATAAAGAGGGACCATGTCTATTTGATATATATATATATATATATATATATATATATATATATATATATATATATATATATATATATATATATGTGTGTGTGTGTTTATTTATTTATTTATTTTTTGTGGTAAAAATCTTTGAGATAGAACTTTCTCTCTCTCTATGCTCTCTCTCCCACTCTCTTTCTAGGTCTATAAGTGTGTTATGTTTGTGTATGTGGATAGTAGAGAGAGGAAAAAAAAATTGAGGAAGTATTAAAATTTTAAAAAATATGAAAAAATAGAAAATCTATAGACGCCTATTGATAGACCACAAGTTTTATCTCAACTTAGAGCATCATCGACAACATATGGATGTTTATGTTATAGCCGAGTCACTATCCTATTATCTCATATTTTGATTTCTTCTAAAATTGTGGGAGAATTTTGTTTACAACAAGCTTCATTTTCAATTGTTCCATTTGCACCTACACCTTGTTTAGCTCCCAAATGCTTTCATCCATCTTTCCTTTTTCCTTGCAATCTCTTTCTTTCAATCACGTTTCAAGAAGTAGTGTATCTTCCCCCTATTTGAGTTGCATGCATAGTTTGATTTAAATATAATGAACATGCCATTTATAGCATTTTCAGAATGTGTTTTATTTCTAGTCATTTATATATTCCATAGAGAAAGTCCTTAAATTCAATTCCAAATCCAAATGGAGGGATGCATTCCAAATATTTGCACGAGCAATATTTCTTTCTAGTTGAAGGTTGTGGGGGTGTACTTCCTTAAATGTTACTTGTAAGTAAAACAATATATTATGGTTAGTTTTAAAGTTATCAAAAATATGAGAAATTGTTTATGTTTCTCTCTTACACCTCACACATAACCCATTTCCTAACCCCCTTTTTTGCCATTTCATTGGTCCTTAAGGCTTTGTGGATTATTAGCCATTGCAGATAAGAGGGTTTTTCCTTGAATTGATCTGCTTGAGACATTTTGAAACATATAATCCCATTATTTGGTGCTCCATTCTAGATGTCATCTTCTGTTCAATTTCTAAATAAATAGAGTATTCTTAGCTTCGAGGAGGGGGTTGTTTAGGTTCCAATTGAAGCCTCTATGGTTGAAATTAAGATACATGATGATTTCCTATTTGATATATTGGTCCCATTTTGAAGTTCTCTCATTCTCTAAGTTGGAGCCTATTCTTTAGTTGCTCATGGTCCCTCCCATCTCTTTTTTTAATGTTCCATATCTTATCCCATTGTATAATGCGCCCTTTTTTGAAAATTTTGTAAGCTCTCTATAGCTATTCTCGTTCCACATGGGGGAGGAAGTTAGTTGAGCCATATAGAATCCACCTAGCCTCGTGGGATGTAGCATTTTTATGTGTTGACATAGGTAATTGGACCACATCCTTTCAATCTTGAGGTTCCTTCTACTTTGAATTGAGAATAGCTATGGAGTATCAATACATTCCAACTCTCTTTAGGGTAGAGAAAGCTCCTCACCACCCATCTAGTGGCCATTCTATTGGCTATTTGGTCAAGTTTGGGAAGACCAAGTGCTCCCTTCTTCTTTGACAAGATATGCGTGCTCCATGAAACTTTGGGTACTTTGAACTTATCATTGTCTCTAGACTAGAGAAAGTTCCTTGAGAGATTGTCAAATTGTTTTAGGCCTACATTAGAAGGTTTCTAACACAACTAGAGATCTTTCAAGCTTTTTCTTTAGTTTTTCCATGACCCAATCCTATCTTTGTTTTTGAGAGACTCAAAATCCCATTGATATTCCTAATAGCTTGAAAAACATTCCTTTCTCTAACTCTTGACACTATTCTCTTAATAGCTACTATAAATGTCTTTGATCTAGGTTTTGATCCCTTTATTTGGTAGGATTTATTACAAAACTAGTAGCTAAATAAAAGATCCTTAAATAGTTCTAAAATGTTCTTATGAACAAAGGGTTATTTCTAATTATTCCATTTCTATAATCTAAAAATTGATTAAGGATCATTTGTTTGTTCCCTGGAAACTAAATGCCCTTTATATTTCCTTTCATTATTGCCTCTTCCACTAGCCACCCTAATGCACTCATCAAGGAAAAGAGTAATGGAGGCAGGAGGGTAGCCCTTCCCAGTTGAGATCTTTGAAGTGGGGAGGTTTCAATGAGTTGTATTGCTACCCTTGTTGTTGCATTACCAAAAACGACACTAACATATTTGATAAATAGCTTACCAAGGTTCATGTCAAACAAGGATTTGGTATATGAATGCCAAGTCTCCTAACGTATCATAAGATTTATCAAAGTCAATTTTAAGGAAATTTATGAAATCTTGAATCATTTTTTGGTCATATTCAAATCCTTTCCATACATTGGTCGTTGAGCCTATAATATATTGGCCTTTAAGAAATCCTTTTTGTTTAGATTTATGTATCCAATTTTGTAGGTGATTGGTATGATGCCTTGCTAATGTCTTAGCAAACACTTGATATGTTGACATTGGACATACTATAGGTCTCTAGCTATAAGAGATATGATAGTATCTATCATATCTCTTATATATAAGTTTAATAACACCTTCATTGATGCTGATAGGTAGGGCAACAAATCTCATTGCTTCTTTCTAGATGACTAGTAAGAGTGAAATTAAAATTTCCTTGAATTCTTTGAAGAATTCATTAGGGAGACCATCTAATCCTGGGCTTTTCCCATTTGCCAAGGAGTCAATTGTGTCTAAATTTTCTAGTGGAGTGATCTCTTTTCTCCAGTTCTAGCTATTTCTGCTCTAGTTGATGTAACATCTTCAAAATTCTAGTCCAATTGCTAAATATATCTAAGTAGAAATTTTTAGTTATTTCAAGATTTTCTGCACGAGTACTATTTTCTATTTTAGGAGGGGGATGATATCACTTTCATATTTGGCTTTAAGGATAGAGAACATTTCTTTAGTAGGATTATCCACTTTTCCAACCCACCAACTCCTACTATACAATTCTAACATATTTGCATATTCATCTTCTACTTGTCTTAACTCTTGCCTTGCTTGAATCAATACATCTTGAAGGTGATTATTTCCTCTACTTATTTCTATCTCTAGTCTTTGTATGTTAGCATATTTCTTATTACTTGAATCCCTTATAAGATTGGTAACTATTATTTTTGCTTCTTTCAACAAATCTTGTGTATTATTGATTGTTGTTTTCCAAGCCAAGGCTAGTGCAACTAAATGGCTACTACTAGATTAACTTTACTATAGTTCTAACTACCTGAGTTTCAAAGAGCTCTATGTTTGTATGGAGCCAACATACTTTTATTATACTTAAACTATTTGACAATGTTAGTGAAATGGGATAAGGATATGGTAGAACTATGCCTTTGATAATTTTGCAATTGCAACTCACAAAGGTTGATCATATTCTAGTAGAGGTAGAATCTATCTAGCCTAGATTTTCTAAGGTTATGCTCTTTTTGGTAGTATCCATGCTAACATCCATTAAGTTGTGGTATGTCATGTAGTTTTTCTCTAACCATTTCCCTCCCATTGACTATACTTCCTTTATTTAGATATCTATCTATAATAGTTTCCACCATGATGAAATCTCCTACTAGTACCACTAGGCAATGCAACTTTAAAAGTCCTTGCCACATAGTAGTTCTTTCATTACTATTAGTGGGAGCATACATGGATATTACTGCAAATTCTTCATGTGTAGTCATATGTAGTGCAATCCATCTATGGTTAGAGTCTTTATTTATACCTAAGACTAGGTTTTTGCTCCCTTTAGTGGAATACTATGGAAGCACTTCCACTTGTTGAATTGTAGTTTATGGATATCTATTCATACTCCTTGGATATTAGCTATACGCTTTTGGAAAGTTGATGATGTATTACTTTGATTTTCTACATACATATTATATATGGGGAGTTTTGATTGATAATTAGACAAACTCTTATTATCCTAGCTCTTTAAGGATTGGTAAGCCCTTTCATGTTAGAAGATACTACTTTAAGAAATTTTATCATTGGTTAATTTTAATTGGGATTTTAACCTACCCTTCTTTTGTTGTTTAGTTCATTTTCCAAATGGATTGCTAGCACTAGGGCCCACCTTAGAATACCTTCTTTTAGAGGCTGATTTTGAGAGCTTATTGTTTTTAAAGGGTTTTAGGTGAGAATAGGTCTAGTGAACATTTCCTCACTCTCATAGGTTCTTCTTCCTCTGCATTAGTAAGCCCAACACCCTCTATTCATTTGCTAAGGTCAATTTCTAGATTATTTTCTTCATATGTCTAGTCTTTTTTGGTAAAATCTTCTTCTATCACTAATTCATCCTTAGATGAGTCTCGTGGTATGTTTACTAGGCCTTGTTGGTTTTGTTATCAAGAATAGGGAGAGAGAAATATGATTGGGTTCTACAAACACATTTGGGAGATCCATTAGTAGAGAATATTTATTATTCTTTGCTCTTTTTTTTTTCCTTTGTGTTGAGATTTTCTTTTGTTATTATTCTTCATGTTGATAATTTGAAATTCATTATTTGATTTCCTAGTAGGGAGGGGTTCGCAAAGGGGATATATACTAGAGGTTGTTTCTTTAGGAATCTATTTGAGGAGTTAAAAATCTAAGGGAGATTATGGGACTTTTGATTGAGATCAATCTCTACTTGTAACATGTCCACCTGTTCCCTTCAGGACACGTCTTAGCAGTCCATTGGAAAGGAGGTCTAGAAAGCTTCGCCTGGCACTCCCATGGAATGTTATGGGGTTTGCGATCTAGGACTTTTCACGTCTGCAGCACAGCCATTCCCACTTAGGACCGACCTGAATCAGGGTTTCCCCTAATGGTCATTTCCTAAACGGTGACTAGTGTCGAATCCCAAGCGAACTACTTTACGCAAAAACGCCAAGGCCGAAGTGGATTCACGCTGCACTTGGTTCAAGGAGAATGGGAAACGAGAGGGATGCAAGGCTCGACCTCTTTGCCATAAGGCATAGTCCCATTCTCTTCCCCTAAAGCAAGATAAATCGGGGTTATTATAGCCTAGACTCTAGATCAACGCCCTTGCTATTCATTTCCTTTGAGAATATCTTCTTGCTGTCCATTATGATTGAGAAAAGTTCCCGGCAAACCAGGACCACCGATCTGTAGGACGGACCCATGGCCACATCCACCGCACTTTCCTCAAGTTGTTTTAGTTGTCTAATTACCTACCACATTTAGTTGGACAGGCATCAAGCAGCTTCCTTAATTAGCCCGTTAGACACAGTGGTTCCTTCACATAATCTTAGCACTTGACATAGAAAAAAAATGTCAAACAAGTTTCTTTTCAACAGGTTATCATATTTATCTTTGGAATACATTCATAAAGTCCAGCCCGCAGGCTTATCCATAATCCGCCCGAAGGTTATCCATAATCCGCCCGAAGGCTATCCATAATCTGCCCGAAGGCTATCCAGCAATCCACAGGGATTACTAATCCAAGATTCTGCCCGTAGACTAATATGCGGGCCTCGAGATCCAATCCTGAGTCACGTTGGCCTCTTGTGCAGGGCCGAAGAGGCGGGGGATTTACGGCCAGAGCCCCCTGGCACCCAAGCATCCTCCTCCTCCAAGTAGCGCTGAACGGAGAGACCTCACGCAGCACGTTCAATCCACCTTCCCAGCATGGCTAACAACCCCCTTGGTTAGGGTCAGGCAGATAGTCGAGGGTAACTGAGGCTGCCTCTCTCTTCAAGCCTTCAACCTGAAGCATTAGATATCTTTTCATCCTTTAGTTCCTTGAGCAAACAAAGCAAACGCTGCTCTCTAAATTGTTACAAGCACAATCATATCCAATGGTCGTCTATTTGGCCAATTGCTAAGGAGTGAATTCTTCTCTCTGAATGCACCCATCATTCGATCCGGGATCAAATTGCGACTTGGCAAGATCCCCAAGGGTTTGTTTGTTAATCCCTGATGTGACCGACAACGTTTGGGGTCCTAGGGGTTCCAACTCAATCCAAGTTTCAACTTTTGATCGAGTGATCCTTAGGGCAGAAACTCTAGTTTGTTTCTTGCAAGTACATCCAATTGTCCCTACATTTTGTGAATGTGGGCAGGACCCTTGGGTATGAGGGTTTCGACTTGGCAACAAGTGCCTCTAGGTCAAGTCCTTAACGTGCTAAACCTTGGTTAGCACTTGGAGTATATTGTATCGATTTAACCCTCCTATGCGAATCCTTTGCGGTTTAGGTATTTTGGGTAATCCACTTTACTTGTCTTACGACAAGGACAAACCAATCCTAGGGATGTTGATTTGATCTAAAAGGGGAAAACTAGTCGCATTACTTCATAATTCACGTAAGCACGCGATTCACTGCGTCTACGTACTACTAAATTCACAATCCCTAACTTTACTTGTTAAGACCAAAACACATATTAAATTACGGCATAATTTCCATTGATCCTACTAGGACATTTATTCACGATTCATGCCACTAAGCTTTTAAGGTTTTATGTTAATACGAACCATGCAGCCTTTCCCTAACTACGTTTCTGAATGAAATTATTCGTACGACGAATGGGCATTATGCAACCTATCATAAGTACTACGCAGTTAAATGATATTTATGCCAATTGAAGCTAGAGTTAACCTACTTCATGCAGCCCTTAAAATCTTTCAATGCCTTGCAATTTCCTATGGTTGATAACTACTTTTTTTAAATGAATCATTACAAAAAAATTGCGACGTGCGACTTAATCTTTCCATGCATAATCAAAGGTGTACTACAATAATTTCGACTTTGTAATGATAGTCATTAGTTGTTCTAGATTCGTTACTTTGCAATGCACAAAGGCAACTTGCTAAACATGCATAGACACCTTATGTTCTTTTTCGTTCATTCCATTGAAAAATACAAATGACCAATGTTCAATCGTGAGTTACTTCTTTTAAAATAGCCAATGTATTTCAATCACATCTAACTAGGTGGATTTGACAAGAACAAGTGCATCCTAATTCCACGAAAAAACAATGCATAACTGCAATAGTTCTACGTAAATCAAAAATAGGAAGAAAACCTGGACTTGTGGGCTCGGTGAGATATCCACATGAATATTAGGAGATGATCCTCCTGCAGGTGCGCCTTGTGACTTTTTAGGGGCCATCGTGAATTCGGCTTTTGGTTTGCCTTTGTGGATTCGAACTTCTTGCCTTGGCTTGCAGTCTTATGATCTTTGGCCGTCTCCCTCACACACGCAATTCCCTTTGGGGTACGGCTCCTTGACAGAAGTACCGACTTGCGGAATTTGGCTTTGGAAAGCCTTAGGGTTCTTGTGAAGGCCCTTGCGGCACGGAGGCTTGAGAGCTATTCTTCTCCTTGAAATTTCGGGGTTAGGAATGGTTTTGTGGGGCCTTGTGGAAAAAGGGAACTCTAAATCCTAAGCCTAGGGCTTGTGGGTGATTGGTGGGAAGGGCTTTATACTTATTTTCTTCGAAATCTCGGGGGTAAAGATCTTGTGGACAGGGGGTTTAAGGAAATCCTCCTCTTCTCTACAAGACTCGAGGGGAAAAAATAAGTATGGCTTATGGGGGAAATCGAGTGGGAAGGGGCTTAGAGAAACCCCTCTTCTTCTTTACAAAGAACCGGGCCTAAGGCCTTGTGGGAGATTTGGTAGGAAGGCCTTATAGGCTTCCTCTTCAAAGCCCGGGGTGGAAAAGATGATTGGTGGGAAATCTAGTGGGAAGGGCCTTTATCGCCTTCTTTTCTTTAAAGCTCGGGATGGGCCTATTGTGTGATTTGGTAGGAAGGGGTGTTATGGAAGCCCCTTAGAAGCTTCCAAATAAGAAGCTTCTAGCTTCTAATCATGGACAATAGCGTGGTATTACCACATGTGTTAAAATGATGTCGAACGGCCGAATGGGAAAGGGTGGAGTTTGACTTGGGATGGTGGCGGCGTATTAAGCCTCACGCGAAGCTGGCAGCTTTCGGTGATGGCAACGGTGGGCTCAGTCACGGGCGGCTGTGTACGTCTTAGCTGGCAGCTCTCTCTCCTCCTCACGGCGCAGCACGGCAACTCCTCGCTCCACTCCTCCTTCCTCCACACACGTCCTCAATGGCATCTTCGAGCCTTGCATAGTCTGGCATAGTTTCTCCCTTTCACCCCCTTAGAGGGGTGTACTTATAGGACAAGGGGGGACAGGGAACCTCCCTCCCACATAGCCCTTGCATGGCCCTCTTCCCTTCCCCCTTCCAAATGCAGCCCTACTAGGCCATCTCTCCACACTCCCTCTCCTCCAGCCGTGCATTGGCTGGGGGAGAAGGAAATAAACAAAAAAAATTTGAATTTGAATTCCATCATTATCCTCTTAACCTCCACCCAAGAGGATGTTTCCCTGCAAATGATGCGGTTTTTGATCCTCAATCCCGGTTTACCAATGCGGAGTACTCCATTTCTCATGTATGGTTATAGATCAATTGCCGCGGCACTAGGACTAATCTTTGCACAAGTTTACGGTGCGTGGGATATTGGTCTAGTAATATTTTTATTGAAATGGGAATATTACATTCTCTCCCCCTTGGAGGAATCAAGATGTCCTTATCTCGAGATGAACTCAGGATATTGTTGGTTGAGAGTGCTTTCATCCATCCAAGTGGCGTCCTCCTCGGGAAAATCTTTCCACTGGATGAGGCATTCTCTCAAGGTTCTGGATCTCAATTGTCTCTCCCTAGCATCTAAGATCCTGTCACGCCGTAGCTCAAGGACTCCTTGGCTAGGCATTATAACTTGTTGGTCATCAAGTACATGGCTAGGATTAGGTACATACTTCTTTAGTAGGCTGATATGGAATACATTATGAACCATTAGGTTCTCAGGGAGTTGCAGTCTATAAGCATTAGGTCCTAGGCACTTGAGGATCTTGTATGGTTCACAATACCTTAGACTTAGCTTCTTGCAATCTCTTAAGGATAGAGAGCTCTTCTTTGGCCGTACGCGAATGAGGACCATGACTCCTTCTTTGAAGGTTCTATCTTGACGCTTCAAATCTGCGTATGCCTTCTGTCTATCCTTGGTGGCTTGGATGTCCTGTCTTATTGACTTCATTTGGTCATCCATCTCTTCTAGCATCTGCCTTGAAGCTTCAACCCTCAAGGTTGGATCTGAGAAGTTTAGGGGACACAGATGTTGGTATTGGCCATTCTAGAACATCTCTGACTTTGGCGGATCCACTGAGATTCCTCCCGCTGATATTATGAATCCCAAATATTCAATGTGATGTTTGAAGAATGCACACTTCTTCATTTTAGCATAGAGCTTGTGTACCCTCATTATCTCAAGGACAATCCGAAGCTGGGGTTCATGATCTTCTTCTTGTTTGGAATAGACTAGGGTATCTTCGAAGAAGACGAGTACGAAGTCATCAAGATATGGCCTAAAGATATCCTGCATTAACCTGTTGAAGGTGGCAGGCACATTTGTGAGCCCGAATGACATAACTAGGAACTCAAAGTGTCCATATCTTGTGTTGAAGGCCGTCTTTGGGATATCTTCTTCCTTGATCCTTATCTGATAGTAACCATACCTGAGATCAATCTTTGAGAATATCTTCGCACCCTGAAGATGATCAAGAAGCTCATCTATTCTAGGAATAAGGTACTTGTTGTTAACAGTTGATTGATTCAACCCTCTATAATCAATACACAGTCGAAGCATTCCATCTTTCTTTTTTTGGAACCACACTGGAGCTCCCCATGGTGAACTGCTAGGACGGATGTAGCCCTTATCTAGTAGTTGCTTGAGTTTCTCCTTCAGCTCAATTGCTTTCGGGATGGACATCCTATAAGGTCTCTTTGCAATTGGTGCAGCTCTTGGCACGAGCTTGATCTCATGATCCACTTCTCTTTGAGGCGGGAGTTCTCTGAGCTCTTTAGGAAATACGTTCGCGTACTCCTTTAGCCACGAAGGTTCTTCACTAGACTCTTGCTTCTAATCTAACTTATTGAGCTTAATTAAGTAGACAGGTAGTCCCTTTCTAACTCCCTTTATAATCCGAGATGCTTTGGCCAATTGAATTTTTGGCTTTCCAACCTCCCCTTGAGTTGTGATCAACATTAGGGCCAAAAACGTTTCAAAAATGACACTTGTAAGAAAATGATTAAGCTACTAATTTGTTGAGGTTTTAAAATAATGAACCCTCTAAATTTGGCCATTCATACGTGATTAATGAGAGAATTTATTATTCATTTAAGAGGTTAGCCATTAAATACCTAAGGACGTTAACTCATGTCAGAGGTCACTTTTTGGCCATTATTCTTTCTTTTTGAATATTCTACTATCACGTTTCTCACCAAAATCACGCTTCTTTTTTCATCTGCATTCATTTCAATCATCGTTCTCTCCTCTTCACTTTGTTTCTTAGTTCTTAAAGCAGATTTTACTCTGTCATAAAATTTCTCACCAAAATCACGTCCAGTTCTTACCAGTAGCGTGCATTGGTCTCCCTTCGTCTCCCTTCGTCTCCTTTCACAAAATCTTGAGAAGGTGATCAAAAATCAAAAGAGTCTCTACACAGAGGATCAATACCACTTACTTGCCGATTGAGCTATAGAGATGTGGTCCTCCATGGACCTGAGACGAGATCATCTCGTTAGTTTTTAGCAGACCCAACTAGATTGGGACATCCAAGCTGCATCTTTACTTCAACTACCACAACTCTATAGAAACAAAATTTGTATCCTTTTTCATTAATTTGTCTATATAATGATTTATTAAATTTATTTCCTTTGCACTAATTAGATATAAAGAAACATGCATTGAAGCTGGCCACTAATGAGTGGTCACAGGTTATGGTGGACCCACGCGGTGGGTTAGAGAAAATATAGTTCACACTTCCACCTATATGGCCCGATTGGGTGCCTGTGACTAGAACTCACGCATATCAGGGTTATACTCGCACACAAAAAGGATTGATGCCTTGAAGTGTGGGCTAGATCCACCAGAACAGACAGTTACAATCAACAAGATGGCATGATCATGAAATGCTTGTATAATGTGCATGTGTGGGCTGAAAGCTTGAAATGCACATTTCTTTGCATAGGAAAGTCACATGAAGATTCGGATACCATTTTTGCGATGTACACGGAAAAAGCTTTCATATGACACCCATATTGGGGGGTCCCTAAATTTTAGGAGATCCCTAAATTTTAGGAGGTCCCTAAATTTTAGGAGCCTCGAATTAACCTAAAAATACTAGTCCTAAAAAATAGGGATGCCATTCTAAAAATAGTAAGTTCTGTACTCTAACTGTGCTTACTAAATTTGGTTGTTTCTATTCTTGACAGTATTCAACCCAAAAAGGAAGGCCATAGAGAAGAGACAAGTGTCAAGACACTTGTCACACAAGTTTCCAAGTGTCCCACCACTTGTCACATCTCATGACATGTGGCTGGACACTTGTCTTGTGCTACTCCACTTTCCCCTTTTGTACTAGCTCTTCCCTCTCCTATAAATAAGAGCTCGTTTTTCTTCATTCAGCATCATTTTTCTTTGCTATAAACTCATGTACAACACCCACAGATAGCCAGAAACTGGCCGGCCCCATCCATCCCCATCATCATCCCCCACTTCTCCATTATCAAATTCCTCCATATTCCCTCTTCTACTCACTGCTGTTTTACAGGACAACAAGCCTGTAAATTCATTACAGCACCTCCTTTTCAAGCCCTTTCTTCCATTTTAGCAATAAGAAGCAAGCCCTATCCATGTACTACTGTTCAACGATGGAGAAGGCTGATTTCCCCTTTTTCTTCTCTCATACTGTAAAGAAATCAGTTCTTATCATTGCATAATAGATAATGCATGTGTGTTTGTACATCTTTGCATGATCTTGTGAGAGTGAGAATTACTTCTTCTCACTCTCAGGTTGATTGTAACTGAGCTCTTCCCTAAGGGACTTGGGTTGAGCAGAAATACATTCCTTCGGGGGGGGAGGGGGGGTTGCCCATCTTCAACCCTCAATCTTGTCTCCATTACTTTTACATTTTCATGGCTGTAATTTTGTGAGTAATTTTCATTATCAGCTTTAAGTATTCATTCTCTTTTATATTAAATCTTGAAAACAAGCGAATATCATAATTGTTAAGCATACTACGTTGTTCGGGGCGTTTACAGTGGTATCAGAGCTTTGGCTCGGTCCTCACCCCCAACACTGGTAGTGCTTACAATTATAAGTTTGTTCGTTTTCAGCCCTTGCATTGAGTGCTTGAGCATTTTTTTTTTCTTAAGAGTCTCAATGGATCAGTCGAGTGCTATCCTTCAAGCCATTCAAAGTCTTAGAGAGGAGAATCAGCAAATTCGTGACCAACTTCTCAAACTAGAAAAAGTTGAGAATCCCAAAGAATTCAAGGAAAGAAGCCCATCTACTTCAAGGAGACAAAGCCATACCAATGAAAGGAGCCGATCAAGAAGTCCAACTACTTCTAAGAGGCAGTCCCATTCTACTTCAAGACAAAGAAAGAGATCGCGTCAAAGCTCATCCTCTTCTTCAAAGTCATCTGGCGCCTACTCTGATGGACCCTCTTCTAGTAACGAAGAGTCACACCCTTCTCGTGGAAGACCTCATCATCGTCAAAGGCGTCGACATTCTTCACCCTCGTCTCCATCTTCATCCCCATCAAGCACTTCATCATCTTCAACCTCAAGATCCGGGCATGGATGAAGGCATAAGAAGAAGAAGAAGACTAAGTCACTATCTCAACTTGAAAAGAAGATCAAGTTCAGTATGTATGATGGTTCCCGAAATCCTGATCTTCTTCTGAAGTTTATTCGTCAATTTCAAATTCTGTATGGTCGTGACAAGTATAAAGAAAAAGAAAAGATTAAGTTTGCAGCTTTACATTTAACCGACTTAGCCCATACTTGGTGGACGGGGTTGGAATATGATCATGCTGCCCCAAAATCATGGCGGTCCTTTGTTCGCATGATACAAAGCCAATTTCTTCCTGTTCATTTCAAAAGACATGTAAAAATGGAATGGGATCGGCTTTGGCAAAGGAAAAATGAGTCACTTGGTGACTATACCAAGAGATTTTGGGAGCTACTTTTGAAGGTCTAACATTTCAAGAAGATCAGCAGTTCGGAAAAGCTTAGGAAGTTTCAAGGAGGTTTGCATTTTAAACTTTGTACTGCTCTTAATCATTATCATTGTTCTAGTTTCAGGGAACTCATTGACCATGCTGAGACATGGGAAATGGAGCACAATGGCAACAAATCATTCCAAAAGAATGATAAGAAGAGAGTAGCTGACGATGAGGAGTATTCAGCCCCAAATGAAGGAAAAAAACAGCAGCAAAAGCAGCCATCAAATCAAAAGAAGATGAAGCCCTATGCACCTCCTAATGCTCCTCAATTTCACTCCAATCTATACCCACAAGCAAAGCAACTTTCCGAAGAAGAAAGGCAACGCTTCATGAAAGGAGGGAAGTGCTTTAAATGTGGACAAACAGGCCACATAGCAATGCAATGTCCAAACAAGGGACAAAGCAAGGTTTCTGACAACAAGCCTAAGTCGTCAGTGAAAATCAATGCTATCAGTGATGTAGTTGCAAACACAACTCACATTCCAGAGACGTGGAAATTATTAAAAGCTTGGGGATAGTTGCAAGGTAAGCAAGCACTATTCTTGATAGATCTTGGGGCGAATGAAAATATCATTTCCTTGCAATTAGCGAAAGAGCTTGGATTAAAGAATGAAGAGATGGACACTCCAGCAGAAGTTCGCCAAGCTTTAAATGCTGATGAAGGTGACACAGTGAAGACTGTGATACCCTACATTGGCAAGCTCAAGTTTCAAATTCAAGGCTACAGTGACGAATATACCTTCTGTATCGGAGACCTTGATGGTTGCGATGTGATTCTTGGCATGCCCTGGAATCACAGAGTAGATTCAACCATCTTCTCTCAGAAAAAGAAGGTAGAACTCACCAACAAAGGCAGGAAGTACGAGATCCAAGCTCGAGTTTCTGGAGACACCATACCTATGGTAAGCCATTTGCAAGTCTCTAGAGCAATTAAGGATTGTGTTCAATGTTGTTTGCTTTATGTCACTAATGTAAAAGATAATATGAATGCTGAAAACCAAGAGCGACTTCAGCTCTTGGAAAAGTATAAAGATTGTTTTTCGGAAGATCTTCCTTATCAGCTTCCCCCAGAAAGGCCAGAAGACCATCATATTGATATTATCCCGGGCAGTTCTCCTCCTAATATAGCACCGTACCGTGTGAGCCGTCCTCAACAAGAAGAAATCAGAAAGCAAGTCAAAGACCTACTCAACCGTGGGCTAATTAGGCCAAGTAGCTCACCATTTTGTTCACCGGTTCTTTTTGTTCAAAAGAAAGATGGCACATTCAGGATGTGCATTGATTATGGAGCCCTCAACAAAATCACTGTGAAGAATCGGTTTCCTATTCCCAGAATTGACGATGTTTTGGATCGTCTAGGAGGCTCAAGGGTTTTCAGCCGCATTGATCTAAAGAGTGGTTATCATCAAATTAGGGTAATACCACAAGATGTACACAAAATTGCTTTCCGCACTTCATATGGTCTGTATGAATTCTTGGTGGTTCCTTTCGGATTAACCAATGCACCAGCCACCTTTAATCGAATGATGGAGCGCATCTTTAGAGAGCATCAACAATATGTCGGTACTTTCTTTGATGATATTCTTGTCTTTAGCAAGAATGAAGAGGAGCATCATCAACACTTGGAAATTGTTCTACAATTACTTCAACAAAATCAACTCTTGGTAAATGGTAAAAAGAGTGAATTTTTCATGCATAAAATAAATTACCTTGGGCATGTCATCTCTTTTGAAGGGATTCAGATGGATCCTGAAAAGATCAGGATAATCCAAGAATGGCCTCATCTTCATGATGTACATGAGGTGCGATCGTTTCTTGGCTTATGCTCTTATTACCGCCACTTCATCAGGCATTTTGCACATATGGCTTCTCCACTTCATGACCTTACAAAGAAAAATATCTCTTTCCAATGGAAGGAAAAAGAGAAGGCAGCCTTCACAAGGCTGAAAATAGCTCTTACTTCTGGACTTGTTCTTATCATTCCAGATCTGGTAAAACCATTTATGCTGGAAGCAGATGCTTGCGGTGATTGTATTGGTGCAATGCTAAATCAAGAAGGCCATGCCATAGCCTTTGAAAGCCGCCATCTAAATGATGTGGAGAAAAGGTATGACATTTATGAAAAGGAGCTCTTAGCAGTGGTTCATGCTTTAAAGATATGGAAACATTATCTTTTAGGCAATGAATTCCTTATTAAAACTGATCATCAAAGCTTGAAGTATTTCAAGACTCAAAAGCACTTGCAGGAGAAACATGCAAGATGGAAAAATTTATTGTCTATGTTTCATTTTCAAATTATGTACACTCCAGGGAAACAAAATGTAGTTGCTGATGCACTTTCTAGAGTGCCTCGCATTGCAACTATTATAGTGGCTCATCATGAAGATTTTCAAACGATTAAGAATACTTATGATGAAGATACTGATTTTGCAACAATTTGGTCAAATTTACAGCAAGGAGGTTCTCATCCAGATTATTCCATCAAAGACGGTTACCTTCTCATGAACAATCGCCTTTGTGTCACTCTTCCTGTTCGACAAAAGGTGTTTAAAGAAAGTCATGAACCCCCTTATGCAGGGCATAGATGGAGGGTAGCCACTCTAAGTGCAATTGAGCGCTACTTTTATTGGCCAACATTACGAAGAGATACACATAACTTCATTGAGGCTTGTCTGGTATGCCAAAAATCCAAATATGATAGGCAGAAGATTCCAAGATTGTTGCAACCTCTTCTAGTGCCCAAAGATCCATGGAAATCTATCACAATGGATTTCATCTCAGGTATTCCAAGAACATTTCAAGGTCATGATATGATTTGGGTCATAATTGATAGATTTAGCAAACAATCACATTTTATTCCATGTCATAAAACATTGAAATCCGCACAAGCTGCAATACTTTTCATTCAACATATCTTCAAATTACATGGTATGCCTTCTGAGATCATTTCAGATAGAGACTCCAAATTCACAAGTAACTTTTGGCGTGCTTTATTTGAGAATTTGGGAACCACTTTAAAGTTCTCCTCAGCTTTTCATCCTCAAACTGACGGCCAAACAGAGGTGATGAATCTCACTCTTTTGGATATGTTGAAAGCTTATGTTAGTGAACATAAGTTACAATGGGAGAAATATCTTCCATTATTGGAGTTTGCTTACAACAATACAGTGCACTCATCCACAGGGAAAGCTCCAAATGAAATAGTACAGGGTAAAGTGATTCCTCCTCCAATTATTCGCACTAAAGACAAGAGTTTTGCTGCTGATGAGTTTGCTTCAGATTTAAAAACCGCAATGGATCAAGTTCGAGCCACTATCAAAGTTACCCAAGAGTGACAAAAGAAGCAAGCAGATAAACGAAGAAGACCTTTGGCTTTTGAAAAATGTCAATATGTCTTGCTAAAGTTTGATAAAAGCAGGCTCAAACAAGGTTCTGGTCAAAATTCATCTTTTCCAAAGCTCTCCAGTAGATACTTTGGACCCTTCAAAGTGATTGAGAAAATAAATGAAGTTTCTTATCGACTTGAGCTTCCTACTCATTGGAAAATACACAATGCTTTTCATGTAAGTTTGCTAAAACCTTACATAGGACCAGAACCAAAGGAACCTATTATTGAAGATCCCCCAGAAGTTGAAGAAACAGAGCAACTCTTGGAACCTGAAAAGATTTTGTTTCTCAAGAATCAAACCACGAGAAGTGGCCTTGTGACATGAAAATTCTTACTAAAATTCAAGAATCTACCCACAACAGATGCATAGTGGGTAGATAAAAAATTCATGAAGGATTACCCAGATATTCTAGAGCAATATCAAGAAGCTTTTCAGCTGAGGACAGCTGAATAAAAGCCAGAGGGCTGTCACAACTCTATAGAAACAGAATTTGTATCCTTTTTCATTAATTTGTCTATATAATGATTTATTAAATTTATTTCCTTTGCACTAAGTAGATATAAAGAAAAGTGCATTGGAGCTGGCCACCACTAATGAGTGGTCACAGGTTATGGTGGACCCACGTGGTGGGTTAGAGAAAAGATAGTTCACACTTCCACCTATATGGCTCGATTGGGCGCCTGTGACTAGAACTCACGCATATCAGGGTTAGACTCGCACACAGAAAGGATTGATGCCTTTAAGTGTGGGCTAGATCCACCAGAACAGACAGTTACAATCAACAAGATGACATGATCATGAAATGCTTGTATAATGTGCATGTGTGGGCTGAAAGCTTGAAATGCACATTTCTTTGCATAGGAAAGTCACATGAAGATTCGGATACCATTTTTGCGATGTACACGGAAAAAGCTTTCATATGACACCCATATTGGAGGGGTCCTTAAATTTTAGGAGCCTCGAATTAACCTAAAAATGCTAGTCCTAAAAAATAGGGATGTCATTCTAAAAATAGTAAGTTCTATACTGTGACTGTGCTTACTAAATTTGGTTGTTTCTATTCTTGACAGTATTTAACCCAAAAAGAAAGGCCATAGAGAAGAGACAAGTGTCAAGACACTTGTCACACAAGTTTCCAAGTGTCCCACCACTTGTCACATCTCATGACATGTGGCTGGACACTTGTCTTGTGCTACTCCACTTTCCCCTTTTGTACTAGCTCTTCCCTCTCCTATAAATAAGAGCTCGTTTTTCTTCATTCAGCATCATTTTTCTTTGCTGTAAACTCATGTACAACACCCGCAGATAGCCAGAAACTGGCCCCATCCATCCCCATCATCATCCCCCAATTCTTCATGATCAAATTCCTCCATATTCCCTCTTCTATCACTGCTGTTTTACAAGACAGCAAGCCTGTAAATTCATTACAGCACCTCCTTTTCAAGCCCTTTCTTCCATTTTAGCAACAAGAAGCAAGCCCTATCCATGTACTACTGTTCAACGATGGAGAAGGCTGATTTCCCCTTTTTCTTCTCTCATACTATAAAGAAATCAGTTCTTATCATTGCATAATAGATAATGCATGTGTGTTTGTACATCTTTGCATGATCTTGTGAGAGTGAGAATTACTTCTTCTCACTCTCAGGTTGATTGTAACTGAGCTCTTCCCTAAGGGACTTGGGTTGAGCAGAAATACGTTCCTTCAGGGGGGGTTGCCCATCTTCAACCCTCAATCTTGTCTCCATTACTTTTACATTTTCATGGCTGTAATTTTGTGAGTAATTTTCATTTTCAGCTTTAAGTGTTCATTCTCTTTTATATTAAATCTCGAAAACAAGCGAATATCATAATTGTTAAGCATACTACGTTGTTCGGGGCGTTTACATCAACCCCTAAGACATCCATTCTGTAAGATTTCGTTTCAACTAAATTCAAGCTTTTTCTTCAATCTCTTCAATTTGATTCATAAGAAAATGGGTAAAAGAGTCCCATGGTGTTGATACAAATTGGTAGGGATAGATATACTAAGGATAATCGTTAAGCTAATAGAATAGAAAGTGAAAAATTTCACCTTGATCTTGGCACTTGAAAATAGAATATCTTCATTATATAGTGTTGTAATATCAACTTTTTAGCAAGCACCAATGGATAAGACAATGATAATATATTATAATTAGAAGAAAGGAAGTACTTTGATTTCTGGGAGATAAAAATATTTACCTAGTAATAGATTAAAAATATTTATTATTCAATTTTGTCTCTTAAAATATAAAAAACATTAAACAAGTAATAGATAGAAGTATTAGTGATATTGTGTATCATATCAACTTTAGGACTAAGACGATTTTATGTGTGCAGGATGCTTCGAAGAATATGAAGGATACAACTTCTTACTTGATATTAGCTCTTGGGAGTCTTTTTCTCATCATACCCTCAACTATGATTAGCATTATGGGGTTTCAAGTTTCAATATCCTCAATTGTGATTCTTATTAGCACTATCAGATTTCAATACCTAAATAGTGGCTTGATGTCATGGGATGATACTACTCATGCTATCATATCCTAGCAAATCTCTTAAGATCTCTTCCCTTGATTTGTAAAAAGAAATAGAAAGGACTTGACTCTATTTCTTTCTCTCACAACTCTGATTCTAATGCAGACAGATTTTATAATTGAAAGCATCACTACATTATTGATGATTTATCATTGTATATATTTTTTCAAATGTAATATATCTCAATTTCACAAAATAAAATGACCATCAAAATAATCTTTGTGATTATAGATCTCCTTTACTCTATAGCATTCATGATCTTATTTATTTTTTAAAAATAGTTTAAAGAGTATTATATGATGTTATACAAAGTTCTCTACATGAAATAACATGAACTTTTGACAAGTCAATGAAGTTAGATAAATAAATAACATGAACTTTCTTGAGCAGAAGAGGATCTAGATTGATTTGTTGGTTGATCAAGTACTCTAGGGGAGATTGGAACCTGGACAATTGTTTGCTTTGTCCTTGTCATCATTGTTGCGTCTGAGAATATGACAGAAAGAGTAAAAAAAAACTATTCCCTAGTATGATCGATACGACATGGAGAGGATAAGTTGATATGATGCGAGAGCAGCAAAGCCAAATTTTCGCAGGGTCATATTTGCGCTGTATCGTGGAGCAGCTCATTGTTTGGTACTATACTTCTCGCTCCGTATCGTGGATGACTTGATATGGCGCGAGAGTGGCACAACAAAATCTCCGTAGTAGGGGTCCTCCTCGCTCCGTATCGTGAAGGAGTAAATATGCGCGTGCAAAGTACAGCCCCTTGTAATGACTTATTTTTTGTGAGACCTTAAACCCATCAAAAAAATTCAACAAAATTTCCATAAGGCTATAAGGCTCTGAAAAAAATTTAGAAAACTTTTAAGATTTTTTTGAGCTCGTTTGCTATTTTAAAACAATTTTTTAGCAAAAAATACCAAAAAATCACAAAAAAAATCACCCAACAATAGCATCCCATTTTCGCGCTGTATCAGATATGCTATTTTTGGGTGTTTTTTTGGTCATTTTTAGGCCCTTTTTTTCTTAAAAATAGTTTTAAAATAACAAATGAGCTCAAAAAAATCTTTAATTTTTTTTTAACTTTTTAGGGAGCCTAATAAAGTTATGGAAAATTTTTGGAATTTTTTTGATGGATTTAAGGTCTCACAAAAAATAAGTCATTATAGGGGGATTGTACTTACGCGCATGTTTACTCCTCCACAATACGGAGCAAGAACTCCTCCTATGGAGATTTCGTTGTGCCACTCTCGTGCCATATCAGATCATCCATGATATGGAGCGAGAAGTATAGAACCAAACATTATGCTTTGCCACGCTCGCGCCATATGAGCTGCTCCACGATACAGTGCGAATAGGACCCTACGAAAATTTGGCTTTGATGCTCTCGCGTCATATCAACTTATCCTCTCCATGTCGTATCGACCATACCAGCGAATAGTTTTTTTTAACTCTTCCTGTCATATTCTCAAGCACAACAATGATTACAAGGACAAAGCAGATAATTGTCAAGGTTCCAATCTCCCCTAGAGTGCTTGATCAACTAGCAAATCAATCTAGATCCTCTTCTGCTCAAGGAAGTTCATGTTCTTTATTACTCTTCCTATCATTTTCTCAGGCAGTAGTAATAATAAGGACAAAGCAGACAACTGCCAAGGTTCCAATATCCCCTAGAGTACTTGATTAGCCAACAAATCAAGGATATTTTTGATAGATTTTCAAGAATGTTGACTAAAACTGGCTTGCAAAAGAAATGGTAGCTTGCCTGCAAAAGAAATGGTAGCTTGCAGCGATTCTTTCTCTTTAGGAGGCAGTTGAAGACTTTGTTATTGACTTTATGAATTATCCTTACATTGTTTGCTGCTCATGCTCATAAGATCACCCTAATGAACAAATATTTTAATATGATTAGCAGAATAAGTACCGAGGATGATGTTTGCAAGAGAAAAATCGATGTACTTGGACCTGTTAACTATAAGAGAATGGGTGAGGTGTATGGACAAATGGTTATCAATGTTTCTTGCACTTCTGAGGAAGAGGACTATCTTAGCATATCTCATGAGGACAAGTCCATGCTAGTTGTAAAAATGATATTTAATTGTTAGATTCTATAGTTTATTATTGCATAAGATAAGGCATTTTGACTCTAAAAAAATTTAGTATATAGAATAATTGTGCTATTGATTGCAAATAACACGCCTTTATTTTTGCTATTAGCTTTAGGACATTGATTGCATCTCTTAGCCAATAAATCTCTAAAATTATGTGTATTGTTGATCCACTATTATCAATGGAATTTCTTTCGAGATTTGGTTCAAATATAGCAATGTCTTTCAAAGCTTTTGATTCCATCACAACTACCATATTTTTTTTCATTACATCGGATACACTCACCAGAGAAATTATCCTCATGAACTCTCTAAGTGGTATCCATGGCCAAGGAAGAATGTGGGTTGAATGGAATACAGCTTGCTTTTTGGTTAATTATTTATTTTATTTGATTGTCTATTTTAGTTACATGTTTCCATTTGCAGTGCTGGCAGGCTCGTGACTACCTTCTTGGACACCACATATGAGGATATTGTTGATCCTAGAAAACCATATAACTCTCTCTAACAAGAAGTGCCATCGCAAAGTCACAAAGTCATATATATACTTGTGGAAAGAGAGTGCTTTTCAAATGTCTGCAGGATAATAGATTCAAAGATACTCAAGATAGATAGAGTGAATGTAAGTCTCTTTCATATTGTTGGTTTTTTAAGGGACCCTTTTTTAGTTTACCAACTTGTTACATTTTTTCTCGTAGTGCTAAGATTACCCTAACTCATATATGCGGTGGATAAGGGAGCAATGTATTGAGTTGATTTTGGATAGGGTAATCACACTAGTTGATTCCGATTCCCATCCACAAAGCCACGAAACATGCATAATAAAAGAACCCACAATCTGATTAGTATAGATAACGTCTGTGAACACCTTATGAATCGCATGGAAGGTTCCACTTAAGCTTTCCATAGGTTGCCATTCCGTACTTGTTGATAGAAATATATCTACAACCAAGAATTCATTATTAGTACTTGCTTAAATGAAAAAAAAGAAGTTATCAACTCAAGTCTTACAATGTGTTTGCTGCGAAACACGCTCGTTTGGAGGCAAGTGGATATCCTTCACCATGTAAACATGTTGCAGTTTGATAAACCACCCTTCATGCATAATTTTGAAAGAAATGATACGTCCCTTCCAGTGATGTTTAATATCCTCTCGTTTTTTTCTTTTCACCTTGTGAGAGTCCTTCCAAGAGGGCAGCATGGCAACCTAATCATTTATAGTAAAGATCTTTGGCTCCCAACTTTCATCAACTCTGTGGCTATAGACAATGCAAGAGTTTACTAAATGAGAAGAGCGCCTTTTGGATGCCATACTTAAATCAAATTCGCAGAGAAAGAAGCTCATCGAGAAAGATGAATGAACTAAAAAGTAAAGAAAGAAGCTCACTGAGAAAGGTGAATGAATTAAAAAGAAATATTAAGAAGACTAATGAAAATATATTGGGCGCCAAAAAGTTCTCGACTTTCAAAAAAATCATCATTAACTTCACAGCAACTTTATTATGTCATTTGTCAGATTTAATAAGTAAGTAAGGACTTCGCGACTACCAAAACATGTCAGACATTGGAGATTTTGGCTAAAAAGGAGGAGAGAATCACAAAGTGGACTCTACTATCTCCAAAAAAGAGGAGACAAGAATACCATATTCTTGCACACGTGGCAAACTCTCTTTGGCCCTTTTCTTAATCCCGTGATTAACAAAAGTGAATTTTTTGAAGTGTTTTCGGCCCTAATGATTCCCCTTCAGAGTTTCGAAAGGAAACTTCGCCCTTTCCACAATGAATGTGGGCGTCATTAAGTTTAAGCCAATCCATTCCGAGTAAACACTCATGGATACATAGGTTCATGACCTTGAATCTGACCTGAAGTCGACTTTTCCTCCCAGTAGAATTCCACATTACATTATATATCTACTTCAGCTTTTAGCCAAGTGACCAAATCACTTTACTTCTTTATCAATATTCACAGTCATTGATAAAAAGACGTCTTATTCCATTCATATGGGCATAGCCCTTTCAAAGTACAATTATTCTTGGGGCAATGGAACAATCTAACACATTAATTCGAGGAGAATAAGATGTTGTTGCATTCAACTACTGGAACGGAGTAATCGTATGGAGGATTGGGGTCATCGATTTTTAGGAATCGATAGGTCATTGGAAAATTAGGGTATCTTTTCCTTTGATATCCGTTCTTCCCATGATGTCCCAACACCTTGATTCGGTCGGCAGGGATTACTCGAGTCACTTCCCCGTACATATACTTATTCTGATTAACCCTTTGACCTCCGACCTATAGGGTCGCATTTGCGTGAGCCTCAACAAAGACGAACAGCTTCATGATCTTTAAGTCCTCCATCCACTTGATTCTTTTCAAGTTGATTCGAAGGTACGCAAGTCGGTAGCCAGCAATGTAATAGATCCTTGAAACACCCATCCATCTCCGTTCCATGTACAGAGGTGATGAATTGTAAATGCGGTCTAGGATGTTCATCATATCGATCCTTCGTCGATAATCCGAAGCATGCATCGAGGTCATAAACATGACTCGGGACACTAAGAACCTGTTCCATGCTTCCTAATTCTACAAGACAGCATCGAAAGTAAGGAAATGTTCTTAACAGCAACATTTGCTTTACTTCTTCTTATTAAGATTTCTTTTGAAAAAATCCTTCGTTGGTCCAACTGTAACGTGTCCACCTGTTCCCTTCAGGACACGTCTTAGCAGTCCATGGGAAAGGAGGTCTAGAAAGCTCTTCCCGGCACTCCCATGGAATGTTACGGGGTCTGCGATCTAGGACTTTCCGTGTTTGTAATGCAGCGGAAGTATTCTGGCCGTTCCCACTTAGGACTGACCTGAATCAGGGTTTCCCCTAATGGTCATTTCCTAAACAGTGACTAGCGTCGAACCCCAAGCGAACTACTTTATGCAGAAACGCCAGGGCCAAAGCGGATTCACGCTGCACTTGGTTCAAGGAGAATGGGAAACGAGAGGGATGCAAGGCTCGACCTCTCTACCATTAGGCATAGTCCCATTCTGTTCCCCTAAAGCAGCATAAACCGGGGTTATTATAGCCTAGACTCTAGGTCAACGCCCTTGCTATTCATTTCCTTTGAGAATATCTTCTTGCTATCCATTATGATTGAGAAAAGTTCCCGGCCAACTGGAACCACGCATCCATAGGACGGACCCATGGCCACATCCACCGCACTTTCCTCAGGTTGTTTTAGTTGTCTAATTACCTACTACATTTAGTTGGACAGGCATCAAGCAGCTTCCTTAATTAGCCCGTTAGACACTGGTTCCTTCACATAATCTTAGCACTTGACATAGAAAAACAGTGTCAAACAAGTTCCTTTTCAACAAGTTATCATATTTATCTTTGGAATACATTCATAAAGTCCAACCCACAGGCTTATCCATAATCCACCCAAAGGCTATCCATAATCCGCCCGAAGAGGCTATCTAGCAATTCAAAGGGATTACTAATCCAAGTTTCCGCCCGTAGACTAGTATATGCGCGCCTCAACTGTCGCATTACGTCGTAATTCACGAAAGCACGCAATTCACTACCTCTACGTACGGCTAGATTCACAATCCCTAACTTTAGTTGTTAAGACCAAAACACATGTTAGATTACGGCTTAATTTCCATTGATACTACTAGGACATGCATTCACGACTCATGCCACTAAGCTTTTAAGGCTTTATGTTAAAATGAACCATGCAGTCTTTCCCTAACTATGTTTCTGAATGAAATTATTCGTACAACAAATGGGCATTATGCAACCTTTCCTAACTACTACGCAGTTAAATGATATTTATGAGAATCTTTCAATGCCTTGGAATTTCCTATGGTTGATAACTACTTTTTTTTAATGAATCATTACGAAAAAATTGCAACATGCGACTTAATCTTTCCATGCATAATCAAAGGTGTACTACAATAATTTTGACTTTGTAATGATATTCATTTGTTGTTCTAGTTTCGTTACTTTGAAATGCACAAAGGCAACTTGCTAAAAATGCATAGACACCTTATGTTCTTTTTCATTCATTGCATTGAAAAATACAAATGACCAATCTTCAATCGTGAGTTACTTCTTTTAAAATAGCCAATGTATTTCAATCGCATCTAACTAGATGGATTTGACAAGCACAAGTGCATCCTAATTCCATGAAATAAAAATGCATAACTGCAATACTTCTACGTAAATCTAAAATAGGAAGAAAACTTGGACTTGTGGGCTTGGTGAGATATCCACATGAATATTAGGAGATGATCCTCCTGCAGGTGTGCCTTGTGACTTTTTAGGGGTCATTGTGAATTCGACTTCTGGTTTGCCTTCGTGGATTCGAACTTCTTGCCTTGGCTCGCAGTCTTATGCTCTTTGGCTTTCTCCCTCGTACGCGCAATTCCCTTTGGGATACGGCTCCTTGATAGAAGTGCCGACTTGTGGAATTTGGCTTTGGAAGGACTTAGGGTTGTTGTGAAGGCCCTTGCGGCAACGGAGGCTTGAGAGCTATTCTTCTCCTTGAAATTCCGGGGTTAGGAATGGTTTTGTGGGGCCTTGTGGAAAAAGGGAACTCTAAATCCCAAGCCTAGGGCTTGTGGGTGATTGGTGGGAAGGGCTTTATACTTATTTTCTTTGAAATCCCGGGGGTAAAGATCTTGTGGACATGTTGTTTAAGGAAATCCTCCTCTTCTCTACAAGACCCGGGGGGAAAAAATAAGGATGGCTTATGGGGGAAATCGAGTGGGAAGGGGCTTAGAGAAACCCCTCTTCTTCTTTACAAAGAACCGGGCCTAAGGCCTTGTGGGAGATTTGGTAGGAAGGCCTTAAAGGCTTCCTCTTCAAAGCCGGGGAAGGAAAAGATGATTGGCGGGAAATCTAGTGGGAAGGGCCTTTGTCGCCTCCTTTTCTTCAAAGCCTGGGATGGGCCTATTGTGTGATTTAGTAGGAAGGGGTGTTATGGAGGCCCCTTAGAAGCTTCCAAATAAGAAGCTTCTAGCTTTCTAATCGCGGACAACAGTGTGGTATTACCATGTGGGTTGAAATGACATCGAACGGCCAGATGGGAAAGGGTGGACTTTGACTTGGGATGGTGGCTGCGTATCAAGCCTCAGGCGAAGCTGGCGGTTTTCAGCGATGGCAGCGATGGGCTCAATCACATGCGGTGGCATACGTCTCAGCTGGTAGCTCCTTCTCCTCCTCATGGCGCAGCATGGAAACTCATCGCTCCACTCATCCTTCCTCCACACATGTCTACAATGGAAGCTTCAAGCCTCCCACAGTCCGGCGCAGTCTCTCCCTTTCTCCCCCCTTAGAGGGGTGTATTTATAGGACAAGGGGGGAGAGGGAACCCTTCCCCCCCACATGGCCCTTGCATGGCCCTCTTCCCTTCCCCCTTCTAAATGCAGCCCTACTAGGCCATCTCTCCACACTCCCTCTCCTCCAGCCGTGCATTAGCTAGGGGAGAAGGAAATAAACAAAAAAATTGATTTTTAATTCCATAATTATCCTCTTAACCTCCTCCCAAGAGGATGTTTCCTCGCAGATGATGCGGTTTTTGATCCTCGATCCCGGTTTACCAATACGTAGTACTCCATTTCTCGCGTACGGTTATAGATCAACTGCTGGCACTGGGGCTAATCTTTGCACAAGTTTACGGTGCGCGGGAGGTTGGTCTAGTAATATTTTTATTCAAACGGAATATTACATTCTCTCCCCCTTGGAGGAATCGAGATGTCCTCATCTCAAGATGAACGAGGATATTGTTGGTTGAGAGTGATTTCATCCATCCAAGTGGCTTCCTCCTCGTAAAATTTTTTCCACTAGACGAGGCATTCTCTCAAGGTTCTAGATCTTAGTTGTCTCTCCCTAACATCTAAGATCCTGTCAGGCCGTAGCTCAAGGACTCCTTGGCTAGGCATTACAACTTGTTGGTCATCAAGTACATGGCTAGGATTAGGTACATACTTCTTCAGTAGGCTGATATGGAATACATTATGAACCTTTAGGTTCTCAGGGAGTTGCAGTCTATAAGCATTAGGTCCTAGGCACTTGAGGATCTTGTATGGTCCACAATACCTTAGACTTAGCTTCTTGCAATCTCCTAAGGATAGAGAGCTCTTCTTTGGCCATACACGAATGAAGACTATGTCTCCTTCCTCGAAGGTTCTATCTTGATGCTTCAAATCTGCCTATGCCTTCTGTGTATCCTTGGCGGCTTGGATGTCCTGTCTTATTGACATCATTTGGTCATCCATCTCTTCCAGCATCTACCTTGAAGCTTCAACCCTCAAGGTTGGATCTGAGAAGTTTAGGGGACTTTGACAGTCATGCCTACACAATGCTTGGAAAGGGGTCATCTAAATGCATTGTTGGTAAGAAGCATTGTAGGCAAACTCAACCAAGGGCAAGTATTGAATCCACCTTTCTGGTTCACGACAGTAGTGTGCTCTTAGCATATCCTCGATGACTTGATTGACACGCTCTGTTTGGCCATCAGTTTGGGGATGGTAGGCTGTACTAAAATAGAGTTGAGTCCCAATGGCTTCAAAGATAGCTCTCCAAAAGTGTGATGTTAAGAGAGAATCACGATCACTAATGATTCTTCTGGGTAACCCATGTAGCTTGAATATCTCCTTGATAAACAACCTTGCAATGTGTCTGAGGCTTTATAGTTTGTCTTAACAGGAATAAGTTATGCAACCTTAGTAAGCATGTCAACCACAACCATGATGGAGTTGTATCCTCCATGATGGAGTTGTATCCTCCCTGAACTTGGGGTAGGCCAACAACAAAGTCCATACTGATGAATTCCCATTTCATTTGGGGAATGTCAAGTGGTTGCAACTTCCTTGGCATTTTGACATGTTCGGCCTTGATACGTTGACAAGAAAACACTCAATGAAATATTTGAGAACGTCACCTTTAAGCCTCTCCCAATAGTAGCTCTTCCTAGCTGCATTGAGAGTCTTGGCATAGCCAGGATGTCTTGAGAAAGGGGAATCATGAGCTTCCCACAGTATCTTCTGCTTAAGTGACTGGCTTGCCGGTATACATAATCTCGTTCTATAGTAGACAAGTCCACTATTGATACAGAATTCATGATACTTAGCCTCTAGCTTCTGGTCCTGTTCCTTGATAGGGATCTCCCTTAGCATCTTTTGATAGGCTGGATCATGGCATGCTTCTTCTCTCACTAGCTCAAGTATTGAGTTGTTTGGCATGGATACTTTTGTGGCTAGAGATCTAGCTACTGATGGATTTTGCAAGATTAGAGAATTAAGGAATGCCTTGCACGACTGAGTGCATTGGCAACTACATTCTGTTGAGATTCAGCAATCACACTCACTAACAGCCTCTTTGTATGGAGCTTCAGGGCCAAGGACATGCAGGCTTACCTATCCCATATGCACAATGGTGCCTACTGCAATTTCCTACTTTGTACTTGCTTCCTTTTCTTAATGCAATGATAGTACTCTTTTCTTTTCAGTGAAGTGTCAGTGTCATTGTCCACATACACAAGATTGTGTTTATGAGTCCAAGTCTCAATCTTGGAACCTAATTCACTTGTGTAACAAACAGTGTCTTTGTCTTCTCCATCATGAGCCCACACTTCTCATTCCATCCACCATAACTCACTGCCATGCTCTAGATCCCGTATCTCTCACATGGTATCAGAGCGCAGCTGAGCATGGCTTAGCATGTTTCAGGTCCTCTCTCTACTCTCTCAGTCTCTCATAATCTCTATCCAGCTCAGCTCAAGTGTTTGACTTCATCTCCAACTCCATTTTCACTCTCTACCCCTTGGCAGCCATAGTCAACCTGTAACCTACCTCTGTTGGAGGAGCTGGATCTCCACTTATAGGGCATATCTTCACTTGCTTTCTTCTGGAGAAATGTTCCTTGACTCAGGGCGCTGCATCCTGTCACTTCAAACACCAACATTGGAGACCTACAGATCCAGCATTGCATGATTTGTCAGTCGCAGTCCAAAAAACGGCGCCTTCTGTTCGTACAGCCCGATGTCCATCTGCGCAGCGCGATCCATTCTGAGTCTTTAGGGCTTTTGAAGCCTATCACTTAGGCTATCTTCAGCTTGAATCTTGAGGCTTATGGTTCAGGCTATGAGCTGGAATCCTCAAAAAACCAATCGTGCAGAAACCCTAAAAAGACCACCATAGCTTTTTTGAGCTCAAGCTCCTCTCTCACTTCACCTTCTCTCTCCTGCCACTTAAATCTAGGAGGGGAGATCTCACTAAGCTACTAAATTTCTCAACAAGACAAGCATCAAATCAAGGAGGCGAGATCTGTGAAGCATTTTTGAAGAACCATTGAAGATTTGAAGACTCAAGGAAGAAGATACAAACATAGTGTCCAGTGACACTCAGCTAGTGCTCTTAGCACTTGTGTCTTGTGGCACAACCAACTTTTCTGCAAACTGTGAATTTTGGAAACTGATTTGCTGCTGATCTTGCAACCTCAACATGGGAAAAGACTCTCCAAATGCTCGATTCAAAGGAGTCGGGTTCCACACTTGGCAAACCCGCATCAAGCTCATCCTGATGAAGAAGGGTCTTTGGGCCATCACAAATGGCAAAGAGAAGAAACCTCGAGATGCAGACCTTGCAGTTACTTGGCAGAAGAATGATGACAAGGCACAAGCCATCATCAAACTGGAATTGGATGACAGCTACATTCATCATGTGGATGCCTGTGACACGTCCCATGACACTTTGGATAAATTGGATACCCTATTTGGTGCACAGTCAAAGTCATCTAAATACATCCCTAGCATCCCATCTGAACTACATGGAAAGCCTACTTACTCAACTTGCAGGAATAAAGCTAAAAATGGATGAAGATGTTTGTATTGGTGTCTTGCTAAAAAGTTTGCCTCCTGCGTATGATAATGTATCAACCACTCTAACCAATATGCCTGATCCTCAACTTGTTGATATTAAAGCCTCTCTGTTAGAAGAAGAAAAGAAACTTAAAAGCAAAGACGAGCCCATCACTTCAAAGGATGAACAAATGTTATATGTAAACAACAAATACAAAGGTAAAAAGGAACCGCTCTTCTGTGACTTCTGCAAAAGGACCGGACATACTGAGAAGTTCTGTCATGCTAGGAAGAGGTCCCAAAGGGCCTATCTTGTAGCTGTGAAAGAAGAAGAAGACCATGGACCAAAAGATGAAGAAGAAGATGAAGACGAAGACCACGAGGATTGGAAGGACGAGACTCATCAGTCCTTCTACTCTCATAACTCTGATAGACCGTTTTAAAAGCCTTGTATTTCCTTGCCCTAATGCTTCGTGCCATAAGCTTTGTAAACTCCTTATGTAACTTGGCATTACAGTCCCTGTACACTTTGTGAGGCCCCTGTTACAGCCTCTGGATGTCCATCATGTTTTGGTGCCCACACTTAGCCTTTTCTGCAACAGCCTCTGGTGTCTACCATGTTTGTGGTGTGCCCACACTTTGCAGGTGGTTCTCATTACAGCCTCTACACACTTTGTGCCTTTCTAGTTGTGATTGAGGAGGGGTGTTGAGATTCAGAAATCACACTCACTAACAGCCTCTTTGTATGGAGCTTCAGGGCCAAGGACATGCAGGCTTACCTATCCCATATGCACAGTGGTGCCTACTGTAATTTCCTACTTTGTACTTGCTTCCTTTTCTTAATGCAATGATAGTACTTTTTTCTTTTCAATGAAGTGTCAGTGTCATTGTCCACATACACAAGATTGTGTTTATGAGTCCAAGTCTCAATCTTGGAACCTAATTCACTTGTGTAACAAACAGTGTCTTTGTCTTCTCCATCATGAGCCCACACTTCTCATTCCATCCACCATAACTCACTGCCATGCTCTAGATCCCGTATCTCTCACATTCTCCTTTCCTGGTCGGTATTTGACTTCAAAATCATGCTCCTCTAGCACTTCAATCCACCCACGTTGCCTCATGTTGAGCTCCTTTTGGGTAAAGATCCACTGGAGACTTTTATGATCCGTTACTAGAGTCAACTTGTTACCCAACAAGTAGTGTTTCCAAAGCTTTAGAGCATGGATGACAACTAACAGTTCTAGATCATGCGTAGCATAATTCTTCTCATGGCTCTTCAGTTTCCTTGAAGGGTATGCTACAAGATGACCTTCTTGCATGAGCACACATCCTAAGGAAAGCGTGCTAGCATTAGTTACTACTTCGAACTCCTTACAGAGGTCTGAAAGTTTCAGTATAGGTGCTGATACCAAACTTTGCTTTAATCTATCAAAGCTTGATTGTTCGGCAGACCATGCAATGGATGTTTGCTTCTTTAGTAAATTCGTCAGAGGTGCTGCAATCAAAGAATAGTTTTTTATGAAGACCCTATACCATCCTGTCAATCCAAGAAAACTGCGTATCTCTTTCACAGATGTTGGTATTGGCCATTCTAGAACATCTCTGATCCACTGAGATTCCTTCCGCTGATACGATGAATCCTAGATATTCAATCTGACGTTTCAAGAATGCACACTCCTTCATTTTAGCATAGAGCTTCTGTGCCCTCATTGTCTCAAGGACAATCCGAAGGGGTTCATGATCTTCTTTTTGTTTGGAATAGACTAGGGTATCGTCGAAGAAGACGAGTACGAAGTCATCAAGATATGGCCTAAAGATATCCTGCATTAAGCTATTGAAGGTGGCAAGCGCATTCGTGAGCCCGAATGACATAACTAGGAACTCAAAGTGTCCATATCTTGTGTTGAATGCCGTCTTTGGGATATCTTCTTCCTTGATCCTTATCTGATAGTAACCAGGCCTGAGATCAATCTTGGAGAAGATCTTCGCACCTTGAAGACAATCAAGAAGCTCATCTATTCTAGGGATGGGGTACTTGTTCTCAATAGTTGATTGATTCCTTCCTGTGTAATCAATACACCTTCGAAGAATTCCATCTTTCTTTTTCTGGAACAGTACTGGAGCTCCCCATGGTGAACTGCTAGGACGGCGGATGTAGGGTTGATCTAGTAGTTGCTTGAGTTTCTCCTTCAGCTCAATTGCTTCTGGGATGGACATCCTATAAGGTCTCTTTGCAATTGGTGCAGCTCTTGGCACGAGCTTGATCTCATGATCCACTTCTCTTTGAGATGGGAGTTCTGTCAACTCTTCAGGAAAATACGTCCGCGTAATCCTTTAGTCATGAAGGTTCTTCACTAGAATCTTGCTTCTGATCTAACTTATTGAGCTTAATCAAGTAGACATGTAGTCCCTTTCTAACTCCCTTTATAATCCGAGATGCTTTGGCCAATTGAATTTTTGGCTTTCCAGCCTCCCCTTGAATTGTGACCAATTCCCCTTCAGAGTTTCGAAAGGAAACTTCTCCCTTTCCACAATGAATGTGGGCGTCATTAGGTTTAATCCAATCCATTCCAAGTAAACACTCATGGATACCTAGGTTCATGACCTTGAATCTGACCTGAAGTCGACTTTTCCTCCCATTAGAATTCCACATTACATTACATATCTACTTCAGCTTTTATCCAAGTGACCAAATCACTTTACTTCTTTATCAATATTCACAGTCATTGATAAAAAGAAGTCTTATTCCATTCATATGGGCATAGCCCTTTCAGAGTACAATTATTCTAGGGATGATGGAACAAGTTGATACATTAATTCGAGGAGAATAAGATGTTGCATTCAGCTATTGGAACAGAGTTATAGTACGGATTGGGGTCATCGATTTTCAGGAATTGATAGGTCATTGGAAGATTAGGGTATCTCTTCCTTTGATATCCGTTCTTTTAAAGACATCCCAACACCTTGATTCGGTCGGCAGGGATTACTCAAGTCACTTTCCCGTACAATACTTATTCTGATTAACCCTTCGACCTCCGACCTATAGGGTCGCATTTGCGTGAGCCTCAGCAAAGACGAATAGCTTCACAATCTTTAAGTCCTCCATTCACTTGATTCTTTTCAAGTTGATTCGAAGGTACGCAAGTTGGTGGGCAGCAATGTAATAGATCCCTGAAACACCCATCCATCTCCGTTCCATGTATACAGGGGCGATGGATTGTAAATGCGGTCTAGGATGTTCATCATATTGATCCTTCGTCGATAATTCGAAGCATGCATCGTGGTCATAAACATGACTCGGAACACTAAGAACCTATTCCCTACTTCATAATTTTGTAAGACAGCATCGAAAGTAAGGAAATGTTCTTAACAGCAACATTTTCTTTACTTATTCTTATTAAGATTTCTTTAAAACAAATCCTTCGTTGGTTTGCTTTGATACCACCTGTAACATGTCCACATGTTCCCTTCAGGACACGTCTTAGCAGTCCATAAGAAATGAGGTCTAGAAAGCTCCGCCCGGCACTCCCATGGAATGTTACGGGGTTTGCGATCTAGGACTTTCCGTGTCTACAACACAGTAGAAGTATTTTGGCCATTCCCACTAAGGATCGACCTGAATCAGGGTTTCCCCTAATGGTCATTTCCTAAATGGCGACTACTATTGAACCCCAAGCGAACTAATTTACGCAGAAACGCTAAGGCCGAAGCGAATTCACGTTGCACTTGGTTCAAGGAGAATGGGAAACAAGAGGGATGCAAGGCTCGACCTCTCTACCATTAGGCATAGTCCCATTCCGTTCCCCTAAAGCAGCATAAACTGGGGTTATTATAGCCTAGACTCAAGGTCAACGCCCTTGCTATTCATTTCCTTTGAGAGTATCTTCTTGCTGTCCATTATGATTGAGAAAAGTTCCCGACCAATCGGGACCACCCATCTGTAGGACGGACCCATGGCCACATCCACTGCACTTTCCTTAGGTTGTTTTAGTTTTTAATTACCTACCACATTTAGTTGGACAGGCATCAAGTAGCTTTTTTAATTAGCCTTTTAGACACTAGTTTCTTCACATAATCTTAGCTCTTGACATAGAAAAATAGTGTCAAACAAGTTCCTTTTCAACAGGTTATCATATTTATCTTTGGAATACATTCATAAAGTCCAGTCCACAGGCTTATCCATAATCCGCCCAAAGGCTATCCATAATCCACCCGAAGGCTATCCAACAATCCACAGGGATTACTAATCCAAGATTCTGCTCGTAGACTAGTATGCGGGCCTCGAGATCCAATCCCGAGTCACGTTGGCCTCTTGTGCAGGGCCCAGAAGGCGAGGGATTTATGACCAGAGCCCCCATGGCACCCAAGTATCCTCCTGCTCCAAGTAGCGCTCAACTGAGAGACCTCATGCGGCGGTTTTGGTCCACCTTCCCAGTGCGGCTAACAACCCCCTTGGTTAGGGTCAGGCAGATAGTCAGGGGTAACTAAGGCTGCCTCTCCCTTCAAGCCTTCAACCTAAAGCATTAGATATCTTTTCATCCTTTAGTTCCTTGAGCAAAAAAAGAAAACACTGCTCTCTAAACTATTACAAGCACAATCATATCCAGTGGTCGTCTATTTGGCCAACTGCTAAGGAGTGAATCCTGAAGTTCTCTCTGAATGCACCCAGCATTCGATCTAGGGTCAAATTGCGACTTGGCAAGATTTCCAAGGGTTTGTTTGTTAATCCCTTATGTCCTTGGGTTAGGGCCGTACCCTATTAACCCAACTTAACCAATACCTTATGTTCTATTAACACTAAATAATGGCGAATATGTTGCTCCAAATTGTTGATTGGTCTTTTGCTTCCAAGAAAATACCTAATGTCCTTATCTTGGCAATTTTATAACAGGATGACTACTCATCCTCTTGCAAGTTAAACTTGCTCAAGAATCTGCCAATCTCATCCCAACGAATTGGCCATTCTCTTGTGATCAAACCACAAGATCATGCGACGTTGCAACTTGTTGCACAAGTGTCGCATCTAATCCATGGGACTATTTCACCCATTGAACGGCATCTTCTAATCACGGAATCATAATTAGATACGAAGCAGGGTTTAGGGTGTCTTCTTATCCAACCCATTCCCAATTGCACTAGGCCGATGGTCCTAGGGGTTCCAACTCAATCCGAGTTTCAACTTTTGATCGAGTGATCCTTAGGGCAGAAACCCTAGTTCGTTTCTTGCAAGTACATCCAATTGTCCCTACATTCTGTGAATGTGGGCAGGACCCTTGGGTATGAGGGTTTCCACTTAGCAACAAGTGCATCTAGGTCAAGTCCTTAACGTGCTAAACCTTGGTTAGCGCTTGGAGTATATTGTATCGATTTAACCATCCTATGCTAATCCTTTGTGGTTTAGGTATTTTGGGTAATCCAGTTTACTTGTCTTACAACAAGGACTAACCAATCCTAGGGATGTTGATTTGATCTAAAAGGGGAAAACTAGTCGCATTACTTCATAATTCACGAAAGCACGCGATTCACTGCGTCTACGTACTACTAAATTCACAATCCCTAACTTTACTTGTTAAGACCAAAACACATATTAAATTACGGCATAATTTCCATTGATCCTACTAGGACATCCATTCACGATTCATGCCACTAAGCTTTTAAGGTTTTATGTTAACACGAACCATGCAACCTTTCCCTAACTACGTTTCCGAATGAAATTATTCGTACGACGAATGGGCATTATGCAACCTATCATAAGTACTACGCAGTTAAATGATATTTATGCCAATTGAAGCTAGAGTTAACCTACTTCATGCAGCCCTTAAAATCTTTCAATGCCTTGCAATTTCCTATGGTTGATAACTACTTTTTTTTAATGAATCATTACAAAAAAATTGCGACGTGCGACTTAATCTTTCCATGCATAATCAAAGGTGTACTACAATAATTTCGACTTTGTAATGATAGTCATTAGTTGTTCTAGATTCGTTACTTTGCAATGCACAAAGGCAACTTGCTAAACATGCATAGACACCTTATGTTCTTTTTCGTTCATTCCATTGAAAAATAAAAATGACCAATCTTCAATCGTGAGTTACTTCTTTTAAAATAGCCAATGTATTTCAATCGTATCTAACTAGGTGGATTTGACAAGCACAAGTGCATCCTAATTCCATGAAATAACAATGCATAACTGCAATACTTCTACGTAAATCAAAAATAGGAAGAAAACCTGGACTTGTGGGCTTGGTGAGATATCCACATGAACATTAGGAGATGATCCTCCTACAGGTGTGCCTTGTGACTTTTTAGGGGCCATCGTGAATTTGGCTTCTGGTTTGCCTTTGTGGATTCGAACTTCTTGCCTTGGCTCGTAGTCTTATGATCTTTGGCCGTCTCCCTCGTACGCACAATTCTCTTTGGGGTACGGCTCCTTGAAAAAAGTACCGACTTGCGGAATTAGGCTTTGGAAGGCCTTAGGGTTCTTGTGAAGGCCCTTGCGGCAACGGAGGCTTGAGAGCTATTCTTCTCCTTGAAAATCCGGGGTTAGGAATGGTTTTGTGGGGCCTTGTAGAAAAAGGGAACTCTAAATCCCAAGCCTAGGGCTTGTGGGTGATTGGTGGGAAGGGCTTTATACTTATTTTCTTCGAAATCTTGGGGGTAAAGATCTTGTGGATAGGGGGTTTAAGGAGATCCTCCTCTTCTGTACAAGACCCGGGGGGAAAAAATAAGGATGGCTTATGGGGGAAATCGAGTGGGAAGGGGCTTAGAGAAACCCCTCTTATTCTTTACAAAGAACCGGGCCTAAGGCCTTGCGGGAGATTTGGTAGGAAGGCCTTATAGGCTTCCTCTTCGAAGCCCAGGGAGGAAAAGATGATTGGTGGGAAATCTAGTGGGAAGCGCCTTTGTCACCTCCTTTTCTTCAAAGCTCGGGATGGGCCTATTGTGTAATTTGGTAGGAAGGGGTGTTATGGAGGCCCCTTAGAAGCTTCCAAATAAGAAGCTTCTAGCTTCTGATCATGGACAACAGCATGGTATTACCACGTGGGTTGAAATGATGCCGAATGGCTAGATGGAAAAGGGTGGACTTTGACTTGGGATGGTGGTGGCGTATCAAGCCTCTGGCGAATCTGGCGACTTTTGGCGATGGCAACGGCGGGCTCAGTCACAAGCGGCAGCGTACGTCTCAGCTAGCGGCTCCCTCTCCTCCTTACAACGCAGCACGGCAACTCGTCGCTCCACTCCTCCTTCCTCCACACACATCTACAATGGCAGCTTTGAGCCTCCCACAGTCTGGTGTAGTCTCTCCTTTCACCCCCTTAGAAAGGTGTATTTATAGGACAAGGGGGGAGAGGGAACCTCCCCCCCACATGGTCCTTGCATGGCCCTCTTCCCTTCCCCCTTCCAAATGCAGCCCTACTAGGGCATCTCTCTACACTCCCTCTCCTCCAGCCATGCATCGGCTGGGGGAGAAGGAAATAAATAAAAAAAATTTGAATTTTAGTTCCATCATTATCCTCTTAACCTCCTCCCAAGAGGATGTTTCCCTGCAGATGATGCGGTTTTTGATCCTCGATCCCGGTTTACCAATGCGGAGTACTCCATTTCTCACATAGGGTTATAGATCAACTGCCGGCACTATGGCTAATCTTTGCACGAGTTTACGGTGCCCGCGAGTTTGGTCTAGTAATATTTTTATTCAAACGGGAATATTACACTACTAGAGCCTCAAGATGCCACCTTGGATTACAAGTATTTTTTTACCTTTGTCTTTATAGTTCCCAAGAGGAGCTACTAGTCCTTTAAGGAAGGGTTCCAAATTATAAGGTAGATTTAGCAGCTCTACCCAGATTGGTACCCTAGATGGTTTACGACCTAGATGTGATATGCCTCGCTTGACACATCCTCAGTTACACAATTTAGTGATCCATCAGGATGATTTTCTAAGTGATGTTGCTCAGTACTCTTTCAAAAAATGCAAGATTTTCCACCTAGACTCTCGTAAGTCTATTTTGCAATATAGAAGGCCTTGGCCATTCCCATGAGAAGCACCCAAAAGATAAGCCTCTTGTAGTTCTTCAATCTAATCACTATGTAGCTCAATCATTGCTGAAACTTTGCTAGCCCACATATGAGAAAGTGAATTAGCTACTACATTATCTTTGTCCCTTGTATGAGTGATGTCAAAATCATAATTTTTTAGTGTAGCTATCCACATATGCTACTTAGGAGTCAGATTGGACTGAGTGAGAAAATACTTAAGGACCCTGTGATTACTTTGAACTCTCAAGCGGTTTCCATACAAATAATGGTGCCATTTCTTAATTACATGCAAGACGGCCAACATCTCTTGGTCATAAACATTCATAGCCATTTCCTTATCTGTAATCTTACAACATCCAAAGGCAATCACTCCATGCATCTGTAACAAAAAAACCCCAATTCCTTGGCCACTAGCATCACACTATATGGTAAACTCCTTCAAAAAATTCGGGCATACTAGAATAGGAGCAGAAGTAAGGAGTTCCTTTAATTGGTTGAAGCTATTATCTACAAGAGAATTCCAAAAGAAAGATTTCTTCTTCAACAGATTAGTCAAAGGAGATGCAATAGCTGCATTCTTGATTAATCGGTGATAAAATGAAGATAGACCAAGAAATCCTCTAGTGGTAGCAGGTGTTGGCCAATCTTTAATACACTGCACCTTCTTGGGGTCAACCCTAGATCCCTCTTTCACTGACAATATGTCCCAAGTATTCCACTTCAGTCTACATGAAATAGCATTTCTTCTCCTTAGCAGAGTCTGTGATGTCTCAATACATCAAAAACCTTCCTCATGTGTGATAGATGGTCCTAAAGAGTCTTACTGTAAATCAGAATGTCATCAAAGAAGACCAAGACAAATTGAAAGAGAAAAGGCTACAAAATCTTGTTCATTAGACTCTAGAAGATAACTGGAGCATTTGTAAGCCCAAATGGCATCCCTAGGAAATGATAGTGCCCTCGATCAGTCCTAAAAGAAGTCTTGATCTCATCATCCTCTCGCATGTGGATTTGATGTTACCTTGACCTCAAGTCAATCTTTGTAAAAACTCTAGATCCCTTAAGCTCATCGAGCAAATCATCAATCCTAGGTATTGGATGCTTGTTCTTCATTGTGATCTTGTTAAGATCCATGTAGTCAATACACATCCTGAAAGATCCATCTTTCTTTTTTACTAACATAGTCAAAGATGCATAGGGTCCCATCTCAAGAAGCTCGTTGATTTTCTTGACTACTTCTTCCTTGTCATACTTGGACAATCTGTAGGGTGACTCATTGATTGTCTTTGAGTTGGGCTCCAAATCAATGGGGTGGTCTAGTACTCTCTTGGGTGGCAATGAAGTAGGCACCTCAAACAAGTCCATGTACTTCTCAAAGAAGTGGGTGACTTGCTGAATTTATGGACCGATCTTCAATCTCTTTATTCAAGTGCAAAAGAAATATTTGTGACCACCTCTTGTACTCCTTTTTGAGTTGTTGAATGGTGATAAGCTGAAAATTTGATCTACTAGGAATCCCCTATAAATGTACGAGATGTCCATCAAAGATAAACTCCATCTATAGCTGTGAGAAAGCTATAGTGATTTTACCTAATGTCATCAACCAATCACAACCAAGTACAATATCTATAGGCCCCATTTCCAAGGTAATCATGTTTACTTTTGCTTCATAATTTTAAGCCAGTTGTAAAGAAATCTGTGGGCATATTTCGGTGTTGATTACTTCTTCATCATTGACCACCTTAACTCTTATGGCCTGTTGTAAGTCAGCAAGAAGACAATTCAGCTTGTCCATAATGGGCTTATTCACAAAACTGTGTCTAGGAAAAGAGTCGACCGAATCATAAAAATACTCTTGCCTAACTTCTTCCTCAAGATCATCATTTTTAGCAATAGGTGCAATTGCATTAGCCTCATCAATATCATCTTTAGAATCCTCAAAGACTAACATACTATGAACCTTGGCTTTTGCATTTTTGTAATATATAGGAATAGACTTGGGATTCATATTGGCTAAAAATAGATTTAGGATTACTATCCCCTTGTTTGAAATCAACTCTAGGACTCTTTGTTGTCCTGAAATTGCTTTGAGGTCTTGAAGCATTGAATGGTGGATAAGAACCAGGCTAAAATGAAGAGTCTCTTCTATATTTCCTTCCATAGCACTCTGCAAGCTCAATAGATTTGAAAAGATTGGTAGGGTTTTGCACCATGACATCAGTCAATAAGGATGGCTCTAAACCATACATGTACTTGTGGAGTTTAGCTTCATCATCACTGATGCTCTCTGCATACATGGTAAGATTGAGGAATTGGTTGGTATACTCTCTTACACTGAGGCCTCTTTGCTCTAAATCATACCATCTCCATGCCACTTTCTCTTTTTCAAGAGGAGAGACAAAGACCTCAACCATCAGTGTCTTGAAAGCTTCCCAATTCTCTACAAGTATGCTTTCCTTTTTAATATACCTCGACCAATTATGCGCAAATCCCTCCAAATATAAGGAATGCAAAACAAATCTTCATATCATCAGTTCTAGGGAATATATTAAAGCCAGATTCCAATTTGGAAATCCATTCCTCTAGATCAAATAGTGAAGATGATTGACCATTGAACTTGGCCAAGACGATCTTATCTTTGAGCTCTCTTTCATGGAAGGGTTGCTGTCCCAAAATAGACTGGTCATGACTATTACCCCCAAAGTGAGATGGAACTCTCCCAATAGGTGGCTCCAAATAGTCATCATGTATTTTTGAAGTCTCATCTACTTCATATTGTCTATTTGGGATACCCCTTCATCCAATGATTGCATGACTTTGACCATTTTGGTTAGATGGCTGAAGTGGGATTAAGGGTTCACTGTTTGAATAAGATTTATCCTTTGCTTCTTTGGATCCCATTTGCATTTTCATCCTTTAGGAGAATTAAGCCATTATTTGAGCATTAGACTCTACTAACCTGTCAATGGAAGTCTTTGTTTAGGTAGTTGAATCTAGTAACTTCTCAATGGATGACTTCATTTAACTAGTAGATAATACAATCTGCTCCACTCTTGATAATAGCTCCATATGACGTTGGGCATGCCTATTTTCATGCATGGTATTGTTAAGTGAATTGATTTCTCTATGCACTTAAGGCTCTTCAAGGCTCTCTTGTCGTATATTATCCAACATAAAATCTATGATTTGCTATGCATACTCATCATGGGCCTTATTTTTGCCTTTATGCCTTGCCATAGTAGTGCAATCCTGTAGTACTCCTTTTCATAAAAAAATTGGCTATAACTTGAGCTAGAAAGCTCATATTCCCAAAAAAAATTATTCAAATCAAAGCCAATGATTCCTTCTTTAAGATGAGCTATAGCATGTCATATTGGGTTTAGGACAGAAAATTTTGCAATTCAATCTTTGAGTTTGAACTATGCCTACACCCTGTTTTAACTTGTAAATGCCCTATTTCTGCCTGTAAGTTAAAATGGTGGTTCTAAATGGCTACCGAACCCTGTAGGAGACTTAATAGGACCTGTGAGCACCCTGTAGTACCTTCATCTATACTTTAGTAAATGAAGTTGGTACATGTAAAGGACTTGTAAATACCCTACATTGTCCTGTAAAGTCCCTATTTTATATTGTTTTGTTCTTGAAGGTACTTGAGTCTTTGAAGGCACTTCAATCTTTAATTCTCCACTCATTGTACTTGTGTGAGGAATAAAATGGTAGGATAGGCTCCCTACATGAGCTCCGAATCATTGGGAGGTGGGCAAAGTTTCCCTTGGGCTAGCTGGTTGCACCCCTTCGGGATCTTTAATAGTGAGCGTCACCTCTCTTTTGTCACACTATCTCCTTTGGCATCCACATTTTTCCTCAGTGGATATATCAACATGGCAGTAGCATACTACTCTAATCAATCAACATGAAACATATATCTAAAATATTCATTTAGTCCCTTTCATGGAATGCAATAGGATGAAATTTTTGAAAGATTGGATGGAAAGAGGGTCTTACAAATGCATTTCACTAATTCACTGATTGCTAGTGCTTACTCTTTACAATATTTCAAGATTGGGTAAAAGAAATCAACCAATCAAGTCAAGTTTATGTATGAAAACTTTGTAAATGATATCTATGTTGGAATAATATTGAATGAATGTTGAAATTCAATGTAATAGGCTCTGATTAATAGAAAGAGAACTAATCTCTGATCTATTGATCAATTTAAAGAATTAATTGACCAATAATCTCTCATCAACAAGTGGAAACTCATAAGCAAGTGGATTATTAAGACATTTAAGAGATTAAGCAAGTAGAATATCTTGATTAAGCTTGAAGAAGATGATTAATATCAGCTCCAATCCAAATAATGGGAAAATCCTTCATAATCCACCATGAATCCATCATAAAAGCTTGAAAGATCCATAAGATCATCCCATATAAGCTCCAATATGATCAATTCAGTGAATAATCAATGCCTTGAGCTTGGTTAAACACTTGAATGTCAAGGATTCAACCCTTTTGAATAAAAGCCCCAAAATAGACCTTCAATATGAGCTCCAAGATCCTAAATAAGCTAAAATCCTTGCAATGTCTTCAATGTTGGAGTTCATTTAGCTTCAAAATGATGATAGAGAAGCCTTGGAGGTTGGAAAGATCCAAAGATTGAAGAAGTTTGAGCTTCTAGGTCTGTGGCTATGGTTGCCCTGCTGTGTTTTAGGGTTTCTACCAAAGGAAATGAAGATCAATGCTTCAACTCTTGTTGAAACTTGCTGAAGGTATTTTGCATTGAGTATGCCAGTGAGATAAGCAACTAGTCTAGAAGAGATTTGTAGTAGAAGAAGGGTGAGAACTAAGTAGGAAAATTAGCACAAATTGTGGCACAAAATTTGAGCTGGCTGCTGGTCCAATCACTACATAAGCTGCTTCACAATGGTGCTCAATTTGACGTAGAAGATATGAGGAATCATTGCCCCATGTTTGGCTAGAAGAAATGGTAACTAGAGAACAAGCTTGAAAATTTTCTTAGTAACCACCATTGAAGCTTTAGTCAAAAGCTTGGAAGAGAGAGAAAGAGAAGCTCCACTTAAAAAGTAACCACATCCCACTCTAAGATATCCTTAATGATATGATTTAATGGCCCATTAGGATAATTTTATAGGCAATACTACTTGGTATTCTTTCAAATAACACAAGTTTGCTGCCTAAACTCTCTCAAATCCACTTTATATGGAAGTTCTTGGCCATTTCCATGAAAATCAACTCGAATTTCAAGCTCTTATAAGTAAATGAAGGTCAATTATTTAGATTTACTAGTATCAGTCCTCAAGTATTTGCTTGTGCTAAATTGTCTGACTCGTATCACACTTGGTTTAAGGAGAGTGAGAAATGAGGGGGAGTATGGTTACATTGTTTAGCAAGCAGTGATTGAAAATAAGCCTCTCTCACAACCCAAAAATGAGAATTGACTTTATCAAAGGACGACTCAAAACAAAAAAATTTAATGTTTCAAGAGCACAACACAACCAACACACAAATCCAAATGACCAAATATGCCTTTTGTAGCTAAAAGAATATCAAAAACACATTCCAGGTAGAGCACCTAACTCCTTGCACAATATACAAAGACAAACTTGGAAAACACAATATCATAACATTCTCATACCTCTTAAAGTTGTTACACAATTTCGAATCTTCCACCTCCATGTTTTGTAAGTTGCTAAAGACAAATAAGTTTCTATACAATTTTATGGGTTTCTTCTCTCTGTCAATCAAGAGAAAAAATTTAGATAGCAAGGGAAGGGTCCCTCCTCATTAATCTCACATCCTTATATAGGTTTTCTTCTCAATACACATGTATATGCTTTTTAAAAAGTTAAAGATTTTCTAATGACTTAAGCTTCCAATAAAGCTTAAAATACTTTCTTGTTATAAACTGGCAAAGCCTTTTGAATATAAAGATTTTTAAGCTTTTTTTCTTTCTGCCACCTTTTGTGTTCATTTAATGCCTTTGATTAATGCCCAAAAGCATATGCTCTCCTGGTCTAGAAGAAAAGATAATGACCAATTGTTGCATCCGTGCTAATAATGTTTCAAGAAGTAGATTCATAACTAATAGCATACCCTCATATCTCTATAAATATGTCAAGATCCTATGCTCTTTAATTTCACATACCAAACGAACTCTCTTTATTCCAGCTCAATGTTATGGTGATCAACTTGCTGTTGTGACCAACAGAAACAATAGTTCGAATGGAAACCTCATCCTTGCTATCAGTTGGCTGCTGATTCTTCTTCCATAACAACCTATCTTTCTTTTGATAAACCAAAAAACTTGACTCGGAGTTGCCACAGCTCTATTGAGAGAACATCCAAATCCAATGTTGTCTCATGGAATGTGTTCATCAATGCTAATGCTAAGATTGGTAATGCAAAGGAAGCATTAAGTCTTCTTGCCAGAATGGATGCAGAAGGTGTGAAGCCTAATGAAGTGACTTTTCTGATCATGTGTAGTGTCTGTGATAGTTTAGATCATTTGAAGATGTCAAACCAGCTATATTTTTACATCATCTATACAGGAACATACTTAAACACATTAATTTCCAATGCCCTTGTTGACATGTATGGTAGATGTGGAAGCTTGAAGGATGCATGCTTTGTTTTTGAAAAAATTACAAAGAAGGATGTAATTTCTTGGACAATGATTATTACTACTTATGCACAGGCATGATGTCACTCTCCTCTAGAATTACACTTCCTTCAGCTCCATTGTAAATGTTGAACATTTACCAACATCTGTTAAGAAGAATATCTAGCTATTTAGCCTTAATTGTGTCATTCATGACTCATAATTTAGACTACAATGAGATTCTTGCAAATCAGCATACTTCTAGATTTGACTTTTCTCCAGCATCACATCCTGCTACTCACAAGAAGGAACTAATGTCTAGACATGTTGATGATGCATCCTATGTAATTCATATGATGTCCTTCAAATAATTGTTAAATAGTACCCTCAACATCTATACATTTCATTTTTCCCTCAAGCTTTTCACTTAGTACTCTGTTCAACTCTTGGACATTATACTGCATAAAAGAGTCATTAGTGTCCAAGTCAAAAAATATGGTGAAATTTTTTGTGGAAGCATTTTGTCACTATACTAGAGTTTATAAAAGAGAGTTTGAAGAGCAAGAGGAATGGAGTTTAACAGGGCATTGATACATAGCCTTCTGAAAGTAAGGTACGTGACAAAGTGTTTAGAGGAGAGACTTCATATAGCATGTGGCATCAATAGGATGCCCAATAGACACTGCACTACCACTAAGAAGACTTCATTTGCACATTCATGAGTTCAAGTATTCTCTTGAGGATAGCTAATATAAAAACATAGCATGTAACCTATAGATGGTTGTTAGGATGTGAGCACAATCTTAAGTCTTTGCAAATTGTTTTCCATACCTAGCTAATTGATTGCATTTACAAATTGTTGATGCACTTGGATCTCCACAATGCTTTGTTTCTCTTTCTGCTTCTTGGATGATTGCTCTATTTTTTAGACTCAGCTACCCTTCCACTATCATCACTTCTTACTTTTGATTCATGCAATGTGACCTAGTAGAAATATGCTATTGAAAATGTACTTCATGCTCAACCATTCAGCAATTCATGATTCAAAAAAAGATGCAATGCAATCAAAAAAACAATGTTGCACTTGAAAAGATGGATGCACTAAAAAATACTTAGCCTATCTACATGTACATGTGCATCATAAAAAATGCAACCATAATTCCTTGATTAGATTAAATCTTTAACCTCACCTCTCAATACTTAGCTAGGAAATATTGTACTCTTCTCCTCACTCCCAAAATCTCACAATCACTCAAGAAAATAATGATCCTCAAGATGTTGACCAAGAAAACTGTGATAAAACATAGATCTAGAGCATGGCTGCACTTATGGAGGTTGGAACTCAAAGTACAAACTCATGAAGACATAGGCTAGACAAGAATAAATTGTCACATAAGTGAACTAGGTTCCAAGATTGAGACTTGGACTCATAAACACATTCTTGTGTATAAGGACAATGACATTGACACTTGATTGAAAGGACAATAGCTTTTTTAAAAGTGAACCAAGTACATGCCTTTATAGCTTTCCATCTTCTCCACTCTCCTCACTGTGCATATGGGATTTAGGATAGCTCTTCCTGGAGCATACATCATTTGTCATTTTTGAACACCCCCCCTCAAACGATGAATCTCTACCCTTGATGGCTTTTGCCCCCCCTACATGATGACATGGCCCGAGAGACTAGCTCTTTGGTAGCCTAGTCAAGTTAAGGCTTGAAACTTTGCATTTTTGGTAGGGTTTTTACAACATCCACTATGGGAAACAAGCCTTCCACTAAGGGAGATCTACTATGGGAACAAAATTCTTAGAACAATCTATCAGATTTGTTTATGGTAACGAAAGTATCTTTTTCTTCTTCTTTATTCATGAATTGACTTTGGTGGTGGTCATTCTGCATCTGTTGTGCTCTTTTCTTGTGAAAACATTCATTGGAAATATGACCAGTCTTACCACAGTAATGACATGTCATCCAACTTTTGTTGTCAGTGTTGAATCCTGGACCTCTTCTTTTGGGTCTAGCAGCTCCTTTAGTGTATGAGAGATTTTCCCTTGAACTTGTTTCTTTTACATCTTTGCTCTTAAGTTAGATTTCTCCATCAAGCAATGAGTGCTCAATGTCTTTGAGTGAGAGACTGGGAGAATTACTTAGTGTTGAAACAAGGTTCTTATACGGTTCATGATTAACACTGGCAAATAGCACTAATATTGCCTCATCTTCATCCATGTTCTTTTTAAGAGTTGCTAGTTGAGTTTTAAGACTCTTGAACTTATTGATGTGTATAGTCATAGATGAATGGTCTTTTACATCCAACTTATGAAACTGCATAAGTAATTTTACCTTTATATTGTTTGCTTGGGTGCCAAACATCCTATCAAGTTCCTCCTAAGCAGTTCTAGCATCTCTAATGCTAGAGATATGATGTAGCACATCATGACTTAGTCCCCAGGCAATGATGCCTAGTGCCTTGTTATTCATCTTCTTCGATTCTTTGGTTTTGAGCTAGTCTTCTTCAATGAACCTATCTTCATCATCTTCCTTCTTGCTATTTGCATCATCTTCAAATAGGTCCCACAAGTCCTTTTGCATAAGGTGATACATGGTCTTCTCCTTCTAGGCATGGAAGCCCTCACCGTTTAACTTTGCTATTTTCTCAAGCTCTATCATGCTTATTAGCTTCAAAAAAACTAGCAAAAAGTTGTAGGTCAATGTGTCGAGACACAAGAAGATCAGTGTCAAGTGACAATAGTTGAGTATCAATGGATACTATTCTTGAGCTTAGTGATGGAGGTGAATGTTTGATCTGCCTCTTGCTTGTTGATTTGATGTGATGGTTTGCCAAAAACTGAGTGTAGACTCAGTTCAGAGTAGTAGTAGCTTGTCAGGAGTGAGAATTTCAAGTTGTTTATAAGTTTGAAACTCAAGGCTATGGAGTCCTGCACTAGGGTTTCCACAGGCACCTGATAAATCAGCCCCGCAACAACTTGATGCGTGACCCATTCCACAAGATATTTGGTGAGAATGTATCCTATAGAGTAGGCTTTAGAAGCCCTATACTCCTAGGACTGTTCGCAGCACGCAGGGAAGGAATTCATGGTATGACCATTGACAGGGCGCAATATGACAGTGGGCTCATGCAGACGTAATGCTGGAGCTTGGAGAGACCAACATTTCACTATAAGGTGCCATGAAGAAGTGCAAGGAGTGTATAAAGAGATGTCTAGAAGAAACTTTGTGGAGATATGGCCTCTACTATGAGATCCAGGAGCTCAAATGGCTGCAAGACCTCTTGACTATGGCTGCCAACTAGTCAAGATGAACAGAAGTGAGGAAATGGAGTTCATGTACTCAAGCTAAGCTGGAGCTGAGCTGGAAGGAGTGAGAGGGGGCATGTAGGGGTAGATAGATGAGATAACTCATGTTAAGCCATGCTCATCTGTGCTCTAATACCATGTGATAAAACACAGATCTAGAGCATGTTTGTAGCTATGGAGGTTGGAACTCAAAGTACAAACTCATGAAGACACAGACTAGACAAAACCAAATTGTCACACAAGTGAATTAGGTTCCAAGATTGAGACTTGAACTCATAAACACATTCTTGTGTATAAGGACAATGACACTGACACTTGATTGAGAGGACAATAGGTTTTTTTAAAGTGAACCAAGTACATGCCTTTATAGCTTTCCAGCTTCTCCCTCTCCTCACTGTGCATATGGGATTCAGGCCAGCTCTTCCTGGAGCATACATTATTTTTTATTTCTTAACAAAAAAAACCATTCTCACAACTAAAGGTATCTTTCATGAACCTCAAACTCATCCAACCACCTTTTCCACTCAACCAATGGTTTCTAGTTTGGTGATGAATTTCCCAACCCTCCTACATGCAAAAAAATTGTGTGTGCACAATGAAAGGTTCTCTCTCAAGTATGTGTGCATCTAAGATTTACTACATATAGCTACAATGGGCATCATGCCATGCTAGTGCTCAACAATGGTGCAAAGCATGCTTCAATCCAACCCTTGGCATGGAAGTAATTGATAAATCAAGAGATGATCCTAGAATGCAATGTATTCGACAATTGCAATGTGATGTGCTTGTGAACCCATAATCCTTGTGATGTGCAAAGTTTTCGACAAGAAATCATACATGTTCTAAGCTAACTCATAGCTTCTAACAAACTCTAGCTTCAACCTATCCAAAAAAAACTCCAATCTCGAAGGGTATCAAGTTTTGACACACAAAAAATCCAACCAAATTTACAAAAACAATGTCTAAGCTAGACAAATACAAAAAAATTCAACTACAAAATACAAAACAAATAGTCACACAAATAACTAAGCTAATAGAAATCCAACATATCTACAGTTTTTTAAGGTGTTTTCAATTTTACCATAAACGCTTGACAATGGCAACCTCTCTTTTTGTAGGGAAAAGTATTACTCCATTCGGCTAAAATGATATGAAATCAAGGTCCTAATTGATTCTATGGGTCAATGTTCTCTATACTATTGTAACACATCAAAATATAAAGAAGATCTCGGTGTACTGAGACCACTCTGCCTTAGGGCGAATTCATTATGAATCTTGCCCTCTTCCTTTCCTCAGTTGAATAGTTTACATGTTTATGTTGTACTAGTAAAATCACCTTCCTTAATTAATCTTTTTAGTAGCAATGCTCGTTCACGTAACAACACACAAACAATGAAAACAATCCTTTGAAATAAAATCTCTTTATTTCATTAGAGAATTTATACAAATGTTCATCTTCCACCCATATACAAGAATAACCCGAAGGCCTTTGTTTTACCTAGATTTTCATCTCTAACTAGTACTGGGGTCCTCAAGAACTCCATCCTCAGTCATGCAGGGGTTTGGATAGTTCCTAAGAGCTTAAGAGCATATTGGCTAGAGCCTTGCTGCACCCTCAACTCCTCCTACCCAAGGATCCCCTATACAGAGTGACCTCTTGCTATATCTCTGAGGTGGAAAAAACCAATCCCCCTTGGTGAAGGGATCCATAGCTAGCCTTGGGGGAGATCTAGCTTTCTTTCCCTTTTATCTTGTTATAAATTTGGTACATTAGGGTTTTGACCAATTCAATCATACTTCTTCTTAAGTGTATCAAGTAAACTTGTATGCACCATTTACAAGTACAAGCAATTATTTTTCAAGCATTTTTTTTACATAATAGGGAGGCAATTAGTATAAGGTTTTAACCAAGTAGTAGTTCTTTCCAACTTGGTCTCATTCCCTTCTTGGATTTCTCTTAGTTCCCCTTTGGATTTTACTAAGTTCCCTTTGAAATCACGATTCTAATTTGTCTTCTTCATTGGATCCTTCCTTGGTTTTTATTAATCTTTCCAATGTGTTTCGGTATTTTCTCGCAAACTTCCTTGACCTAAAGGTTGGTCAATTGACCTTATTACGAGTCTTAACTATTTTTCTAGGCTTCTGTGTGTTAGGATCAGATGCTAGCCTTCTGAGCTTTGTTGGTCTTAAAGATATGATTGGAAATCTTAAGTAGCTAGGTGGATTCCTTGCAAGATGGAGACCTTGTAGGGAGGAAAAGAAGTTGTTCCATGAATGCTCTAGGCAAGAGTGTGAATAGAGTTTCTACAAGCTAGAAGTGGTGCTCTTTCACATGGTGTTTGTCGATGCTGATGACCTCTTCTTGTTCTTCTCTTCCTCTCACTCTTCCTTGTTCCTCCTACCTTCTCCTTTTTCTTCTCTTCCTCTCACTTCTCCTCTTTCCTCCTACCTTCTCCTTCTTCTTCTCTTTCTCTCACTCCTATCTTCCTTCCTTCTATTCTCTCCCTCCCTCCCTCCCTCCCTCCCTCCCTCCCTCCCTCCCTCTCTCTCTCTCTCTCTCTCTCTCTAATTTCATATTAGTAACTAATGGCCAAATAAGAATATCAACATATGTATGTGCCTTTGCTCAAGCTTTATAGCCTAAGCTTAAGGCTATTGGACTTAGGAGAATGGCATCTCTTCTTTCCTTCTCATTTCTCAATATCATCAAGGTTTTCACTTGATCATGGAATTGTTTGGTATTTGGTGGAGGGTATGATTATCTTGAGGCAGTGGTGATGAGATTGAGGAGATGGTGGCAATGTTTGATTTGATAGTAGCTCAATTGGTTTGACGGTTAGTTCATTCAATTTTTTTTCTTTTTGTTTTTCTAAGGATAATTATAACCTTTATAAACCTTTCCACTTTAAGCCCCCTTCACACACAGGTTTTAGAGGTCCTTACATATGTAGGGATCATAGAAATTACCATAAAAGGTAATCTCACTTAATATTCTACAATATAATCTGAAAAACTTGCTATGGTCCTAAACAAAAGGCTTTTGTGATTGACACATATAACTCAATATGCTAGAAATGGGGGTGGATTCCCTATAAGTGAAGGTGATAAAAACTTATCTACAGAAAGTTCCCAGAGCTCTCAAGAAACATCAAATGTAAGAAAATATTGCTAAATCAAGCTAGCCTTATGTAAGAAGCTGGGAAGACATGTTTTAGTGAGAGAGTTGTTAATAATACCTTGTCACACTGACATAGGCATAAAAAGCGTGAGACATGTAATTTTTTATATAAGAAGTTGTTTTGGTGTGGAATTATTAATAATAACTTATCACACTGAGACTGGTATAAAAGGGAGAGATAATATGTAAATTTTTACATTTTTTGAAACATTAATATATTTACTATCTCTTGGCTCACCTTGTTCACAACTTCTATGGCTTCTCTCTCTTCTTTCATGTATTTCTCTCTCCTCTGATCTTCTTTCCCTCACCTCTCTCAATTCTCTCCTTGAAAAGTGGTATTAGAGCATAGGCTTTTGGTCAATTTGATTTTCTCATTTCAATCTTATTTTCTCCAAATTTCCTCCATTAAACCTTGGACAACAGATACAAGAGCCACATGGTAAGTACTTGCATGCCTTCTACTTGAAGCAAAGATTAATCTTAGAGATGTGACAAAGATCTTGGAGAGATTTGGCCAAACCTGTCAAGATTGTGGGAGAGAAGGAAGGAGTCTCACTTGTAGCTTTCTTGCTTGCACAATGGGGGAATACACACAAGGGTGGAGGCTGAAAACAGTTTTCCTCTTCTTAGTTGTGTAAGCCAAAAGAACTCTCATACAAAGAAATAGAAGAACCCTATATATGGGTCTTAAACCAAGCTCAAATAACTAAGGTGGCATACTAACTGAGCCACGAACTAGAGTAGATAAGGATAGCTATCATGTAGCTATTATTCATGGGCGGTGTACCAACCGCATCTGCAACTAACACGTCGGTGACATAAATGCACAATGGTCACCCTGGCATATTACGAGTGGAGCTCGATATCTCAACACTCCCCCTCGAGCTCAATCCCAATTCCTACACACCAAGCAGGTCTCTGAACTTGCGCAGCTTCTCTGCGCCCAATGCCTTCGTGAATATGTCAGCTACCTGATCCTCTGTGCTGACATAAACTAGATCAATAAGACCTAGTAAAACCCTCTCTCGCACATAGTGATAATGCACCTCAATGTGCTTTGTTCTAGCATGATAGACTGGGTTATTTGCCAAGTGTATACTGCTCATGTTGTCACAATAAATGACAACTGGCCCATCTGTAGGCTGATGCATATCATAAAGTAGCTTATGCAACCAAGCTACCTCACATGCAGCCATTGCTGCACCCCTGTACTCAGCCTCTGTGCTCGACAAGGCAACTGTAGGCTGTTTCTTGTTGCTCCAAGTAACTACAGCACTCCCAAAAGAGAACACATATCCACTGGTAGATCGTCTATCAGAAATGCCACCATCCCAATCAGCATCAGTGTATCCATGCAACTGTATCGGAACCCCAGTCTCATAAAATAGTCCATACTGCAATGTGGACTTCACATACCTGAGTATGCGTCTAGCCGCATCCAAATGCGGTTTCCTTGGAGCCTACATAAACTGACTTACCAATCCAACAGCATAGCTCAAATCTGGCCTGGTAATAGTCATATAAATCAAACTTCCTACTATGCGTCTGTACATAGTAGGGTCTTCCAAAAGCTCACCTGCATCTGCGCTCAGCTTCACATTCTGCTCCAAAGGAACTGAAATAGGCTTACAGCCTGTCATCCCATATTTGGACAGCATGTCCAATCCATACTGCCTCTGCAAGAGCTGTATCCCACTTGGTGATCTAATCACCTCAATGCCCAAGAAATAACGCAGCTCTCCCAAATCCTTCATCTCAAACTTCTGCTTCAATAGCATTTTCACATGAAGGATATCTTCATCACTGTCATCTGTCATAATCAAATCATCAACATAAATGACAGCATAATACCTTTCTCTGTTTTTCTCACATAAAGTGAGAAATCTGCCTTGGAAATCTGAAAGCCAATAGTGACAAGATACTGTCCTATCTTGTCAGACCATGCTCTAGGTGCTTGCTTCAAGCCATACAAGGCTTTCTTCAACTTGCAAACAAACTCAGGATGAACAACATGCACATAACCTGGTGGCTGCTCCATATAGACCTCTTCTTGCAAATCACCATGCAAGAAGGCATTCTTTACATCCATCTGATGTAAAGACCATTCCTTTGATGCAGCCATAGCAATGACTGCTCTTATGGTTGCCATCCTTGCAACCGTACTGAATGTTTCTTCATAGTCAATGCCATATGTTTGTGCATACCCCTTGACTACTAATCTTGCCTTGTATCTGTTCACAGAACCATCTGCATTGTGCTTCACCTTATAAACCCACTTACAGCCAATTGCATTCTTACCTTTAGGCAAAGGTACTAACTCCCATGTAGCATTTGCTTCCAAGGCATCCATTTCTTCATCCATGGCTTTCTCCCATTTTTCTTTTCCCATGGCTTGCTCAAAAGAAGTGGGTTCTGGTTCCTGTATCACTTTGACCATATATGCATAGTGAATGGCTGTAAATCCATCATATTTCAGCCTATCCACAGGATACCTAGCTCTCGTAGACCTGCGCAAAGTAGGTTCACTCCCAGGTGCTCTCAAAACATCCCTGGTCTTCCTTACTCCAAGTGTAACAATAGAAGGAATACCCAACTCATCATCAATGCTCTGTTCTGAGCCACTGGATTCACCATCCACATAAGAGTGACCTGCATTCACATCAAACATGGGCTGATCTACCTTCTCTTTTCCTTTTCGTGATACTTGAATACCACTATTTGCATTGCTTTGAGAAGATTCTCCTGATCTCAATCTGCCTGTCCATGGCGAAGAATGTGAACCACTACTAGAGGACGCTCCAGGTCCACTAATATTTTGTGACTGCTGCTGTGAATTCTGTGCAGCATTACCATTTTGTGCATCTACATCATCAATCACATTTACTGTTTATACCAGCTACTCATCTCATCAAAAACAACATCTCTGCTCACTGTAAACTTACGAGTAGAAGGGTTATAGCATCTATACTCTTTTTGCTGCAGAGAGTAACCAATAAAGATGCACTTCTCAGCTTTTGGATCCAACTTGGATCTCAGCTCATCTGGCACATGTACATAGGCAATGCAACAAAAAATTTTCAAATGAGAAATATCTGGTTTCCTACCAGTATACCTCTCCTCTGGAGTCATCCCATGTATTGCTGCAGTGGGAGTCCTGTTCATTATATAGACTGCTGTAGCAACTGCTTCAGCCCAATAAAAATCTGGCAGGTCTTTTTCATTGAGCATGGCACGAGATACCTCTCCAATATGCCTGTTTTTCCTTTCTGCAATTCCATTTTGTTGTGGGGTATGACTGCATGAATATTGCTGCTTTATGCCATGCTCCTACAAGAACCTTACAAACTCATTTGAGAGGTACTCTCCCCCTCCATCTGACCTTAGGCATTTTATTTACAGACCTGTTTCTTTTTCAACCATAGCTTTAAGAGTTTTAAAATGCCCAAAAACTTCACTTTTCTTTTTCATGAAATACACCCAAACTTTTCTGCTATAGTCATCAATAAAAGTGACAAAATAATGACAGCCTCCAAGAGATGCAGCTTTAGTAGTCCACACATCAGAGTGGATTAATTCCAATGGCTTCTCACTCTCTTGAACATGTCTAGGAAATGGTTTCCTTGCCTGTTTTCCAAACTGACAGGCTTCACATACCTTATGCATTTCTGCAACCTTGAATTTAGGCAATCCTGCAACAATATTTTGGGCCTGCATTGATTTAAGTCGCTGTACATTAACATGACCAATGCATTTATGCCAGATATCAATATCTGCAACTACACCGGTCCCATGTGCAAACATTGCTGCACTCAATTCAGACATGTCTGCATCCAACGTAAACATTCTGCCCTTCTTCTTTCCTTTTGCTATCAAGCGACCTTTATTTTTTATATCCTCAACAAAGCATCCATGAGGATTAAATCTGACCTGCAAGCCCTGCTCAACCATTTGACCAATAGAAACCAGATCCTTGGTGATATTCGGGACATGAAATACATCGGACAGGTATTTCTTTTTCCCATCCTGCATAGACAAAGGAATTTTTCCAATCTACACAATAGGATGTGCAGTATCATCACCAGTCTCCAGAAATCCTGGTTTTTTCATTTCCCTTGCATCCTCCATCCATTCTGCATGACCTGTCATGTGGTTTGATGCACCTGAGTCAACATACCATACATCATTGCTTTCTTCTGCACTTGTCACAGAATTGTTCATGTGTTGCACCATGAACAAATGCTCATTTCTGTCATCACCCTGTCTACTAGAAGATGCATAATTCCCTTGTTGCAGTTTTCCATTCATGATGTCATTTTGCTTTTTATAGCAATCTTTAGCCATATGACCCATTTTACCACAGTAGTAGCATTCAACATTACTGTTTGCATTTTGACCTCTTTGCCATCCACCACGACCTCTTTGGCTCCCCCTGCCTCTAGAGTTACCACGTCCTCCTCCATAGGACTGGTTTTCTTGAGTTTGCTGCATATTCTGATTTCTACCACGGCCTCCAAATCGGCCTCCTCTACCTCTGCCTCTACCTCTTCCAGCATTTGAGTAGAAGACAATTTCTTTGGAAGTTCCTCCTGAAGAAGATGCACCACCATTTCTCTGCTCCTCAGAAATTAGAAGAGTAATCAACTCCTCAAAATCAAGAAATCTTTCACGAACTGAAATGGATGTTCGAAACTGTGCATAATCCTTTCCTAGACCATTCAAGGTCACAGAAACTAAATCATCATCTTCCACTGGCGATCCAATGGAAGCAAGTGCATCTGCAATCTTCTTCACTTTCATGTGGTAGTCATTGATGCTCATATTTTCTCTTTGCACATTATGCAACTCTTGCTTGAGCTGCATTTTCCTGGCTTGAGTATTTGTGCTGTACATTTTTGACAAAGTATCCCATGCCTCCTTTGGCGTACTTGCATCCTGAATATGCACAATCATAGAGTCTGAAATGCTGATAGACAGCCAGTACATAACTTTCATGGCTCTCTCATGCCATGCTTTAAATGCCTGCATTTGCTGTTGATTGGGAACATCAGGAAGAACTGGCTCTTCTTCATTTCCTGCAACAAATTCCCAATATCCTTTTCCCATAAGAAAATTCGTCATTCTAAACTTCCATGCTTGGAAGTTGTTCATGTCAAGCTTTTCAGTGACAATCTGTGAGAGAGAATCAGACGCCATTACAGAACACTGCAAAAAGTTCTGTCACTGCAAAGAACACAACTTCAGCCTCACAAGGGCTAATCTGCAAAACTGACGAAAGTGGTATTTGACCACATAGTCACTTCCTAGTGACGATTTTGCATCAACAGGCAACAAGGATGATTCTGTAACTCCCAATGTCTTTGCACACAAGCATACGATGCAATTTCTACAGTAACTTTTCACCGACCTGTAGAATAGTGGTCGCACAGCATAAAACTGGGCCTTTTCCTGAGTGCGTGCAGAAAACTTCCGCCTCCAAAACAGGCCCCGAAATGGCCTCAAATCAAAAAAACAGGGTCGCCAAGAGCCAAAGGTCTTTCCCGCAGCATATACTGCCCTCTTGCTTCACCGTGAAGGGCGTCTCAACCTGAGACAATGCACTCTTGCAATTTCCGGTTATGCTACCTGCAGAGATCTGCTCCCAAAACAGAAAATGAAAGCAACACTGCTCCTCTTACCAGAACACCGCGAGCTTGGCTTGCTTTCTTGAGCTCCTTACCACGAACAAGGCTCTGATACCATGTCAAGATTGTGGGAGAGAAGGAAGGGGTCTCACTTGTAGCTTTCTTGCTTGCACAATGGGGGAATACACACAAGGGTGGAGGCTGAAAACAGTTTTCCTCTTCTTAGTTGTGTAAGCCAAAAGAACTCTCATACAAAGAAATAGAAGAACCCTATATATGGGGCTTAAACCAAGCTCAAATAACTAAGGTGGCATACTAACTGAGCCACGAACTAGAGTAGATAAGGATAGCTATCATGTAGCTATTATTCATGGGCGGTGTACCAACCGCATCTGCAACTAACACGTCGGTGACATAAATGCACAACGGTCACCCTGGTATATCACGAGTGGAGCTCGATATCTCAACAAAACCATGGCTAAAATGGTAGGTTGTGCATCCATTATAGGATAATTTGAAGGCAACTTGGTCAAATAGGAGTTAATCGGACTTGGAAGAGAAACAAACTGTGGTTACTTTTCAAGGATAGGGTTCTCTTTCCTCTTTCTTGGAGCTTTCCTATTGTAAGTTCCATGAATTTTCACACCAATATCTCTTCTTAAATCTGAGCCTATAGACTTCATCCAAGTTGAAAATCGGTTGCTTTAGCTCATAAGCTTCAAGCTACAACCATTGTGAAGGGATTAGTGACTATCTAGGTAGGCAAGATAACCCAAAAAATTGTGGCACAATTTTCAAGATGATTCCTACTCAATCTCTCTCTTCCCTAACTAATTTGCATCAAAGCTTGAGTGCTCCAATCTTCAACAAGTGGAATCCCTCATAAGAATCATCAAGATTTGCACTCCATTCTACATCTTTGAGTTCTCTCGAAATCCTAACTGTACAGTCCATGGACAACCATGAAAGCTTCAGCTCAAGATTCAACTCAAGCTTCAACTTAAGACTCAATTTCTCTTTAATTTCTTGAAGATCTTCGTCATTTTAGCCCTGGGATTCATTTTAGTAAAGAATCTTGAACAAATTGTAAGGATTGAATAAGAATGGTCAAGGATTCAACCTCAAGAGCTTATATGGAGTCAAGATTTGGGGAAATTTGGTTCAATGCTTCAATCTTAAGCTTTTGAAACTTCAAGATTTCTTCTAATCATTAATGCACAAGGATCGAACATTATTTTAGTAACATTGAGCAACCAGAGGCTTCATGAAGCATTTACGGATCATTCAAGCCTTCATCAAGCTAGGAAGAGGTATTTCTCTTTAGTTCTTAATCCTCTCCTTTATCCAATTACTAAGCTTCATCCAATTGATTGAGAGATTAAAGAATTCTAAACTTTCTATTAAATTTCAGCCCATTCATGTGTCAAAAGTCGTGGATCTAGAGCATGGCAGATGCTATGGCAGGTAGAAGATGAAGACCAAGCTCATGATAACATATTCGGCTCCAAGACGGCAGCTTGGACTCATAAACACAATCTTGTGTAGGACTGACAAAGACAAGACACTTAATTGAAAGTACAAAGCATCATGACATTGTATTCATTCCATATGAAAGTGATAGTCAAGTACAATGCTTTATAGAAATTGGATAGCTCCACTCTGCTCACTGTGCATATGGGATTCAGGACAGCTCTTCCTGGAGCATACATCATTTGTCATTTCTCAACACCCCCCCTAAAATGATGAGGCCCTACACTTGTTGGCTTTTGCCCCCCCTATAGATAACATGCCTGGGAGACTAGCTCATAGGCAGCCTAGTCAAGTTAAAGCTTGAAACTTTACATCTTTGGCAAAGGCTTTTCCAACGAAAATCCACTATGGGAACTATGTTCCTTAGAAGAATCTGTCAGAGTTGTTAATGGTAGCGGAAGCATCTTCTTCTTCTTCTTCTTCTTCTTCTTCTTCTTCTTCTTCTTCTTCTTCTTCTTCATTCATGAATTGACCTTGGTGGTGGTCACTATGCATTTGATGTGCTCTTTTCTTGTGAAAACATTCACTGGCAATATGGCCAGTCATACTACAATAATGACATGTCATCCGACTTTTGTTGTCGATGTTGAATCCTCAACCTCTTCCCTTGGGTACAGTAGCTCCTTTGGTGTATAAGAGATTTTCCCTTGAGTTGGTATCTTTTACATCTTTGCTTTTAAATTTGCTTTCTCCATCAAGCAGTGAGTGCTCAATATCTTTGAGTGAGAGACTAGGAACACTACTTAATGTTGAAACAAGGTTCTCATATGGTTCATGATTAACACTGGCAAGTAACACTGTTATTGCCTCATCCTCATCAATGTTCTTTTTAAGAGTTGCTAGCTGAGATTTAAGGCTCTCGAACTTATTGATGTGTACAGTCAAGTTCTTCCCATGCCTTCTTTGCATCCCTGATGCTAGAGATGTGATGTAATATATCATTTGATAGATCCCACGCATTAATACCTAGAGCTTTCTTGTTCATCTTCTTCCATGCCTTTGTTTTAGGCTGGGTCTTCTGCAGTACCTTCTTTCTTGTCATCTGCATCTTCTTCCTCATCTTCAAACAAGTCCCACAAGTCTTTCCGCATAAGGTGGTACATGGTCTTCTCCTTCCAGGCATGAAAGCCTTCACCATTAAACTTTGCTATCTATTCCACTTCATTCATCTTAGTAGGAGGTCTTACCACGAGAACTCTTAGGTGGTGTCTATCCTTTTACAAGAAGGTTGAGATTTACACAGGATTTAAATCATCACATAGACTGAGAATAATCTTTGAAGCATGAATTAGAAGATGAGTTATTTCAAGCACAAGTGATGGGGCGGTATCAAATCCCACTATGTCGTATTAAAAGATGTTATGGTTTTGAAGACGATGATTCTTTTTGCTTGATGGTTGATGTTACCCCTTCATCTTGAAACCCCTCCTTGATGGTAAATCAATTAAATATTTTCTGGAAGACTGATTGTTGTAGCAGATCTTGAATGGTAGAAACTCTACTTGACTGAAATTGAAGAGCTTGAGATTTGTAGTAGCAATGATGTTGTCATGTTGATCTTTGATTTCTCCAACAAATCTTCCAATGCTTGATGCTGCATGGTTGATGAAATATTTGCTAAACACTGAGTGATTACTTAGTTCAGTGTGGTAGGAGCTTGAGTGTGCCAAGAGGAGTGAGAAAATGAAGAAAATTGAAGCTTTAAGTAATCTTGGCTATGGCTTCTTGGATTAGGGTTTTGACCCAGACCTAGATTTTCACTGATTGTAGGAGCTACAATGGATCATTTTAAAAAATAATAATAATGGAAATGAAGCTCTCTTTATGATCTATAAGAGTCCTATGATCATCTTCTATATCAATGAAGAATCATCACATGTAGATCAAACAAACGCAGGCAGGCACAATTTCGGACAACAAGGACAAAATTCGATAATGATGGGTTGAAGTAGCACCAATCTCGATACATGATTTGCCATGGAGGTTTGCCTTAAGTTAGAGAGGAATTCCCTAGAAGGAATCGTGATGAATAATGGCTTGTAGTGTGAGATCCAGGGGCTCCAAGGTGCCTAGGTACTGCGTGGCTATGGAGGCCACACATGACAGAATCTAAGAGAAAGGACAATGCTGAGTAGTAGATAGGGCAGTGTCAAGCTCTTATGTGATGCAGAGAAGTCTTGGGAGTCAAGGAATAAATCTTCAAGAGGGAGCTTGGAGAGATATGCCATGTAGAGAAAGTTATAGAAGCTTGAAAGAAGTGCAGACCTGGCTATGGATGCCAAGGTGGAGCAAGTGGAGATGAGTTGAGAGATAATGTCATTGAGCTGAATTGAGGTTAAGAGGGATTGAGAGATGAGAGAAGGGAGTCATGCCCGACTAAGCTCTAATACCATGTCATAAGTCATGGATCTAGAGCATGGCAGATAATATAGCGGGTGGAAGATGAAGACCAAGCTCATGATGACATAGACAAGTAGAGACAAACTATTACATAAGTGAATTAGGTTCCAAGTTGGCAGCTTGGACTCATAAACACAATCTTGTGTAGGACTACTAACAAACATAAGAAACTTAACTGAAAGTACAAATCATCATGACATTGTATTCATTCCATATGAAAGTGAAATTCAAGTACAATGCTTTATAGAAATCGCATTGTTCCACTCTCCTCACTGTGCATATGGGATTCAGAATAGCTCTTCTTAGAGCATACATCATTTTTCATTTCTCAACACCCCCCTCAAATGATGAGTCCCTACACTTGCTAGCTTTTGCCTCCCCTACAGATAACATGACCTGGGAGACTAGCTCATAGGCAACCTAGTCAAGTTAAAGCTTGAGACTTTACATCTTTGGCAACGGTTTTTACAAAGAAAATCCACTATGGGAACTATTTTCATTAGAACAATCTGTCACAGTTGTTAATGGTAGCGAAAGTATCTTCTTCTTTTTCTTCATTCATGAGTTGACCTTGGTTGTAACATTTCCCGTGCCTCTCCCATAACCCCCCCCCCCCCATTTTCAAAATTTTAAAATTAGTTTAAATTTTTTTGACTCTCTCTCCCCTGCCAACAGCATGTCAAGGAGAGAGAGAGAGAGAGAGGGACTAAGAGTGGGAGAGGGGGCATACCCCCCCAGGTGTGGGGTGGCGGCTGCCAAATGGCCGTCTCCCCCACCCATGAACCACCTCCCCACTATATAAGGGGAGCCCCCCCTCCCCCTTTTGCATCTTTATCTCCAACACCACCTCCCTGCTTCGCCTAACACACCGCCAGGCTGCTAGGACCGCCACCACCTTCATCATCATCATTTTTGTCATCATCACCATTCTTAGCACGATTGAGGAGGAGGAGATGCTGTTAGGGCCGACTGACAGAAAACAAGAAACTAAAGAAGCTTCCGAGAAGCTTCCACTAAAAGCTCCTTAGGGGTGCTTCACCTGCAGATCGCATGAAGGACACAACTTGTTGTGAAGGGAGTTCCCTTGCGGGAAGGAAGGACTGCCAACTTGTAGAAAATTTCCCTTGTTGTGAAGGGAGTTCCCTTGCGGGAAGGAAGGACTGCCAACTTGCAAAAAATTTCAGCATACCCTCCACCTGCCCGACTTATTCCCAAATCCCAATTCCGATGGCCCCAAAGCACCACACAAGAGGAGCACATGCAGGAGCAGGAGGAGCACGTGTAGGAATCCCCATCCAAAGCGCAGGAATTGATAATACCCCTCTTGCGGATGTTCAGGTTCCATCAAATTCACCTTCTTCATTTCCACATGATATGGGTGCATTAAGTATAAATTCGCATAGGGAAAACTTAATCGCATTGGAAATTTACTATAATTGAGTGCTTTTTAAAAAAAAAGATCATATGAATGTTCAATAAAGTTTTAAATTGCATGTCAAGGTACTTATAATTCTTGCACCATCATGATGAAAGGATATTGCATTTTTGAATATATAGTTCATGTGTTAAAAGATGCACTTATGCAATAATGTCCTAGTTGCATCTCGCATATAGGTTAAATATATATTGCGATGTTCTTGTGCATTGGAAGGTTTGCATTGGGTAATTTACGTTGGCAAGAATGAATTATGTTGTATACAATGCATTTGTGCAAGAAAAATCCCTTGTGATGACCATAAATAGGTTAATTCATAGAAGGATGTTTAATTAAAGAATAGATAGTTGCTATGGAGAGGAATAAAAGAGTTATATTTTATTTAGAATTTGCATAAGCAACTGCATTCTTATTCGCGTGAATTGCATGGGAAAAGAAAAGATTATGTTTTTATTTCAATATCATTGTAAATTTACATAGCATAACTTGCATGCATAAGCAACTCGCACGCATAAGTAAATGTATGAAAAGAAAAAGGGTTATATTTTATTTGATGAAAAGCATATAGGATGCAATACACATGAAATGATAGTTACATTCAATATGAAGAGATAGGTTAAGTTAAGTTAAAATTTTGCTTAGTATTGCGCTTGCAAAGTTAATCCAACATTCTCGTACTTAGATCATTCTATGTTGCAAGTGAGAGAGGGTACTAGGTCTTAGGACATGAACACTAGTAATATTGCAAACAAAGGATGTTAAGCGACCAAGCAAGTTGCTTGCAAATTGTCATTACGACCTTAGACTACGGAACTAGGACGTTTCCCTAGTCCAAGATAAATCGATAGGTTAAACTCTACGTTGGATTATCGATCAAGGCCTACGCCTTGGTCATTTGGAGAGGATAATTTTAGACAATCATCGGATTGAGTGATTAGACAATCTTACTAGGAACAAAGGGTCCATAAGGGAAAAGGACATGATCTTAAGGTTCTCATCTTAAAGATCGAAGGACCAAACGTTAAAATCTCACAAGAAATCCTAGAGCCAAATCAATCTTCAGCCTAGTGGGACTAGGGTTTTGGATTGGGGTCAATGGGACTCCCAAATCCTATACCTTGATCAAAGGTATTCTTAATCAAAAAATTCCATATGATAGGAGATGTAATTCCTCAAGATAGATACTGCTACCTATCTCGTGCAACAAATCTGCAAGGTTATATGCTATTGCAACTAAATCATAAGATTCTACTACTACATCTTAGTCCAAGGAAGGCGAGATCTAATTACAAGTTAGATTCGTTAAGAGTCGAGTAGTTGCCCTACTACAACTCTCTCTCTTGGGGACTAATTTGTCAAACTTAGGGAAATTGTGAATTGCCGAGAAGCAAATTGACCAACCAAGGATGAGGAGGTTGTCCAAGATCTATTTGACTATAGTACAAGGAGACCTAAGGTAATGATAATTGGGGTCGGTAGGGTATAAACCCTAACCCAAGGAAAAAGGGTAAATAAGAAACCTAGCTTGCCAAGCCCTTGAAATCTAGCCAAGTTGCGAACGATCCAAGATTGAATGCTAGGAGTATTCGGGAAGAAGGAATCACACCTTAGCAGTTGGTCGTACGAACGACCACAGAAATGATCGTGATTGTACACTTAGGTACATTGTTTGAACTTCTTTGCTCAAAAAACTAATTCAAGGCCAAACACTTAATGCTTCAGGTTAATAGCCTGGAGGGAGAGGTAGGTTCAGTTACCTCTGATGACTGCCTACTTGCCCCTATCCAAGGGGGTTGTTAGCCGTACCGGGTACATGGACCGAATCCACTGCGAGAGGTCTCTCCGTGGGTGCTGCTAGGAGCGGGAGGACGCTTGGGTGCCAGGGGAGGCTCTGGCTATAAATTCCTTTCCTTCGAATCGTGCACAAGAGGCCGACGTGACTCGAGATGGAATCTCGAGGCCTGTGTACTAGTCTACGTGTGAAACTTAGAGCAACAATCCTGATGATTGCTAGGATAGCCTTCGGGCAAGATACTTGATGTATTCCAAGACTATGATAAATAAAGATCAAATATTTGGAAAAGGAACTTGCTTGACATTGTTTTTTTTTCTGTTAGTGCCTAAGTCACATGAAGGAACCTGTGTTTAATTTGGTTAATTAAGGAAGCTGCTTTTGCATGTCAAACATAATGTGGTAGGTAATTAGATAACTAAGCAACCCGAGGAAAGTGCGGTGAATGTGACTTGGGTCCGTCCTATGAAAGGGTGGTCCCAATTAGCTGGGAACTTTTCTCAAAATATGTGATAACAAAACTGTGAAGACCTAGAGTCAGTAGAGTTAGAATCCCGATTTATGATGTTTTAGGGGAGCGGAATGGGACTATGCCTTATGGGCAGAAAGGTTGAGCTTCACATCCCTCTCGTTTCCCATTCTCCATGAACCAAGTGTAGCATAAATCTGCTTCGATCTGTTGTTTCTATGCAAAGTGGTTTATCTAGAGCTCGACGCTAGCTACTTCCTAGAGACTTGGCTGATAGAAAAAAAACCCTGACTTCAGGTCGGTCCTAAGTGGGAATGGCTGGATACTTCCACTTCGGGGCAGACTCGGGAAGACCTGGATCACAAACCTTGTGACATTCCTTGCGAGTGCCAGGTGGTGCTTTCTAGACTCTCTTCCCGATGGGCTGCTAAGACATGTCCCACAAGTGGACAAGCGGACACGTTACATTTGTGGTGGTCATTTTGTATCTAATGTGCTATTTTCTTGTGAAAACATTCACTGGAAATATGGTCATTGTTACCACAATAATGATTGCAGATCTAGAGCATGGGAGATGCTATGGCGAGTGGAAGATGAAGACCAAGCTCATGATGACATAGACAAGTAGAGACAAATTGCTACACAAGTGAATTAGGTTCCAAGATGGTAGCTTGGACTCATAAACACAATCTTGTGTAGGACTGACAAAGACAAGACACTTAATTGAAAGTACAAAGCATCATGACATTGTATTCATTCCATATGAAAGTGATAGTCAAGTATAATTCTTTATAGAAATTGGATTGTTCCACTCTCCTCACTATGCATATGGGATTCAGGATAGCTCTTCCTGGAGCATACATCATTTTTTACTTAATTCATACTTTATTCAATCAGTGAATTAGAAGCACTTCCTTGAAGTTGCAAGATACCATTCAATCCCATTGATTAAAGCCCAATTGGTTGATTAGATCACTTACTCTAATCAATTAATTTGCTAATTATTATTGATTTATGAAAAAATATATCATAATCCATTGTAAAGGGTAAGTCAGCAATGGGTTGCTGTATGGTAAGGCCCTTTTCCTATTCATTTTTCCAATTTCAATCCTCTTGCTGTTTGTGGAAAGAGTTGAATGAAAATTTCAATAATGCATATCATGTCCATTGATTAGAGTAACATGTTACTTCCATGTTGATATTCCCATTGAGGAAAAAGGTGGATGCCACGGAAGATAGTGGGACAATAGAGAGGTGACCCTCCCCCACTATTGAAGATCCTGAAGGGGTGCAACCAACTAACCTAAGGGAAACTTTGCCCATCTCCTGGTGATTTGGAGCCTGCACAAGGAGCTTGTTTTACCGATCTATCCCTTACATAGGTACAATGAGTGGAGAATTGAATATTGAAGCATTCGCAAAGACTCAAGTACCTTGAAGATCAAAACTAGATTAAATAGGAACTTTACAAGACACTGAAGGGTATATACATGTCATTATATGTACCATCTTCATCATTAAAGTATAGGTGTAGGTATGAAAGGTTGCTCACAAGTCGTACCCAGCTCCCCATAGGGTTTGGAAGCCCTTAGCCACTACCATTTTTCTCTCACAGGTGAAAACAAGATACTTACATGTTAAACAAGATACAAACCTGGTTAGTTTAGTCCCAGAGATTGAGTTGTAGAATTTTCTGTCCTAAACTTGTTATGACTTGCTATAGCTCATCTAAGAATTTTTAGAATCATATTTTTCTAGCTCAAGTTATAGGCATTTTTTTGATAGGGGTACTATAGGATTGCATTACTATGGCATGTCATAAGGGAAAGAGTAAGGCCCAGGATGAATATGCTCAGTAAATCAAATATTCTATGCTAGAAAATACACCTCAAGAGAGTCCTAAAGAGCCTCAAATGCAAGGTTAAATTAGTGCACTTAATAATACCATATGTGAACATGAGAGTAGACATGCTCAAAGGTTTATGGAGCTATTATAGAGAGTTGAAGATGATAATATGAAGATTCATTTTACATAATTAAATTTGAAAGTATTTGTGCATATTTGGTGGCTCGGGGAAGTTACTATATGTATGTCCTCTACATCACGTGTGTTTAAGGCCTATTTGTAAATATCCGGGCTATATTCTTTACCAAGATTGACTTGAGGTGAGGGTATCATCAGATCCATATGTGAGAGGTGATGCAATTAAGTCTGTCTTTAGGACCAATCGAGGGCTATACCATTTTCTAGTACTGTCATTTGAGCTTACTAATGCTCCAACTACCTTCCAAAGCCTGATTAATAAGATTTTATAGCATTTCCTCTTTGAATTTTTCTTAGTCTTCTTTGATGACATATTGATTTATAGCAAGACTCTACTAGACCATTTATCACATATGAGGAATATTTTTTATGTATTGAGACATCACAAACTCTTTGCTAAAGGATAAGAATTGCTCTTTCATATAGACTAAGGTGGAGTACTTGGGCCATATCATCAATGAAAAAGGGATCCAGCCTGACCCCAAGAAGGTTAGTGTATTAAAGATTGACCAACACCTACTACCACTACTTCACTTAGAGGGTTTCTTGTTTATCCTCATTTTATCACCAATTCATTAAGCATTATGCAACTATTGTGGCTCCTTTAACTGATAGGTTGAAGAAGGAAGCTTTCTTTTGGGATACACTTGCAGATACTAGCTTCAACCAATTAAAGGAACTCCTTACTTCTATTACTATTCTAGTATGTTGCTCAAATTTGTTGAAAGAGTTTACCATACAATGTGATGCCAGAGGAGATGAGGCACATGGGGCTATTTTGTTACAAGAGCATGGAGTTATTACCTTTGAAAGTCACAAGCTTACAAATAAGAAAATGGCTATGAATGTCTATGACCAAGATATGTTGGCTATCTTACATGTGATAAAGAAGTGGCATCATTATTTGTATGGTAGTTGGTTTAGAGTTCAAAGTAATCACAGAGTCCTAAAGTATTTCTTCACTCAATCCAATCTTACTCCTAAGCAGCATATGTGGGTAGGTACTTTGCAAAATTATGATTTTGACTTCACTCATATGAGGGACAAAGACAATGTAGTAGCTGATTCTCTTTCTCGCATATGGGCTTGTAAAGTTTCAGCTACTATGATTGAGCAACATAGTGATTAGATTGAAGAATTACAGGAAGTCTATCTTTTGGATGATAATCTCAGCCATGTTTTTTAAAAATTACAGCAAGGTCTCATGGAGGAAAACTTACATTATCAGCTTATCTAGTTAAATGGCAAGATTATGATTCCCTCTACTTCTTCTTTTACAGAAAATTTATGGAGGAGTTGCATTCTTCACCTTTAGCATGACATTTTATAGTTTTTAAGATGTGTGATAATATTAATAAAATCTTTTTTTTGGAAAGGACTGTGGAAAGATGTTAAAGATTTTGTCAGGAAGTATATGCCTTGTCAATAGGTAGAATAAGGGCATCACCCATAAGCCAAGTGGTTTGTTGTAGCCACTGCCTATTCGTGAGAGCAAGTGGACTCACGGTGCATGGACTTCATTATTAGTTTGCCTACTATTAAAAAGGGATGGAATAGTATATATCTGGTGGTGGATAGACTCGTCAAGGCAGCCCATTTTATTCCTACCAAGATACACTTCACCATTTTATAGGTGGCTAATTAGTTTAAGGAGCATATCTTTAAATTACATGGATTACCATAGGTGATTGTACATGATGGAGATTCAAATTTCATGATCAATAACTTTTGGCATGTAGTATTCAGCTCTATGGACTAACTTGTCTCCTTTTACAACCTATCATCCCATAGACTGATGGCTAGATAGAAAGGATAAACAAATACAATTAAACCTACAAAAGTGAATACCTAGTAGTTTTCAGCTACATAAATAAATCAAGTGGTTAGAAATCAATCCTATCCTTAATTTATCACGAGTGCACACTCTAAACTCATAAAAGTTTATTAATTTAATATGTATTTTGCGGAATCACCCGCTATGGAATCACCCATGTACACACTAAATTAATGAAACGCCCAAAAAGGATAGGTGTCCCCATCAACTTCTCGCACAAAGAATCCACTTTGTGTATGAGCCCCAGTCAATAAAGTTTACGGAATCCACCGTGAAATATGCCTCCTGGCATCATAAAATCTATACCCAATCTCGGATAACCGGCAACACATGTAGATTACTATAAACTAGCCCAAATCAAGGTCCAAATGCCCTATTACCACTGAATATACATGTCCCTTGCTATATGGGGTATAATGTCTAAAAAAATTTATATAGTAAACCTATGATAACATGTATAATCCCTGTAATTAATCAATGGAGTCCCAATCAATGCATTCTAGTTAAGCAAATAAGAATGATATGCATAATTGAAATTTTTTTCAGACTTTAATGATATGCAAGATTTGATCAATAAAAATTTTGAATCAATAAATAGGGATTGTTTGAGGGTCTTATCGATGCATTCTAGCGGAACTGATTGATTGCAAATACTTATCCTTTATAATATTTCTTTCTTGGGCAAAGAGAATCATACAACCAAATCATGTTTATGCATCAAGACAATATAAATGACATCCATGATGCAATAGGGCTTAAATGAATATTGAATTTCAATGAAAAGTTTCTAATCAATGAGAATAACACTAATCTCTAATCTATTGATCAATTCAGAGAATTAATTGATTAAGAATCTGTAACGTGTCCGCTAGAATCATTCCGGACACGTCTTAGCAGTCCATCGGGAAGGATGTCTAGAAAGCTCCGCCCGGCACTCCCATGGAATGTTACGGGACTTGCGATCTAGGTCTTCCCGCGTCTGCCACGTAGCGGAAGTATCCTGGCCGTTCCCACTTAGGATCGACCTGAATTTGGGTTTTCCTGTTTGGTCATTAGCTAGCAACAACTAGCGTCAGACCCGAGCGAACTACTTTACGCAGAAACGCCAGGTCCGAAGCGGATTCACGCTGTACTTGGTTCAAGGAGAATGGGAAACGAGAGGGATGCAAGGCTCGACCTCTCTGCCACAAGGCATAGTCCCATTTCGTTTCCCTAAAATAGCGTGAATCGGGTAATAGTTAATTCTAAGTCCTTGTTCTCGTTATTTGTTTCGGTGGCGATGATCATCCTTCTGTTCGTCGAAGACTTTGAGAAAAGTTCCCGGCTAACCGGGACCACCCATCCATAGGACGGACCCATGGTCCATCCTCCGCACTTTCCTCAGTTTGTTTTAGTTATGTAATTACCTACCACATTAGTTTGACATATAACAAACAGCTTCCTTGATTAACCCTGTTAAGCACTGGTTCCTTCACGTAATCTTATCATAGGACATAAAGAAAACAATGCCAAACAACTTCTTTATTATCATTTTATCCTTTTATCTTTGAAATACAAGGAGTTCCCCGCCCGTAGGCGTATTCATAATCCACCCGAAGGCTATCCAGTAATCCACCAGGGATCACTATTCCAAGTTTCCGCCCGTAGACTAGTATGCGGGCCTCGAGATCCAATCCCGAGTCACGTTAGCCTCTTGTGCAGGGCCCGGAAGGCGAGGGATTTACGGCCAGAGCCCCCTCTGGCACCCAAGCGTCCTCCTGCTCCAAGTAGAACTCAACGGAGAGACCTCTCACGGCGGGTTCGGTCCACGTTCCCGGCGCGGTTAACAACCCCCTTGGTTAGGGTCAGGCAAGCAGTTGGGGGTAACTGAAGCTGCCTCTCCCTTCAGGCTTCAACCTGAAGTATTTAGATATATTTTCGTCCTTTAGTTCATTGAGCAAACAATGCAAACAGTGCTTTCCAAACTGTTACAAGCACAATCAATTTCTAATGGTCGTTCAGCTGGCAAACTGTTAAGGAGTGACTCCTTTTCTCCGAATGCAACCCGCATTCGATCCGGAATCAATTGCAACTTGGCAAGATTCCTATCATTCTTGGGTTAGGGTCATACCCTACCAATACTTTAGGTTTTGTTGTGGTAGGTTCCAGCGACCATGTCGCTTTAATTTATTGTCTGGTCATTTACTTCAAGGCGAACACCTAACCTTTCCTTTTCCTTGGCAGTTATTCCCCAAGAAAAGTGAGTAACAGGATGATTACTCATCCTCTTGTAAGTTAAATTCTTTCAATAACTTGCCAACCTCGTTTCGAGAGATGACAAAAACTCTCTTGTGGGCAAATCTCAAGTTTATACAAAGTTGCAGCTTTTTGCACATGTATTGCATCTATTCCACGGGATTATTCTACCCATTGAATGGCGTTTTCTGGTCACGGAATTACCTCCAACCGAGTAGCAGGGTTTAGGGTATCTTCTTACCCAATCCATTCCTAATTATATTGGCCCACGGCCCTAGGAATTTCCAACTCAGTCGGAGTTTCATCATTTGTACGAGTGATCCTTAGGATGAAACCTTAGATCATTTTATGTATGAGCATCCAGTTGACTCGACATTTAGTGACTGTGTGTAAGATCTTTGGGTTTGCGGGTTTTGACTTGGCAACAAGTGTAAAGCTAGGTCGAATTCTTACCGCACAAAACCCTAGTTAGCACTTGGGCTGCCTATCATATCGACTGAACCATGCCCAAATGAATCCCTTGTGGTCTAGGTGACTTAGACAACACAATATACTTGTCTTGCGACAAGGATGAACCTTTCCCAAAGGTAATAAACTAGATCAATAGTTACAACTACACCAATACGTGTAAACATGCGATTCACTGCTTCTACGCATCACATGGTTCACAATAACCCTATCCTTCCTTGGTAAGGTAAAAATGCCTGATAATCCGGACACTAACTTCCCTAGGTCCTACTAGGACTTACATCAAATAATCATTCCACTTGCAAGTCCATAGATAATTTTCGTGCCCTCTATTCCTTTTCGAATAACGTCTTATGGGTGTTAACTTTCCCTCATGAATCATTACAAGGAAGATCTATCTAAAAATGGGACATGCCATTAATCTTTCCATGCCTAGTAAAAAGGTGTACCTCAATAATTTCAACCTTGTAATGAGGCAACAGTTGTCCTAGGCTCGTCGCTTTTGAATGCACAAAAGGAAACTTACTAATAAGGTCCTGCAAATGCATAGACACCTTATGCTCTTTTCATTAACTCCATTGAACGTACCAATGATCAATTTTCATATCTTAAGCTATTTCTAATAAATGTTCAAATAGCCAATTCATTTTCCAATTGCATTTAACTTGACTAGTTGCATTGACATGCATGAGTGCCTCCTAATCCATGAAGTTATCGTGATTAATTCAATACTTCTGTGTGGAATCCAAATAGATAAAACCTGGACTTGTGGACTCCGGGAAATGTCCACGTATGCTCGGGGTGAACCTCCCGCATCGCACCTTATGATCTTTCTAGAGGCCATCGCGGATTCGATCTCCAGATAGCCTTTGTGGATTTCAACTTTTTGCCTTGGCTTGCGGTTTTTATGACCTTGGTCCGTCTCCCTTGTATGCGCAATTTCCTTTGAGATATGGCTTCCTTGACCGAAGTTCCGACTTGCGGAATTTGACTTGGGAAGGCCTTAGTGTTCTTATGAGGTCCTTTGGACAATGGAGATTTGAGAGCTTTAATCCACCTTGAAATTCCGGGTTTAGGAAGGATTTTTGTGGGCCTTACGATGATGTTCGCGGAAAAGAGCTCTTGTGAATGGGCCTTGCAAGAATGGAGGCTTTAGAGTTCTTCTTCTCCTTCCCTAAAATCCAAGGACCGGCCTTGTAAGTGATTAGTGGGAGGGCCTTTATGGGCTTCCTCTCTTATTCTTCAAAATCCCAGCCCATGGATGACTGGTGGAAAGGGGTTTTGTAGCCTCCTCTTCCTCAAAGTCCCGGGATGGACTTATTGGGTGATTGGTGAGAAGGCTCGTAGCTTTCTTCCCTTCAAAGTCTCGGGGGGTGTGGATAGACTTATGGGGGGAAAATGTAGTGGGAAGGGACTTGTATTGGGAATCCACGAGAAGGGGAGACTTAAACCGGGGCTAATATGGGCTGTGTGGAAATGCAATGGGAAAGGGGGATTGAATCCCGGGTAAAAATGGGCTTATAAGGGGACTCCACGGGAAGGGGGCTTAGAGAAGCCCCCTTAGAAGCTTCCTAGAGAAGCTTCTAAGAAGCTTCTCCCATCAGTGTCCACGTGTGGAGGAGGAGGGTCGTGATCCAGGCGGGCGGCGGCGGCTTTGGCGGCTAGCAGCTGGCGGCTGGCGGACTGGCGGACTGAGGTGGCAGCGTTCCTTCCCTCCCTTACGGCGGGCAGCGGCAACCTCTCCCCCCCATCTCACAGTCGTCCCTCGTCCACACGGCGACCTGGCAGCCCTTCCTTCACACGGCCGGCCTCCTCCCTTCACGTCCGGGGCCCTCCCATCCTTCCTTCCTTCCCTCACGGCAGCCTTCCGCCCATTGTTCCTCCACATGGCCACTTCCCTCACACGTCCGGCACCCCTCATGGTCCCTTCCTTCACACGGCCTTCCACAGCCTTCTGTCCCTTTCCCGGCCCCCCCCCCCCCCCAAGAGGGGGTTCTTATAGTCCAAGGGGGGAGAGGGGTCCTCCCCACGTGGCCCTATGCATGGCTCTCTCTCCCCCACCTCCTCATGCGGCCCATACCAGCCCATCCCTTTCCCCCAGCCACACATCGGCTGGGGAGAATAATAAAAAAATTTGCAATAATTCCACCTTTATCCCCTTATCCTCCTCCCAAGAGGGAGTTTTCCCGCGGCTATGTAGGATTGAATCCCCGGCCTTATTTTCGTAAGGTGGAGTGTCTCCATTTCCCGCGTGTGGCTATAGATTAGCTGCTGGCACTAGTGATAATCTTTGCACGAGATTTACACGACGTGTGGGAAGTCAATATTTACGGTACGCGGTACGCGGAAATATTACAGAATCTCCCATCAATGAGTGGACAATATTGAGAGATTTTAGAGATTAAGCAAGTAAAAAACATTGATCAAGCTTGAAGAATATGATTGATTCACTTGAAATCAAACTTGAGTTCAATGGTTGAAAAAACTTTCATAATCCATCATAAATCTCCAATTATCCATAAATTTCAGCCCACACATGCTTGAAGTAAATTAAATCTATGAAGAATTAATGCCCCTAGCTTGGTTAAAGACTTAAATTTCAAAGGTTCTAGCTCTTTGAACAAAAGCCCCAAAATAGAACTCCATTATGAGGTTCAAGAGGCTTATTGTATTTAAATCTTTGAAATATCTTTAATCTTGAAGCCAATCATGCTCCCAAATGGTACTAGAGGAGCCTTGGAGGTCAAGAAGAGCTAAATACTGAGGAAATTGAAGCTTTTAAACCTATGGCTATGGCTATCCTACTATGTATTAGGGTTTCAGAGAAGGAAGATGAAGATTAGAGGCTTCAAAAGGCTAATCCCTCTACTAAGTATGATACTAAACACTAGTCCAATGAGTGGGCAAGCTCAAGGTGAGTGATCATTGCCTACTATGAGCTGGAGAAGAGTAGCAAAAAATTAGCACAAATCATGGCACATTAATCAAGCCTACTTCTATTGTCATTAATCCATCATTGCTCACATTGTGGTGCTCTATCTTATTCTTAGAAGTTGAAGATGCATTGCCCCAAGGTCAGAGAGTAAGAGGAGATCATTGAAGAGCAAGAGATTGAATTTCTTGGTAGCTATTTTAAAAGCTTCAACTAAAAGCTTGAAAGAGAGAGGGAAGAGAAAGCCTCCCTTGAAAAGTAACTAGACTTTTAACCAAAAATAACTTTATTCCCCTTGTCTTTAACCATTTTGCCTCCAAAATGGCCTATTATGGATGCACGACCTGCCATTTCATCCAAGATGCATCCAACATTGTCTTTAAGTACTCCAATTAGCTTTGACTAGTTGTCCTTGGTCATTGCACTTGTCCATTTCCAATCTAATATAGAGTCCTTGAATAACCAAAAGATAACTAGCCTACGGAAGAAATCTAAGAAAATATTAAACCAAATGGATCAAAGACCACTGCTTTGATACCACTTGTCAAGGAGAGGACGGAGAGGGGAGAGAAAGAAGAGCAAAAGATAGAGAAAAGAGAAGAGAGAATAAGTGATGAGGAGAGAGAAAGACTAGAAAAATAGTAAAGAAAAGAGAAAATCCATGAAAATTGAGTACAAATAGGTGATATAAGAGACAATAATTGTATTATGATGAAGATGTCAAAATTTATATGTCTCATACCTGTTATACCTATGTTAGTGTGACAAGGTATTATTAATGACTCTCTCACTAAAACATATTCCCAACTTCTTATAATTGTCAAGGAGAGGACTAAGAGGTGAGAGGAAGAAGAGTGAAATAGAGAAAAAAAAGAGAGAGTGAGTGATAAGGAGAGAGAAAGACCAGAAAGAGACTAGGAAGATAAAAAGGAAGAGAGAGAAACCATGAAAGCTGAGTACAAGGAGGTGAGATGAGAGACAATAATTGTATTATGATAAAGATATCAAATGTCAAGGAGAGAATTAAGAGGTAACAGGAAGAAGAGCAGAGGAGAGATTAGAAAGAAGTGACAAGGAGAGAGAAAAACTAAAAATGGAGATAAAAATATAGGAAAAGAAGAGAGAGAAGCCATAGAAGCTGTGAACAAGAAGGTGAGACAAGAGACAATAAATGTATTAATGTTCCAAAAGATGTGAAAATTTACATGTCTCTCCCTTTTATACCAGTGTCAATGTGATAAGATATTATTAATAATTCCACATTAAACATATCTTCTTCCCAACTTCTTACAATCCATCCCGTTCGAAACGTTTTTGTCCACAAAAACTAACAGATAAGAGTTGGAATGGATGGATGAAACAAAGTACTACTCTATTTTTAGCTATACAAAGTATAAAAATGAATGAAGATTGAAGACAGATGGATTGAAATGAAGTCATGGAAGTAAGCCTCAGCTATATATATGATCCTGAGTTTTTCAAAAGAGTTTGGAGCCTTTAAGTCTTCAAGAAATAGGCTCAAAATGAAGAAGACAACTTATTGTAAAAAAATAGACCTTGCTAAACCAAATCTATTATAACTTTTGGTAGAACTATCCAAATGAGGTGTGCCACATGTCAAAACATAGCACTTGAAGATTAATTTGAGTTACATAGGTGGTACATTTCTAAAAATTTTACAAAACAAAAACTATTCTAAAACAAACTGTTGTCCAAACCCCATCTACACCATAATTTTCTTCATAGTAATTATGCTTCATCCCCACCAATGTATCCCATAGATAAGGAAACTCATGCATGTCATGAAGAGGACAGGAGAGAGGGAGAAGAAGAGAGAGAGTGTGTGTGTGCAGAAGAGAGAGAAAGACTATAAGAAGAGAGATAAAGATCGTGATGAGGAGAGAGAAATACTAGAAAAGGAGAGAGAAAGACAAAAAGAGAGAGGAAGAAGCCATGAAAGCTGGGAGAGAGAGGTGAAGATGAAAGGAGACTTGTATTATTATCTGATGGTCAAAAATCCTATCCCTTACATCTTTTATATCGGCTAATGTGGCTAGTATTTTATCCTCATTATTTTATTTCCTGTCTCTTACATTCTATCCCCACCGAAAGGTTTTTGCCCTCAAAAATAAGTTGGGCATTTATTACAAAAAGAACAGGGTAGGGGCAGACCAGAGTACTACTCTGCTATAGACATTACAAGGGTTATCTGATGGAATGATGGGTAATCATTGATGTATAAAGGATCACTGATCAAGTATGATATATAGGTATGATTGGGGAATGATAAATTTTAAATCTTGACCCATATTCTCTAAGAAGACGAAGCTTGCAGGAAGTGGACAATGTGTTATCTACTACAGGACCTTGGTGTAGTAAATCTGAGATAACTTTATGTAGAGAACTCTAATCAAGGCATGCTACACATCAAAATGGAGCTCTTAGTAAGTGCTTTCAGCCCATGTAGGTTGGGTTTGTCTGTTCAGAGTTCAGAGTAAAATTTGGTGTAAAACAATGAGCTGTCTGCAATCTTCCCTGCACTAAAATATGGCCATAGATAACCAATCTTCAACCAAAAGATTCTACCAAAAAGAAATTGCCCGCAAGATGGATGCTAGTATAAATGAGATCCCAAGAAATCCATTAACCTCCTGGATCAAAAGGTATTCCATCATAATGATTTTCCAAGAGAAGAGAATGGCCATCAACCACATACTCCAATCCACCCGAGTCAAATGGATACAAGGAAGTATCCCCATAATCAAGTCCATAATCATATCCATAGTCTCCCGGATCATAGGGAAGCACAATGCCATCTTCATCTTCATGTATGCCCAAATCATGTATTACATCATCATCAGACATATACAAGTCATGGTAACCATGATCAAGGTACTCATTATCAAATGTGTTCAATGGCTGTTGTAAACCTTGATTAAGTATAAACTGATGCTCAAGAAGGTCACCATGAGGTTTCTCCAAGAGTCTAAAATCTTCAGCATAACCATCTGCTTCTGTGAGTGCTTCATGTGATTCTTCAACTAATATGTCATGAGCTTGTATATCTTGCTCTTCATTGTTCCCTTCTTGTACATCTTGCTCTTCACTGTTTCCTTCTTGTACATCTTCTTCTTGCTCTTTTCCCTTCAATTGAATCGCCAACCACTTAGAGAAATTGGCATTAAGAGTGTCCATGGTGACTCTCGTGTGACACATTTCCTTCATCATCTCAGTATGATTTTCCTTCATCATCTCAACATGGTTTTCTATACTGTGTACATCTTCTTGTTGATCATGTTGCTCATTATCCCCTTCTTTATGTTTAGCTTGCTCATTGCTCCCTTCTTCAACATCAGCACCTTGAAAAGAACTCATCATTACATTTGGGTGATCATGAGGTATGAACTGATTGGGATATAGGATACCATGGTAGTTATGAACTTGTTGCTCATCAAAGCTAGAAGAGTACTGATAAGCATGACCATTATTGTCATGTTCATAAGAATTGGGCTATTGAGTTAAGAAAGGTTCACATGTACAATCATGACTATGTTGCTAAAAAGGTGGATGATCATAAGCATAATCATGTTTCCCATAATAGCCATTCTACTGCCAAGGTTCAATGAAATGATACTCTGCATTATGACATGGTACATCATATATATAAGCATTAACATGCTGTCCAGATGTACTTGCATACTGCTCAAGTTCATTTGCATGTTGTTGCTATCCATATTCATAAGATGCATGCAGATCATAGTGTGTACCATTAGCATATACATGTTGGCCATAAGCATAAGCATATGGTGCATAATGCCCATGAGAATACTCATCATGCTGTTGATAATACTCAAGGTGATGAGAATCCATACTTGATTCAAGTCTTGCTTCTTTCTCTCTGTCTGCCTTCATAAGAGCAATATATTGATCAATTAAAGCTCCAACTTTAGCAATATTAGCATGTGTTTGAAGCCAACCTTGTTTAATAGAGCTGGAGCTATTTATCTCAGTTGCCATTGTAGTCAAGTTGCTTTCAGAATATTCCAACGCATGGCAGAAGCCAATTACAGTAATATCATGTGATCACGAATCCTCAAAGAATGCAGAGGTATCTCATGATTCTGCAATTGACTGTAGGCCTTTTGGGTTCTCTGATGCCACTTGTCATGAAGAGGATAGGAGAGAGGGAGAAGAAGAGAGAGTGTGTGTGTGTGTGCAAAAGAGAGAGAAAGACTATAGGAAGAGAGAGAAAGACTATGATGAGGAGAGAGAAATACTAGAAAATGAGAGAGAAAGATAGAAAGAGAGAGGAAGAAGCCATGAAAGCTGGGAGAGAGAGGTGAAGATGAAATGAGACTTGTATTATTATCTGATGGTAAAAAATCCAATCCCTTACATCTTTTATACCAGCTAAGTGTGGTTGGTATTTTATCCTCATTACTTTATTTCCCCTCTCTTACAATGCAATATAGATTTGGGTCTCTAAGAAGCTTCTTCAAGTGGTAAACCTCTCCATGTAGTCAATTATTCAATGATAGAGTGAGAGCGAAGCTTCTTCTCATACTGGCCTATGATAGAGCAAGAGCAAAACTTCTTCTCACTCTAACCTATGATAGCCTCAAGGATGTACTTAATAAGACCTTCTTCATTGATAGCTCGGGGGGTTCACTATATATATATTCTCTATATGACATGCGTTCACGGCCTATTTATAAATATCCTAACCTGTGAATTTTTCTTGAATAAAACACAACCCTTTTCTATTCAATCTGTAAGTAACCCCTTTATATGACACCCTTTTGTATGTAAAAAATGTATAAAAATGATGTTTTAAAAACCCCTTATTTTGAACTCACATTATATATACATATATTCATGACTAACCCCCCCGAGATCGATAGATGGTAGCTCATCAATTATATTCACAAGAGCAACATAGAAAGACTTGAGTTGAATAATATGGAATACAATATTATGAATCTTAGTAGAAGAGGATAGTTCTAGTCTATATGCCAAGTCTTCAATTCGCTTCAGGATTCTCTAGGGTCCATAAAACTTATGAGAAAGCTTCTTATTGGATCCATCCTTCAAGATGAATAACAATACTTGGGTACTTTCAACAAAACTAATTCTCCTTCTTGGAACTCTAAGGGCCATCTCTTCTCACCTATATACATCTTCATTTGATCTTAGGCATTTCTAAGATTCATCTTATAGTATTGAAGAAGGGTCTGCATTCTTTCCAGATCTTCTTTCCCATGAGGATTGATTTTCTTATTGAAAATGAATGTGGGTAAGGGAACCTTATAACCATACATAGCCTCAAAGGGTGAAGCTCCAATACTAGCATGAGTGGAGTCATTGTAGGCAAACTCAACTCAACATAGCCAAGAATCCCATGAATGCTGCACATCATGATCAAAATGGCGAAGGTAGATAGCGTGTATTCGAGTTATCACTTATATTTTGATGGGCGCATACCTTAGGCATGGCACCTATATTTTGTCGCGCCTATTTATTAAGGTGTTGGATATTTATTTATTATTTTGTATGTGCATGGATGCACGATTATGATATTTGTATTTGGACATTATATTGGGTATGCCTGACTCTTTGGGCGCCCGCCCATTAGCTTTATTTCTATTTGGCACTAAAGCAAACTCAAAAGCCAAAAGCGTGCTATTTTGTAATTTGAGCTATTATTTGAGCTTCAAGATGATTAATACATAAAATACATGCTTTGTGGATGTTAGAAATCAAGCTCCACCCGTCAGTTTGTCTTGGTGTGTAACCGACATCTGTGACAGCTACTGTGTATAGCTGTCTCCATGTGACTACATTAAATAAGTTGGGTTAGTAGTTAGTCAGTCACTTGACTAGAGTTAGTTAGTCTCTAGTTACTTTACATTGTATTGTGTGGTGGTGTGTTATTCTGCATAATGAAGAAAAGACTTTGAGAGCCTGAAGGCTCATGGATATGGTTTTTCCCTCTCTCTCTCCCTCTCATATTTGAACATGGTATCAGAGCATCCCCACAAGACTGGGCTTTGTGGAGTAGAGCATTGCAGAAGAAGACTTCAAGACTGACCTGAAGGGCTGGAAAAAGAAGAGGACTGACTGTCATTTTCACTATTTTGGTCACACAGAGGTATGCATTGTTGAAGAAGAGTAGCCATTGGTCAAGAGGCTGTTGGAGACCTTGCTGGAGCATCTGAAAGGCTCTATTGAGCCTATGCAAGCCTTTTATAGGCTCAGATCAACCATTGTATACAGCAGCAACCCCTGCTGAATCAGTGTGAACTGCGCCTGTTGAGCTGGATGGACTGCAACCTGTCAAACATCAATGGGACACTTGGACAAGACTCATAAGGCATGTATGCTCACTATTGAAGGTATCTGAAGAGTACAAGAGGTAAATGCTTGTGTGGGAGCTCTGTTATGAGCTAGAGTAACAGACACAGATCTGTAATCAATTTTGAACTGCTGTGAACATGAATGGACAGCATGCATTCAGTCATTATTGACATACAGGAGCCTTGTACTACACTTAGAAGGCATCTTTGAAGCACAAGAATGTGTCAAAGCATGTATACATTGGATCAAATGTCTTGGAGCTGAGATTTCTTGCTCAAAATACTCAGATTTGAAAATCATTGACAGGCTGAAAACTGTCATACACAGTGAATAGCAAGCATTGTATCTTGCTGAAGCAATACATGTCACCTTGGAGCTTCTATCACCTATATGAATTGACATATGCATGCTGAATGTATGGAGGATTGTGGAAAGCATTGGATGTTGCTGAATACTCAAATTTGGACCTGAAAATTGCTTTGGCTGGTTATGAACAATCATGTATTCCTTGACAGTGATTAATGAGGACAAGTTGTCTATGCCTACCCAAATGCTCATGTATTGAACTTGCCACTACAAAGTAAATGTATGATATGTCTTGAGGACTTTTGAAGCTGAAATACATCTTGGTTGCCAGAACATTGGTTGTTGGTTATCTGTAAGCAAATTTATGTCACCTATACTTGCTGGTTATGCACTGTTTTGTGCCTCTGTGCTTATGTCTTGACTGCCAAATGTACTAGCAGCTATCTGGGAAGTTTTGGGACATGTATGACATGAATACCACTCAGTTTTGACCTTGGAATTGCTGTTGGTTACTCACAGTTTACAGTTTTCAGAGTACATGTATTCACCCTGGCAGTGAGGTTGCAGAAGCTTAAGCTGAAGCAAGTACATAGCTTATGTATTGACAGTTATACCTACAATTGAGACCACTTGTTTGTGGGCTCTTTTGGTTTATCACTGGACTGAAATACCCTGGTTTTTTCCTGCAATTAATTGCAGAAAACTATCATAAACTGTTGTGGGCTGAACTTGGTCAGTGATACTTATCGACTTGCAGGGAGTCAGGCACTTGATAGACAGTCTATTGCATCATGGCTAATGCACATGGGACTGACAATATCACTCAGATAGTTGGAGAAAAGTTAGACAACAAGAACTTTGCATTATGGAAATTCAGAATGAAGAACTTTTTAGTTGGCAGGGGTTATTGGGATCTATGTATAGGAGATGAGGCTGCTCCTAAATTGCCTGCAATATTCCAACTAACGAACAGAAAAGAGCTCATAGGCTATGGAATGAGAGAGCATGCAAGGTGCTACATTGGTTTTCTCTATGTATATCTGATGCTATGGTAATTCAAATCACTGGATGTGAGACTCCGAAGGATGCTTGAGACATACTGATGAAAAATTATGGAACCATGACACATGCACGAAAGATCCAGTTGAAACAGCAGTTCAACAACATGTCTAGGAATGGCAGGAGCATCCAAGTGTATACCACAGAGATTAAGACCATAGTTGATCAACTTGCTACCATTGGCTCAAGTGTATATCAGAAGATGCTATGATTGCTGTTGCCTTGAATGGATTAGGGAAAGAGCACAAAGCTTTTGACACATCCATCTCTGTTAGAGAAGAGCCCCCTACCTGGGAAGGGCTAGTTGCTTTGTTGCTGCATGAGGAGGTCAAACTTGGTTTGAATACAGGTTCCAGTGCATCTCAGAGTAGAGACACTGTGCTATACTCTAGCTAGCGTGGTAGAGGATTTAGAGGTCGTGGTTCATTTTGAGGTTGTGGTGACACTCATAATGCTTATGGATAGCAGTAGCAGCAGGGTAATTGGCATGGTGCAAATACACAAGGCCAGCATGGATCTGGCGGGTTTAGAGGCAGGGGGAGATCACCCTGAGGTAGAGGTGGTGGATCTGGTTCATGGCAGTCTTCTGATCAGTCCAACAAGGACAAAGATTGCCACTATTGTGGCAGGTATGGACACATTGCAAAGGATTGCTACAAGAAGTAGGGAGATATGAAGGCAAAGGGCAGACAACATGGGCACTATGCATCTTCTAGTGGTGCTCATGATGAGCAAGTTGATAGACTCTTTGCCATGCAGCATGTATCCAAAAATGCATCGAGACATGATAGAGATGATAGATGGTACATTGACTCTGGAGCGTCAAACCACATGACACCGCATGGAGAGTGGTTTGATGAGATGGTTGCACGTACACATGGTCATGTATGTACTGGGGATGACACCCAACATGACATAAATCATAAAGGGATTGTTCCTCTCATGATGCCTGATGGCAAGAAGAAAGGCTTGCATGATGTATTACATGTACCGACCATAACAAAGAATCTTTTGTTTGTGGGTCAAATGGCAGAACAGAATCTGCAAGTAAGATTTAACAAAGATGGATGTTTCATTGAGGAGTATGGAAATGGTTGCAAGCTAATTGCCAAGGGCAAAAGAGATGGCAGGATGTTTACTTTGGATGCGACCATTCCGGGACTTAAGGCAGCCATGTTTGCTCATGATGAGAGTGCCATTCGGGATGTAGAGATTTGGCACAAGCGGATTGGACATGTTAATGTACAAAAGCTGAAATCTATGTAGCAGAAGGAAGTAGTACTTGGATTACATAAAGTCAAGTATAATGACTTTGGTCATGTATGCCCTGCATGTCAGTTTGGGAAGCAGGCACGGTTTTCATTCATGAGACATGTAAAAAACAGCACTGGGCCTTTACAATTGGTGCACTCTGATGTCTGGGGTCCTTCACATAATGCTTCATTTGGAGGTGCATGGTATTATGTCTCATTTATCGATGATTTCAGTAGGTATACTTGGCTTTATATTTTGAAGCATAAAGATGATGTGTTTGATGCATTCAAAGATTTCAAGAAGCATGCAGAGAATGAGTTGGGTTGCTACATATCATGTTTGAGATCAAATGGAGGAGGTGAATATGTCTCCAATTACTTTGACAGGTATTTTGCTAAATATGGGACTAGAAGACAGCTTACTTGCAGCTATACACCATAGCAAAATGGTGTTGCAGAGAGAAAAAACAGGGTCCTGATGGAATCAGCTAGAGCTATGCTAAATGAGAAATGTCTACCAAATGGTTATTGGGTTGAAGCAGTGATGACTGCTGTCTATGTGCTGAATCATACCCCTACAGCAGGGATTCATGATGCCACTCCATATGGGAGGCTGTATGGTCATAAACCTGATATTTTGCACTTGAAGGCATTTGGCAGCATTGCATATGTGCATATACTGGATGAGAAGAGGAAGAAATTGGATCCTAAGGCGGTGAAGAGTGTGTTTCTGGGATATGCACAGGAATGGAAAGCTTATGAGTGTTATGTACCTTCTACGCATGCGACACTCATAAACAGAGATGTAGTGTTTGATGAGTTAGCATCCTAGTATGGGAATCCTGTTGCCGTGCCTACTGATGGCTCACCCAGTATGAGTCGTGCTGAAAATACTCTTGCAAAGAGTCAAACAGGTGATGTATAATCTACAGTGAGTCCTTGTACAGGACGGTTGCGTAGTCACACTACTGCATCCACTGACACGGATATGTCAGTGAGGGGGAGAAAAAATAAGGGAAAAGAAAAGGTTTTTGAAGAAGTAACAGGTCCACTCACTGCAGGTTATGAGTCATCTAGCAGTGACAGCTTAGACAGTGAATTGGGGATTCCGTCTGTTATGATGCCAGGTGCTAGGCAGAGTCGTTATGTGCCATCTCATGAGAGGCAAGCTTATAGTGAGCCACAGCTCAGGAGATCAGAGAGGGTCAGATGACCTGTTGATAGATACACTTACACTAGATATTCAGCTCGTCATTATGCTTATATGACGAAAGTAACAGGTTTTAGAGAACCAAGTTTGATGAGGCAGTTGCAGATGAGGATTGGCGTGCTGCTATGGATGAGGAATATTCAGCTTTGGCTGAAAATGGCACATGGGATTTAGTACAATTGCCTGAGGGCAAAACACCTACTATTGGCTGCAAGTGGGTGTATAAGGTAAAATGTAAATCAGATGGATCATTGGAAAGATATAAGGCTAGGCTGGTTGCAAAAGGGTATGCGCATCAGTCTGGTATTGATTATGAGGAGACTTTCATCCTTGTAGCAAAGATGGCTACAGTTAGAACTGTGATTGCTTTGGCAGCAACAGCTAGAGGCTGGAAACTATGGCAGATGGACGTAAAGAATGCCTTTCTGAATGGAGAGCTATAGGAAGAAGTTTACATGGAACAGCTTGAAGGCATTATATGGACTGAAACAGGCACCCAAAGCATGGAATGTTCGCATCAGTAGTTATTTGCAGCAACATGGTTTCTGATTGGGTGATGCTGATCATAGTTTGTTTGTGAAGAAGACAGATCGTGGCTATGTATTTATAGTGGTATGTGTTGATGACTTGATCATTATAGGAGATGATGAAAGCGGGATTGCTGAAGTAAAGACATGTTTACAAGCTGAGTTTAAGGTCATGGACCTAGGAGAGCTGAAATATTTTTTGGGGATTGAGGTTGTCTCTACACCTCAAGGCATATGGCTGCTACAGAAGCAGTATGCTCAGGACATGTTACAGAAATATGGTATGGCTGATTTAAAGCCTATGGATACGCCTTTAGAGTAGAATGTCAAGCTGCAAATTGATGTTGGGATAGAGATTGAGAATGTTACTATGTACAGACAGATGGTAGGCAGCTTGATCTATCTCATGATCACTAGACCTGACTTGAGTTATGCTGTGGGGTTGATCAGCCAGTTCATGCAAAAGCCTCGCAAACCACACTTGGATGCAGTCATGAGAATTCTGAGATATGTAAAGAGTACCACAGATCATGGGCTATTTTATGCATATGGAAAACCCCTTGACTTGATGGGGTATACTGATGCTGACTGGGCTGGTTGCACGTATGATAGGAGGTCAACCAGTGGTTATGCATTTGGATTGGGTAGTAGCGTGATCAGTTGGCAGAGTAAGAAATAGCCTACAGTTGCACTGTCCAGTACGGAAGCAGAGTATCGTGGTGCAGCCTTAGCGGCCTGTGAAGCTATGTGGTTACAGAAATTGTTGAATGACTTGGGAATACACTTGGATAGCAAAGTAAGGCTGTACTGTGACAATTTAAGCAGTGTCATGCTAGCAAGCAATCCTGTTTATCATACAAGATCGAAACACATTGAGGTCCACTACCATTTCATCAGGGAAATGGTTTTAGCAGATCAAATTGACTTGGAGCATGTGAAGACTGAAGACTAGGTAGTACCAGATATCTTTACCAAATCACTTGGTAAAGATAAGTTCATTCACTTTAGACAGCTACTTGGAATGATGCAGATGGTTTGAGTTTTTGGTTTAAGCTTGAGGGGGAGTGTTAGAAATCAAGCTCCACCCCCATCAGTTTGTCTTGGTGTGTAACCAACATCTGTGACAGCTACTGTGTATAGCTGTCTCCATGTGACTACATTAAATAAGTCGGGTTAGTAGTTAGTCAGTGACTTGACTAGAGTTAGTTAGTCTCTAGTTACTTTACATTGTATTGTGTGGTGGTGTGTTATTCTGCATAATGAAGAAAAGACTTTGAGAGCCTGAAGGCTCATGGATATGGTTTTTCCCTCTCTCTCTCCCTCTCATCTTTGAACACTGGAGCTCTCACACAAGGCATGGGGGGAGATTGCACCCAATTGGTCTCTTGTTCATGTCGTGCATGATTTCTACCTTGAGTTTTGTGCAAAAAGTAGAGTTCTTTTGTTCTTGGGGACCTTCCGGCGTTCACTACGCGAGCATACAGCATCCGATCTATGCACCATTTTATGCAAAAAATGTTTCTCTAAAAATAGTAAATTGGGACCACAGTTGGGAAACTCTTTAATTGGTTACTAGTGTTATAGAGTAATTAAAAGAATTTTGAGAGCCAATATAGGGTGTTTCATGTTGTATTTAGCTCCTATAGTTAATATACAATGTACAATAGGGTTGGGAGATCTTATCTTGGACTTAGGGAAGGTGGATACACTAAAATAGTGCTTTTACAAGGTGCAAAACTATTCTAGATAGCAGTAAAAAATATTTCTAGAATATTATATTTTAATTCTAAAATTGAGTATTATAGCTCATCCTAAAGAGTTATTCATTGGCTTTTTTTCATTAAAAAGCTATAGCCCCTTTTGTATCAAGGTATCTACTAGGATTGCACTATACTAGTGAGAGCAAGAATGGCTAGAAATAGGGAATAACAAGCCCAATGATGATATTCAACAACAAATTAAGGAAGCATGTGAGACAATACCTAAGGCATGTGATGATGAAGAATATTCTCAAGAATATGGTGCATATGGTACTCTTAATGTCACTCTTTGTAACCATGAGACTAGGCATTCCATCAAACATATGAAACTAGTTTCTAACTTGGATCAAGTGGTTGAAAAATTGGTTCAATCCAATATGCAAACTAATGAAGTCATGCAGCACATTGCCGCTACTAAGGATTCTTTAGAGAAGTTTACTTCTTCCATTAGATATTCTTTGGAAAAATTTAGTGCTCATATCTCTATGCTTTGTGGTTGTATAAATGGTAGACAAAGAGAGTAGAGATAAATAGTCCTTCCAGGAATCAAATAATAATCTTCAGCTAGGTATCATTGGGCAAAAGGAGATAGCACATAGCACTTATGAGATTGGGAAGACTTTTTTTAGGGTTTATGAGCCTATTTTGAGCATTCATGGGTCAAATCCTCCTCAAACCACTAGAATCCCACCACATATTCCTCTAGGTAGGTTTCAAACCAACTATCATAGGAGTGCCTCTAATAATTTAAACCCCAATGTGAGTTACATAGATATGCAGCCCCAAGTAACTAATGGATAGCACAACTTTGTTGAAAGTGTACTTTGTGATAAGATTTTGTTAATCAAATATAATGGCCGTTCATTCATCACTAACTAATTTGGAGGAGTGGACCAAAAGAGATTTTGTTAATCAAAATTAGAGTCCTACATTGACAAATTTTCCTAGGTCAAATGACCAAAAGATTCATTTCGCTACACTTCACCTTGAGGGCTTTGCTCATATATAGTGGAGGTATATAAAGAGGGAAAATCAATAGGTAGATAGTTTGGAGGAATTCAAAGCTAAGGTGGCTCAAGTGTTTATCTCTCCAGATGAGAAAGAAGATGGTATCAGTTGGACCAAAGAAGCCTATCAGTTAGAGTATACAAATAAGTTTTTTAATCTTACCATGTATGTAGAGAGTGTGAGCAATGATGCAATGTTGCATAAGTATATATATGCTCTCAAGCCTAATTTCTCAACTGATGTTATGACCCAAAAACCTACCACACTATTCCAAGCCATTGAGCTAGCAAAGAGGTACGCTCGTAAGTATAGCGGGGACATTTCTATGTGGACTTCTTTAGGACAACAAAAAGGTGTTAAATAGGGCAACTTTAGTGGCAATTGCAAAGGATCTAGTACTTCATTTAGCAGTCCCAAAGCCCCTACATATTAACTTTCAATGCTTCAAGACAACAAAGTGTTTCAAAGTCATCAATCTCCCATAAAGTGGAGCCTAAGCAAGGTGACAAAAGACCTTGAAATAATTCAACAAACCATGGCAAGTTCATACTTGTGGATCTTTTCAAGGAAAGAAAAGAAAAGGGTCTATATTTCAAAAGTGATGAAAATGTATGATTGATCATGCATCCAACTGCACTTATAAGAATGTCAAGGCCAAGAATTATAATATGATAGTACATAAGGATGTGGATGATGATGTTATTGATGAACGACAATGAGTGCACAAGCTGAATTTGAAGTGCATGATGAGGATCTTGATCAGCTCTTGCTTAGTATTATATGAGGCTGTGGATGGATTTCAATTTGATCCTAGTGGGTATATTCCTTTTTATCATGGTGGGACAAATTTTCCTCTTACTACCACTACCATTGTTCTATTTCCATGGATGCTTGGATAGGTTCAAAAAACCCTAATACACTTCATATAAAGGGTATCATTCATAGAAAGGATGCGTTTATCTTGATAGACAATGGTAGTACATATAGTTTTGTGAATATTATACTATTTTTCCACTCATTTATAGCAACCCATAAGAGCACAAGTGGCTAATGGTGAAGAGGAAATTAGCAAGCCTCAAATGTGCCCATAAGTTTTCATAGAGTTAGGTGAAAATTATGAGGTACAGGTAAACCTACTTGCTTTGGAAATGGGACCCATAGATATTGCACTTGGGTGTGATTAATTGATGGCTTTAGGGAAAATTACTATGGATTTCTCATAGTTGTACATGGAGTTTAACATTTATGGATAGTCTATCCATCTATAGAAAATCCTTAGTAAATTTGATTTTCAGCTTATCACCATTAAATAACTCAAGAAGGAGTACAAGAGGCACTAACGAATTTTTGTTTTACACCTAAATAAAGAGGTAGAAGATCCGTCCAAGAATTCGATAGAGCATCCAGCTTTGAAAGCTCTACTTTTGGGAGTACAATGACTTGTTTTAAGTACCTACTTCATTACATTGTAAGAGAGTATTGAATCACCCTATAGATTTGGAGCCTCATTCAAAGCGAGTCAATAAGCCACCCTACAGATTGTCTAAATGTGAGTGTGAGGAAGTAGCAAAGCAAATCAAAGAACTTTTATAAATGGGCTTCATTGAGCCTATTTCTTCACCTTATGCATCTTCGATCTTGTTTTACTAAAGAAGAAAGATGGATCCTTCAAGATTTGTATTGACTGTAGGGATGCAAAAAAGATCACAATGAAGAACATGTATCCAATTCCTAGAGTTGATGATTTTCTTGATGATCTCAAGAGGGATTGATTTGAGATCAGGATATCATTTCATGTGTGTGTGAGAGGGTGATGAAGTTAACACTGCCTTTACGTTTAATTGTAGATTATACCATTTCCTAGTGATTCCGTTTTTGAGCTTACTAATGCTCCGACTACCTTCTAGAGTCCAATGAATAAGATTTTATAGCCTTTTCTGTTCCAATTCATCCTAGTTTTCTTTGATGGCATTTTTATTTAATGTAAGACTTTATAGGACCATTTATCACATATGAGGAAGGTTTTTGATGTGTTGAGGTATCAAAGACTCTTTCCTAAGGAGAAGAAGTGCTCTTTTATACAAACTGAGGTGGAGTACTTTGGCCATATTGTTAGTATAAAAAGGGTTACATACTGATCCTAAGAAGGTGCAATGTGTCAAAGATTGGCCAACACCTACCACCACTACTTCATTTAGAGGATTTCTTGGTCTATCATCATTATATTGCAAAAATTCATTGAGAATTTTGCAACTATAGTAGCTCCTTTGACTAAAAGGTTGAAGAAGAAAGGTTTCTTTTGGGATGTGCTTGCAAATAATAGCTTCAACTAGTTAAAGGAACTGCTTACTCTTGCTCTTATTTTGGTATGCTCAGATCTTTCTAGAGAATTTACCATATAGTGTAATGCTAGTGGCCATGGCATAGGGGCTATTTTGCTACATGAGTATGGAGTTATTGCCTTTGAAAGCTGTAAGCTTATAGATAAAGAGATGGCTATGAATGCCTATGATCAAGAGACGTTGGCTATTCTACATGTGATAAAGAAATGGCACCATTGTTTGTATGCCAACCAGTTTAGAGTTCAAAGTGATCATAGGATTCTAAAGTATTTCCTTACTAAATCAAATCTTACCCCTTAGTAGCATAGGTGGGTAGCTACCTTGAAATTTTATAATTTCGACATCACTCATACCAGGAGCAAAGACAATGTGGTAGTCCGTTCTCTTTCAAGAATGTGGGCATATTGGATTTCAACTATTATGAATGAGTTACATGGTGATTGAAATGAGGAGTTATAAGAAGCCTATCTTCTGGATGATGAGCTTAGCCATGCGCTTCAAAATTTATAGCAAGATATTATGGAGGAAAACTCACATTATTAGCTTAAGGTTTGCCTAATTTGGCTTAGTGGCAAGATTGTTGTTCCCTCTGCTTCTTCTTTTAGGCTGAAAATTATTGAGGAGCTACATTCTTTGCCTATAGTTGGACATTTTGGACTGTTTAAGACCTATGATAAGATCAAAAAAAGCTTTCATTCGAAAGAATTGTGGAGACATATTAAGGAATATGTAATAAAGTGTATGCCTTGTTAGTAGAATAAGGATAACACCCATAAGATAGCTGGTTTATTGTAGCCATTGCCTATCCCTGAAGGAAAATGGACACAGATTACCATGGATTTCATTACTGGTCTACCTACTACCAAAAAGAGTTGGAATATCATTTATGTAGTAGTGGATAGAGTCACCAAGACATCCCATTTTATTCCTACCAAGGCTCAATTCACTGCTTCACAAGTTGCTAGTCATGTAGCAGATCTTTAGATTAAATGGATTACTACATGTGATTGTGCATGATAGGGATATCAAGTTCATGGGTAACTTTTGGTAGGAAGTATTCAACTCCATGGATACTAAATTAGCTCCTTCTCTATAGCCTATTATCCACAGATTGATGGTCAAACAAAAAGGGTAAGTATGTGGTTGGAGACTTATCTTCGTCATTTTTGTCATGATGTGCAGCACACATGGGATTCATGGTTGCATTTAGCTACGTTTTCCTATAATAAATCCACCTCATGTTTGCATTGGAGTTTCACTCTTTGAGGTGATGTATGGCTACAAGGTGTCCTTATCCACAGTTATTTTTAGTGAGAAGATTAACCCTCATGGAAATGAAGCATTGGAAAGAATGCATGCCCTTCTTCAACAATATAAGATGAATCTTAGAACAACTCAAGATCAAATGAAGGTATGTATTGATAAGAAGAGGCAACCCTTGGAGTTCCAAGAGACAAATTTAGTTTTATGAAAGTACCCAAGTCTCAATATTCTACTTTAAAGGATGGATCAAGCAACAAACTTGCTCATAGATTTTATGGACCCTATAGGATCTTGAAGCATATTGTTGACTTGGCATATATATTAGAACGTCCCTCTTCCACTAAGATTCATGATATATTTCATGTTAGTCATCTCAAACCATTTTATGGTACCTAGGTGGAAATAGTTGATGAGCTGCCTCCTATGGATGAAGGACTTATTCAGTACATTTCTAAGGAGATCTTAGGTCAATGTGAGAAGAAGCTTTGCTCTAGCTCCATCATTGAGTATTTGCTCAAGTATAAGGGTTCACTACCTGATGAAGCTTCTTGGGGACTATATTCTATTTTGGATGAGTTTTTCTATCTACGAGATGCATTGGTGGTTGAGACATAGTCACATGGGAGCCACTTGTGCTATAAACAAGGTCTAGACAACACTCTAGTTTAAGACATATTTTCATCTACCTATTTTTTAGAAATATGCCACCTACATAATCTCAAAGTACTCTTCAATAGCTATGTTTTGATATGTGGCATGCCCTATTGCATACTTCTATTAGAAGTTATGGTAGTTTTATCTAGCATGGCCTTTTTTATTTTACAGCAAGGTGTCTATTCTTTACAAAGTCTATTTGTTGAATATTTGAAGGCTTCAATTTCTTTTCAAGATATCTAGATTATGTATATGGCAAAGGCTTTCCTTTATGTCTTCATTTAAGTTAATAGCTCTTCATAATACACTTCTTATCTTTTGTATAGCTTAAATCAGAGTACTACTCTATTTCATCCATCCTTCTTTGCTATTGTAAATTTATTTTTGTAGGTAATTAAAACCCTTGGGCATGGCTAGATTGTAAGAACCTCGAAAGACATGCTTTAGTGAGAGAGTTATTAATAATAACTTGTTACATTTACATAGATATAAAAGGTATGAGATGTAATGAAGGAGGAAGGGGAGAGAGAAGGAGAGGAAAGAGAGAGGGTGCAGAAGAGAGAGAAAGAGAGTGATGAGGAGAGAGAAAGACTAGAAAAAGAGAGAAAGAAGCCATGAGAGCTTGGAGAAGGAGCTGAAGATGAAAGGAGACTTGTATTATAATCTGATGGTGAAAAATCAAGTCCCTAACACCTTGTATACCAGCCAGTGTAGCTAGTATTTCCCCATTATTAAATCCCCCTCTCTTACATGAGACATGTAACTTTTGACATATTTATCATAATACAATTGTAACTGTTTCTCATCTCACCTATTTGTACTCAACTTTCATGGCTTCTCTCTCTTCTTTTTTATCTTCCTAGTATTTTTCTCTCCTCGTCACTTGTTCTCTCCTCTTTTCTCTCGCTTCTTCTCTTCTTTCTCTCACCTCTCAGCCCTCTCCTTGATACCATAGCAAGGTTTTATGGGTAGAATAACAAAGTTATTTGTTACATTTCTAGTATTGGCACCAATAATATCACTCTTTACAAACAACACTAGACTTTTTCTATTCTTACCCATATGATCATGTCTAATGGCATTAGGAAAAACAGATTATGGTGCATAGAGTAACTTCAGTACATGAATCCTTGTTTACAATCACTTAGAAAGTTTAATTTCAAGGATGCAATGGCCTCATTAGAAGTCCCAAGTAACTTTATATAACATCCACAAGTCATATTTCATTTATACCATACATAGGACCACTAATACATAGATATAATACATCCATTTTTTCAAATTTACTTGACAACTAATTTTTTAACAATATAATATTGTTTAAGAATCTAATACAACTAAACAAACTATTAAGTTTAATTTTGATGATAAAAGACCCTTATTTAAAGTCATAAATATCTTTTTATAGCATTTATAAACTATAACCTACTTGATAAATATTTATATGCTTCAATAGTAGTACATTTTCTCGTATATACTTTTTTAACACCTTCAAAAAAGAAAAGTAAGAAAAAGCATCATACGAAGAATATAAAATATCATTGCTAATTGAAAAACGTAGTTAAATCTTAACAAAATATTAATTACCAATTTTTATAATGTCATATTGAAATATTACCATTCTTTCAATTTTTTGTAAAAAAGACATAAAAACATATTTATATAAACAAAGGCTAAGTGTTACTATTTTTAAAAAATATTAAATCAAGTAACCATAAAAGTATGCAACATGTACGACCATTCTCAATACAATATCTATTCCAATAATAAAATAAAAATAATCACTACGGTAGCTACTATATAGGTTGATATATTTGTATCTTAGTTTGATTATTTCTTGAACATATTATTATACATTCAAATTACCATATCTAATTTTTTGTTTTAGACCTTGTGAGATTTATATGTTTAATTATTTATGAATAATATTTAAATTTTTAACGAATGATTTCAAATTGATTGTATAATGATTCAATGTCAAAACATAGTTTTCATTCATATAAGCATAGCTCAATTATATTTTTTATATAAAAATATTCAAAATAAATTTTAATAAACTTTTCAAACCAACTATTTTTTAAAAAATATGATAATAAAAACCTAAAATGACATTAAGATCACAAAAATCTTTATGTTTTTTAATCCTAAATACTACTAAAAATAATAATTTAATATAAAGTAAAAACTTAAAATTTAAAGATCATTAATATAAAAATCATATTTTGAATATAATATATTTTAAAGTTTAAATATAGACTGAAAAAATTTCTAATAAAAATATATCATAAGAAATTCCCATAGTCATTTGAGACTCCTAATCAAAGATGTCAAAGTTCAAAGCTAGCGTACTTAGACTCCCTACTCGTGATGGCCCCGAAGAGAGGCTACTCTCGAGTGGAAAGCATGGGAGTTATGAATATACAGTCCTTGACATGCCATCACACACAACACAAAACTAGGTTCTTTCGTAGGTTAGCATTTATTTAATACATGATTATGAATATAAATAAAAGAGTTTTAATATTTGATAAAGAAGTTATAATTTTTTTAAAAAATTAAAATGAAATGAAATGTTGAAATAAGTAAGAGATATTAATGTAGATTTTTAAATTATGAATAGTAGGATAAATTGCATGACATCGTGATGCATTGAATACATGCTTCTCTAAACTGCTTGTAAACAAAGTGCATCTAGAAAATCAATTTTTTATTCTGGAAAGGTCATTTTAAAAATCCACAACAAATCTTAGTAATAATTAGATGTAAGTAATTGCATCAAGAATATTTCTTTTAGCATTTACAAATTATGTAAATGTAAGAAAAAGTAAAAATTACATCAATAATATTTCTTTTAGCATTTTACAAATTGGATAAACGCAAGGCAAAGGGAAATTTACATGAAGGATATTTTTTAAAGTATTAATGAATTATATAAATATCAAGAAATATTTTTCTTAGTGTTGATAAATCATGTAAACATAAAAAATAGTTTTTTAGTATTTATAGATCATAGAAAGTGAATTAAGATAATTAAAGTATATTAATAAAATTGACGATTAGAAGTACTATTTTTAGAGGAAATTCTATCATTATAAATTAAGTCAAAATTACTAAATCGCATACATAGCTCATAAAAATTTATTAAATTGAGTGCCTAACTATTTTGAACCTAGGATACACTTTGCTAGCATGAGAAAGTGAAACATGAGCCCTAGGTCATGAGGTAAAACCAAAAGGAATATATAACTTTCCTTTGAGAATAATAGTCTAAATCTAAAATTCTTAGCGAACATACTCGCCTTGTCGATTCACATAGCTTCTAAGAAAAAGTTGAGATCCCAAGATTCCAACATAGTTCCACAAATTAGGAGGAATTTTAACTATTTTACAATATATAGAAGTCTAGAAAAATAGTTAAGACTTGTAATAAGGTCAAGCAACCAACCTTTAACAAGGGTTATGAGCAAGATTGCATGATAACTAAGGAAAGATCCAAGGAAGAAAGACTAATCAAAATATAGATCTCGAAAAGGAGACTTAAAAAAGAAAATCAGAAGGAAAACTAGAAGAAATCCAAGAAGCTAGGAAGAAAACCAAGTTGAAAAGAATTGCCACTAAGTTAAGATCTTACTCTGATTGCTCTCTATTTGTATAGAAATATTGCTTGAGGAATAATTTTTTATGCTTGTAACTGTGCATATAAGTTTAGCTTGATGCACCTAGAAAGTTAATTGAATCAAATCAAAATTCTAATATACTAAGTTCCCAAATAGGATAAAAAAGGAAAGCACACTAGCCCGAATTCCTCTTCCAAGGGGGATTAGCTTTGCCGACTTGGGGAGTTTAGATCAACCCGTATGGCCAGAGGTTACTTCATAGGTGTATCCTTGGGCAAGAAGAGTTGTGTAACGTGTCCCCCTATCCACTTGTGGGACACGTCTTAGCAGCCCATCGGGAAGAGAGTCTAGAAAGCGCCGCCCGGCACTCCAAAGGAATGTCACGGGGTTTGCGATCTAGGTCTTCCCGAGTTTGCCACGAAACGAAAGCATTCCGGCCATTCCCACTTAGGACCGACCTGAATCAGGGTTTCCCTAATGGTCAAGTTCCTAGGAGGTAACTAGCATCGAGCCCCAGACGAACTACTTTGCACAGAAACATTAGGGTCGAAGCGGATTTATACTGCATTTGGTTCAAGGAGAATGGAAAATGAGAGGGATGCGAAGCTCGACCTCTCTGCCCATAAGGCATAGTCCCATTCCGTTCCCCTAAAACAGCATAAATCGGGACTCTAGCCCTAACGATTCTAAGTCATTGTTACCTCGTTGTCAAATCCTTTGAGAAAAGTTCCTAGCCAACTGGGACCACCCTTCCGTAGGACGGACCCAGGGTCACATCCACCGCACTTTCCTCACGTTGCTTTAGTCATCTAATTATCTACCGCATTTAGTTTGACAAGAAAAAATAGCTTCCTTAATTAACCAATTAATCACTGGTTCCTTCATGTAACTTAGGCACTGACATAGAAAAACAATGTCAAGCAAGTTCATTTTTAACATTTGATCTTTATTTATCAGTCTTTGGAATACATCATATAATCCGCCCGAAGGCTATTCTAGCAATCCTCAAGGATCGCTATTCCAAGTTTCGCCCGTTGACTAGTATGCGGGCCTCAAGATCCCATCTCGAGTCACGTCGGCCTCTTGTGTAGGATCCAAAGGCAAGGGATTTACAATCAGAGCCTCCCCTGGCACCCAAGCGTCCTCTTGCTCCAAGTAGCACCACGGAGAGACCTCTCGCGGCGGGTTCGGTCCACGTACCTGGCGGCGCGGCTAACAACCCCCTTGGATAGGGTCAGGCAGATAGTTGGAGGTAATTGGTACTACCTCTCCCTCCAAGCTTTCAACTTGAAGCATTAGTTATTTTTTCGGCATTAGTTCCTTGTGCAAAGAAGTACAAACAGTGCTCCTAAGTGTACAATCACAAGCATTCCAGTGGTCATTTGTATGGCCAACTACTAAGGTGTGAATCCTTCTTCCCGAATGCTCCCAACATTCGATCCTGGATCAATCGCGACTTGGCAAGATCCCAAGGGTTTCGTAAGCTGAGTTGCTTGTTTACCCCTTTTTTTTTGGGTTAGGGTTTACACCCTGTTGTCCCAAATTGTCACTACCTTAGGTATCCTTAAATTATAGACAATAAATCCTAGATAACCTTGTTGCCCTAACTTGGTTGGTCAATTGCTTTCTTGGCAAATTCGTAACTCCCCTAACTTGGAAAATCAGGCCCAAGGAAGGGTGAGGTAGTAGGATGACTACTCATCCTCTAGAAAATCAGACTCGTACTTAGAACTCGCCAACCTTGTTCTAAGGAGTGGCAATACTATTTAGACACAAGACCGTATAATGTTGCATCTTGTTGCATGAGATAGGTGTCAATACCTAACTTGTGGGGATGGTATTACTTTATCAAGAATACCTTTGATCAAGTTAAGGGCTTGGGAGTCCTCTTGACCCATTTCAAACCCTAACCCTACTAGGCCGATAAACATTTTGGCCCTAGGATTCCCTAGATTCCTCGCGGGTGTCTAGCATTTTGGTCATTTGATCCTTAGGGTGAAAAACCTAGATCATTCTTGCATGGGCGTTTAGATAACCCTAACATTCCGTGAATGTGGGTAGGACCTTTAAGGTCGGAAGTATTAAGTCAGCAACCCAAGTGCGATACTATGCAGAATTTTATCATAGCTTATCCCTACCTAGCACATTGAGGTTATTGTCATATACTAACTAATCATACCTTTATGATTCTCATGTAAGCTATTCAATTATACACAAATTACTTGGTTGATTTAACCAATCCACAATTTAAGATGATCTTTCCTTTCTAAAGATGCAAATACTTTCTTCTAAATTTGCAAGTACCTTCCCCTAAAAAGATGTAAGTAACTACAAGATGTAACATTCCATGCAAATATGTGATTTCAAGACCATAGACATTTTCCTTCTATGCATCTATAAGATCTACAATGATCGTTTCTTTTCCTTGCCCTAAACGGTATTAATTGACATCCAAAACTACTTCTTGTAAATCCCACGTATATGCATCAAATTCAAAGCTTTATTATTTTAATGATCATGCATTCAAACTTTGATGAAAGAACTCCAAGCGTGAGCGAATGTCATGAATCCATCATTGATTTAATCCTTGCTTTAGTACTTAACCCAACCTAAATTGTAACTACCATCGCATGCAATTTGCAAAGTACATAAATCCTTTCCATGCTTTGCAACTATTTGGATATCATCTAATGAACGTCTACGATTATCTTCTACATGAATGACAACCAAGAATTTATTTCAAGTGCATTATGCGACATAAGCCTTATCCTTTGCGAGATGCAACAAGGACGCGGTCTTAGCACGAATTCCATCTTTAAACTTATGCATCATACGTTCAAAAATGCAGCTACTCATGACCACGGAAGTGCAAGCAAATGCAAGCACTCGACGTGCCACTAAACCTTGTAAATAGAATGAGTAAATGTATTTAAATTTCCCTATGAGAATTTAAGACATGCTTAATGCATCCTTTCATGCGGGAATATTATCGAAATCTGGGCATTAAGAATCGGGGCGTTGTCCACTCGCGTACTCAGGTTGAAAGCTCCCGCATGTGCTCCTCTTGTCTTTTGCTTGGGAGCCATTGGTGCAACAGATTTCGATTCAGCGAACTTCCTCTTGGCTCTCTTACACATTATGAAGTCACTTCTGTTTGATATCTCCTCCTCTACACAAGACACAAGCCTTGCAAGACACGGTTTTTAAAAACTCGGGGAAGCACAGGAGAACAAGGCCTAGAGAAGCTTTAGTTAGAAGCTTCCAAGCTTCTGTCACAGGAAAATGACATGGAGAGAGAAAGTGATGATTGAGGATGATGAAGGAGATGAAAACGAAGATGACGATGATGATGAAGGAGATGAAAACGATGATGATGACGATGATGATGATGATGATGATGAATGATGATGATGGTGATGATGGCGATGAATGCGACAGCCAACCAGGCGGCAGCTATTGGCAGGGGGAGTTCCACAGGCAGCGGCAGTAGCACGATCCTCTCTCTCTCCCCCTCCCTCTCAAGCTTAGGAGGGGAGGATTCTTATAGGTTGTGAAGGGGGGGGGGGGGGGGGGGGGGGGGGTAGCCACACAAGTGGCAATCTGGGTGAATGGATGATCATTGTTATGAGAAGGTCTCCTTTCTTTATAGCCCATAGAGATGGTATGTTGGCATAACTATTAACTTTTGCCAATTAGCTAGGAAATGCAACGGCTGAAGGGGAGGGATTTTATCCATTAAAAAATTTGCAAAAATTATCCCTTTTTGTCCCTTGAAGGGGTGTTCCCACATGGGCTTGCAGTTTTTAACCATGGCTTCCTATACACGATGCGGGGCTGGTGTTTGCTAATGTGCGAGGGTGGAGCACTTAGCCCAGGGTCTTTTTGTTGCGGGAAGTTACTTTGAATCGCTTTTGCGTGAGATCTAGGGTCTTCAATATTTCATTGTGGAAATATTACATTCTCTCCTGCTTAGAGGAATCGAGATGTCCTCATCTCGAGAAGATCTGGGGGTTATTATTGGTTGACAGTACTTTCATCCATCCATGTGGTCCATGTCTTCCAGCATCTGCCTTGAAGCTTCAACCTTCAAGGTTGGATCCGAAAAGCTTAAAGGAGTACGACAATCGTGCCCATACAATGCTTGAAAAGGGGTCATCTAAATGCTTTGTTGGTAAGAAGCATTGTAGGCAAACTCAACCAGTGGCAAATATTGAATCCACTTTTTGGGTTCGTGACAACAGTGTGCCCTAAGCATATCTTCAACGACTTGGTTGACTTGTTCCATTTGACCATTGGTTTGGGGATGTAAGCTGTATTGAAACAGAGTTGAGTCCCTATGGCCTCGAAGGTATCCCTCCAGAAGTGTGATGTGAAGAGAGAGAGTCACAATCACTAATGATTCTTCTGGGTAGCCCATGCAGTTTGAATATTTCCTTGATGAATAACCTTGCGATGTCTGAGGCTTTATAGTTTGTCTTAACAAGAATAAGATATGCAACCTTGGTGAGTATATCCACCACAACCATAATGGAGTTGTATCCTCCCTGGACTTGGGGTAGGCCAACAACAAAGTCCATACTAATGAATTCCCATTTCATTTGGGGAATGTCAAGTGGTTGCAATTTCCCTGGCATTTTGACATGTTCGGCCTTAATGCGTTGACAAGACAAACATTCTATGACATATTTGAGAACATCACCTTTGACCCTATCCCAATAATAGCTCTTTCTAATTGCATTAAGGGTCTTGGCATAGCCAAGATGTCCTGAGAAAGGGGAATCATGAGCTTCCTAAAGTATCTTATGCTTGAGTGATTGGCTTTCTAGGATACATAATCTTGTCCTAAAGTAGACAAATCCACTATTGATGGAGAATTCTTGATACTTTTTTTGTAGCTTCGAGTCTTGATCTTTGATGGGGATTTCCCTTAGCAATTTCTAATAGGTTGGGTCATGGCATGCCTCTTCTTTAGCTAGCTCAAGAATTGGGTTGTTTGGCATGGATACCTTTGTGGCTAGAGATCTTGTTGTTGATGGATCTTGTAAAATTAGAGAATTTAGAAATGCCTTGCGACTGAGTGCATCGGCATTACATTCTCCTTTCTAGGCCAGTATTTGATTTCAAAATCATATTCTTCTAGCACTTCAATCCATCGATGTTGCCTCATATTGAGCTCATTCTAGGGGAAAATCCATTTAAGACTCTTGTGGTCCGTCACTAAGGTAAATTTGTTACCCAACAAGTAGTGTCTCCAAAGTTTGAGAGCATAGATAACAGCCAACAACTCCAGATCGTGGCTAGCATAGTTCCTTTCATGGCTCTTTAGTTTCCTTGAAGAGTATGCTATGGGATGACCTTCTTGCATGAGCACACATCCTAAGGAAAGTGTGCTAGCATGAGTTATCACTTCAAACTCCTTACTAAGATCCAGAAGTTTCAGGTTGGGTGCTGATACCAAGCTTTGCTTTAGTTTGTCAAAGCTGGATTGTTCAGCAAGTGACCATACAATTGATACTTGCTTCTTTAGTAGATCAGCCCCAGAGGTGCTACAATCAAAGCATAGTTTTTTATAAAGACCCTGTACCATCCTGTCAATCCAAGAAAACTACGTATTTCTTTGATAAAAGTTGGTGTTAGCCACTCCAGAACGTCTTTAACCTTGGCCAAATCTACTGAAATTCCTTCCCTTGATACAATGAATCCCAGATATTCAATCTGTGGCTTGAAAACTGCACACTTCTTCTTGGCATAAAGCTTGTGTGTCCTCATTGTTTCAAGAACAATGCAAAGCTGGGGTTCATGATCTTTTTCCTGCTTAGAGTAGACTAGGGTATCGTCAAAGAAGACGAGTATAAAGTCATCAAGATAGGGCCTAAAGATATCCTGCATTAGCCTGTTGAAGGTAGCAGGAGCATTTGTCAGCCCGAACGACATGACCAGAAATTCAAAGTGTCCATACCTTGTGCTGAATGCCGTCTTTGGGATATCTTCTTCCTTGATCCTTATATGATAATATCCAGACCTGAGATCTATCTTGGAGAAGATTTTTGCACCTTGAAGACGGTGAAGAAGTTCATATATTCTTGGAATGGGGTATTTGTTCTTAATGGTTGATTGATTCAGCCCTTTGTAGTCAATGCATAGCTGGAGCATTCCATCTTTCTTTTTCTGGAACAGCACTGGAGCTCCCCATGGCGAACTGCTAGGATGGATGTAGCCTTGGTCTAATAGTTGCTTGAGTTGCTCCTTCAGCTCAATCACTTCCGGGATGGACATCCTATATGGTCTCTTTGCGATTGGTGCAGCTCCTGGCGCTAGCTTGATTTTGTGATCGAATCCCCTTTGAGGAGGAAGTTTTGTCAACTCTTCAAGAAATACGTCTGTGTATTCCTTTAACCATGAAGGTTCTTCCCTAGATTCCTGATTCTGATCTAGCTTATTTAGTTTAATCAAATAGACAGGTAGCCCCTTTCTAACTCCTTTTATTATCCGTGTTGCTTTGGCCAGTTGAATTTTTGGTCTACCAGTCTCTCCTTGAGTTGTGACTAGTTTCCTTCAGAATTTCGAAAGGAAACTTGGCCCTTTCCATAGTGAATGTGGGCATCATTGGGTATTAGCCAATCCATTCCGAGCAAACATTCGTGGACACCTAGGTTCATTACCTTGAATCTGACCGAAGTCGACTGTCCACCCAGTAGGAATTTCACCTTAGCAGTTTGCTTGGTACAAGAGGCCTCATGACCATTTGATAATTCCACAAGTAAGGTAAGTGCATCTTTTGTGGCTATTCCTAATCTTCTTGCACAGACTCGTGAAATGAAGGAATGTGTACTGCCATAGTCAATCAAGGTTTTGAAGCTTTTACCTTGATATTCCGATGGAGTTTGAATCACCGAGAATTGGCGATTTGGGCCTTTCTTGTGAAGATCGGCATGAACCGTTGCCCTCTCAATGTCTGCTTCTAGGGTTGGGTCTTCTTCATCACCCATCTCCTTATTGGCAACACTGAAGATTCTCCCTCTGGCCCTGATGGTGGCTCCTTGGCCTTGGGCGGCTCCTTGGAATGGCCCTTGTCGTTGTCCTCTGCTAAACTTGGGACACTGCCTTTTAAAATGACTAGGCTCGTTGCAATGGAAACAACGAAGATTGCGGCCATTACCTTGGGTAGGAATGAAGTTATTGATAGTGTTGGCCCTAGCTTTCTTCCTTTGTCCATGATTTTGGCCCTGTGTTCTCTTGGCCTGAGACCTATACACTCCCTTGTTCTGATCCCTGTAAGACCAAGTCCTATTATTTCTTGTCTTGGTTTGCACCTCTTATATTATCGGTGTAGCTCGAATGAGCGCATCTTGAAGGTCTATTGGGCGCATTGATTCCAAGCGGGTGTTTATGGGTGAATTTAACCCGGCACAAAACTTTGACACCTGTTGTGTCACATCCATTTGAGGCGTGTACTTTAAAAGAGAGACGAACTTTGAATAGTATGCATCCAGGGATAGTCCAAGCTGCTTTAATTCATAGATTTCATTCATCTTCTGCGTGCGGTAGGCAGGTGGTAGATATCTCCCTCGCACATCTCTTTTAAGCTTCTCCCAAGTAACTGACCCTTCCGAGATCCCTTGGTCTATGCACCATTGTTTCCACCAAAGTCTTGCTTCGCCGGTAAGCTTCAATTTGGCGAGCATAGCTTGGTTGGCGGGTGTAGTACCTGCTATCTCGAAATAATCTTCCATGGATTTGGTCTAGACCTCGGCGTCAGTTTGGACGGTCCTTCCCTTACCATCAAATTCTGGTGGCTTGATCTATTTGAGAAGGAACTTCTTCTCTTGAATTACAGCCATATTTAGTGCAAGGGTCGGACTAGGAATCTGCACTTGAGGTTGCGCCTGGGAAATAGGATTCTTTACTTTAAAACTTGCTAAACTTTTCTCACATTACATTAACACGCCTAGTTCAGCTTTTAGCCAAATGACCTAATCACTTAACTCCTTTACCAACACTTACAGCCATGACAGACAGTGATAGAAGATCTTATTAATTTATGTGGGCATAGCCCTTTCAAGTACATTTATTTTGGGAAGGTAGAACAAGCTGATACATTAATTTGGGGAAAATAAGATTGTGTTACATTCCGCTACGGGAACCGAGTAATAATATGGAGTGGGGTCATGGATTTTCAGGAATCGATAGGTCATAGGAAACCTGGGGTATCCCTTCCTTTGATACCCATTCCTCTCATAACGTCCCAGCACCTTGATTCTATCAGTAGGGACTATTCGAGTCACTTTCTTATACACATACTTATTCTGCTTGATCTTCCGTCTGGAGACATGTAGGGTTGTGTTTGTGTGAGCCTCGACAAAGATGAATAGCTTCACGATCTTTAGATCCTCCATCCACTTGATTCTCTTCAAGTTGGTCTGAATGTACGCAAATCGGTGGGTCGCTATGTAATAAATTCCTGATTCACCTGTCCATCTCCGTTCCATGTACAGGGGTGAAGGATTGTAGATACGGTCTAGAATATTCATCATGTCTAGCCTTCGTCGGTAATCCGAAGCACGCATTGTGATCATAAACATAACCTGGAACACCAAGAATTTGTTCCATGCTTCGCGACTCTGCAGGCCAACATCCATAAGTAAGTAAGGAAATGTTCCTAACGGCAACTATGCTCTACTTCCCCTTATTAAGTTTCCTTGTAAATATTAGATTTCGTCCGTTCACTCTGATACCAACTGTAACGTGTCCCCCTGTCCGCTTGTGGGACACGTCTTAGCAGCCCATCGAGAAGAGAGTCTAGAAAGCACCGCCTAGCACTCCCAAGGAATGTCACGAGGTTTGCAATCTAGGTCTTCCTGAGTCTACCACAAAGCGGAAGCATTCCGGCCGTTTCCACTTAGGATCGACTTAGGGTTTCCCTAATGGTTAAGTTCCTAGGAGGTAACTAGCGTCGAGTCCCAGACGAACTACTTTGCGGAGAAACATCAAGGTCGAACCAGATTTATATTGCACTTGGTTCAAGGAGAATGGAAAATGAGAGGGATACGAAGCTCGACCTCTCTACCCATAAGGCATAGTCCTATTCCGTTCCCCTAAAACAACATAAATCGGGACTCTAGCCCTAATGATTCTCGGTCATTATTACCTCACTATCAAATCCTTTGAGAAAAGTTCCAGGCCAACCGGGACTACCCTTCTGTAGAACGGACCCAGGGTCACATCCACCGCACTTTCCTCAGGTTTCTTTAGTTATCTAATTATCTACCACATTTAGTTTGACAAGCAAAAACAGCTAACTTAATTAACCAATTAATCACTGGTTCCTTCACGTAACTTAGGCACTGACATAAAAAAACAATGTCAAGCAAGTTCCTTTTCAACATTTCATCTTTATTTATCAGTCTTTGGAATACATCATATAATCTGCCCAAAGGCTATTCCAGCAATCCTCAGGGATTGCTATTCCAAGTTTTGCACGTTGACTAGTATGGGGGCCTCGAGATCCCATCTCGAGTCACGTCGGCCTCTTGTGTAGGATCCGAAGGCAAGGGATTTATGGCCAGAGCCTCCCTTGGCACCCAAGCGTCTTCCTGCTCCAAGTAGCACCCACAGAGAGACCTCTCGCAATGGGTTCGGTCCACGTACCCGGCGCAGCTAACAACCCCCTTGGATAGGGTCAGGTAGATAGTTGAAGGTAACTGGTATTGCCTCTCCCTCCAGGCTTTCAACCTGAAGCATAAGTTATTTTTCCGGTATTAGTTCCTTGAGCAAAGAAATACAAACAGTGCTTCTAAGTGTACAATCACAAGTATTCCAATGGTCGTTTGTATGACCAACTGCTAAGGTGTGAATCCTTCTCCTCAAATGCTCCCAGCATTCGATCCTGGATCAATCACGACTTGGCAAGATTCCAAGGGTTTCATAAGTTGAGTTGCTTTTTTACCCCTTTTTCCTTGGGTTAGGGTTTATAACTTGTTGATCCAAATTGTCACTACCTTAGGTATCCTTAAATTATAGACAATAAATCTTGGACAACCTTGTTGCCCTAACTTGGTCGGTCAATTGCTTTCTTGGCAAATTTGTAACTCCCCTAACTTGGCAAATCAGCCCCAAGGAAGAGTGAGGTAGCAGGATGACTACTCATCCTCTAGAAAATCAGACTCGTACTTAGAACTCACCAATCTTGTTCTAAGAAGTGGCAATACTATTTAGACACAAGACCATATGACGTTGCAGCTTGTTGCACAAGATAGGTGTCAATACCTAACTTGTGGGGATGGTATTACTTTATCAAAAATACCTTTGATCAAGTTAAGGGATTGGGAGTCCTCTTGACCCATTTCAAACCCTAACCCTACTAGGCTGATAAACGTTTTGGTCCTAGGGTTCCTTAGATTCCTCGCGGGTGTCTAGCATTTTGGTCATCTGATCCTTAGGGTAAAAACCCTAGATCATTCTTGCATGGGCGTTTAGATAACCCTAACATTCCGTGAATGTGGGTAAGACCTTTAAGGTCGGAAGTATTAAGTCGGAAACCCAAGTGCGATACTAGGCAGAATTTTATCATAGCTTATCCCTACCTAGCACATTGAGGTGATCATCATATATTAACTAATCATACCTTTATGATTCTCATGTAAGCTATTCAATTATACGCGAATTACTTCACTACAAGATATAGGCCTTATACTGACGTTTAAAGCGACGAAAATACAAACAACAAAATTTGCCCCGTCATCGCAAAAAGCGTCGTTATTAACGATACCATAGAAACGTCGGTATTTGCGTCGGTATTAGCGTCGCTATGCGCATCGCATTTGCGATGCCAATAGTGACGCTAATACCGATGTTTTGCGATGCGCATAGCGACGGCAATAGCGATGCGAGCAGTAAAATTTGCGATGCTAATAGCGACAGTAACAGGGATTAAAAAAATTTTGTGGTAGGGAGCAAGCTGCCCTGCCACATATAGCACTGTGTGCTTTATGAGAGCCATACAAAATAGTTTCTGCACTACTGTGTACAAAGCGCTTGCAAACAAAAAGAATGTATACTCAAATCATAAAACTGATACATGAAATAAATACATGATCGCATAAAAAGCGATTGGTACAATCATGACAGGATATCGCTAATACATAGAAAATGTCTACATAGATCAGGCGACTCAAAAATAAAGGTGTGTGAGCTCCAGGGATCCAAGGGCGAGCTACAAATCCTCGTCCCCCGAAAGCTTGTCCCACCGCAAAGGAGCATCGAATGGACTCTGGAGAAAAAGAAACAACACATCAATCCACCATACAATAATGCATTCAAATATCTCATGGTAACTACGAACAAGAAAAATGAGCGACTTACAGGGCCGCTGCGTCTATACAGTCGGTCGATCAATGCAGTGAGACCGTGCCTCTCTGCATATCGAGTCTCAAGGCCAGTCGGATCGCAATTTGTAATGGAGTGCTGCAAAGAAAACAAAATGCTAACTGTTAGAAACATGATTGTCAGTACAAAGAATATTTCAAAAAAACAAGCAAGCAAAACAAAAGAAAACCTTACAAAGTCCTCCAAATATGTCTTGTGGCTGCCACTCCCAAGATGATGGACCACTCCAGCCTCGAGTCGTGCCCTTGCCACCTCGCGCTGCTGACTGCAACGTCCTGGAGAATCTGAAGCCTCCTCCCTCAGTCTTCGGCGCCAGTCATTTGCATCTAACCACTCGGGCTTTGCAACCCCACTCTTGATTGCCTTGCGTGTGTCGGATCATCTATGTGACATGTATGCATGCATCCAATCCATCATCCAGCCCGTAGAGAATCTATCTACTACGACTGGCACCGGAAACTCCTCGTGTAAGGATGCTACTATGTAGTCCTTGATCCCCTCTGATATGTTCTTCCAATGATCCAAGACGTTGTGCCGAAAAACTTATTGCACAACTCTCTCATGCGAGCCATCATCCTCCTCCCCTCATCGTTCATGATGATGGCTCCTAACCTACTATCGACCAGATATCCATAACCCCTAGGAGTCTGCCTAAGATGGGTCCTCTCCCATCTGCGTCCACGCTCCTGGGCATATCCAATAGACCCCTCTGCATCCGATGTACCGACGGGGGTAATCTCTCTGGGAGTGGCATCCAAAGGGGTGCCACCTGTGCTGGCGGCTACGCAAAAGTCAGAGTAATTGGAGTAGACGTCCCCACAGGTGTGACAAATCCTGGAGGTGACGCAGCTCCAGCTAAATGACAAGACGGAGACACCACATCCGTGTCTCCACAGCAGCATCCCCCTAATCCCAATGCACTCCCTCCCTCTGGCCCAAGTCGTGAGCGTCGAGATCATCTGCTCGAAGCCGAAGCATACGATCGCGCTGAAGCGGATCTAGCAGAGCACCCTGATGAAGAATGAGATAGCTCCTGGTCTGCCATCTCTTTGAATCTGGCAATCTGGTCTGGAGACATGCGTGCAAAGATATCGTGTAACTCATCTCTCATCCCTCGACTCATCCTGAAAATGTCACCTGCATAGACAAAAAATGATGTTAGAATAATCAATTTAAATCATATAAAGCATAGTAATATAAATCATTTTTAAAAATTCTCACTTAAAATGCATATCTTATTTACTTTATAAGAGATTGGTCAATGAATTGAGTAAGTGGATTCTCCAAGTATGAAGTATCCTATGGTCCCATATTAATCTCCTGACACAACTCCGCATACACTGGAAGGTCGATTGACATGTCACCACAAAAGAATGAGTCCGTCTCGTTCTCAAAAAATTCTTGGACTCCTGTATTTCCATCATTGTTAGCCGATGCTGGCTCCAAGCTTTCGACAGCCTCCACCCCTTGCAATATCGACCCCTCTATCTGCATATTATCTTCATCTATGCTCGGAACATCGCTTTGATCATATACTCTCGCACTTCGGGGAGTTGAAGGTATAACATACCACCATCGAGGTTGTCGAGGGTTTGGATAGAAGATTACCTGTTCACAAACACGTACAAGAGAGTTTAAACCATTGTGACATAAACCATGTCGTAATACAATTAGCAAGAAAATGATCCATGCACCTGTTCACAATGGGTCGGCAACACAAAGGTATCGCGCAAATCCGTCCATTTTTTTTGGGAATCTATTTCGAGAAATCCAGATGGACCTCGTTGAACTGTTGCTCCAGCTCCTCCAAGTACCACTTTGAACCACTGCACATCGAATAGTATCATGGAGAAGCTATGGCAATCCACCATAATAATACTTTGCAAGTTTCCAAAATACTCCATCTCATCCACAACCGTGTTTGCATCCGTTGCTCGTCACCGGCTCTCTTGCTCGAACCTTGCCATGACACCACAGTCCATTGTGGAGCGCATTTTGTCAATACGCTCCACGCGAAAATGCCGTCCACGCGACCACACTGCACTATATATTTTGTATTGTACATTGAAACACTCAAATTAGATGTCGCATATAAAATTTAGATACGACAGATTCTAAACCCCTCATCACCTTTGGACTACATCCCCTCGAGAATTCCCACTCCTCCATTGAGACCTTTGTCCCTTCGCGAGATGCTACAGTCAAGGCTCCATGCAACCACGTGTTGACATAAACCACGGCATCTCCTCCATGCCTTTGGGATATCAAATTGGTCGATGATGTGTACTACGTTGGAATTCAGCTCGCGCTTTCTCTCAATCTTGCCTTGCAATCTTGTACTTGGCGAGCCACGTCTCCATGGAGGCATGGTGCAACATACAAAAGTGATTCACCTTCTCTTCCATTGAGGCATCCATTCTTTTTTCTACCCCATTTCCAACCACCACATCTCCAGTCAGTCTATCATCGTCCTTCAGCGGACCATAGCATTTCATTGTCTGGTTCCACCATTGGTAGCCATTGTGAAATATGCACTAGCGCCTCAGACACCAACCAACCTTCGGCCATGCTACCTTCTGGCCGAGCTCGTTGTCGCACAAAGCCTTTTAGGGTTTTCATGAAGCGCTCCAGGAAGAACATCCATCGCTTATGGACAGGTCCAGCAATCTCCACTTCGTCCACAAGATGCACAAGAAGGTGGATTTGTATCGTGAGCATGCTGGTGGGCAGGTATTTCTCAAAGAGACAGACCGTCTCCACTGCTCCCCGCCTCGCGGATTCAATAGAGGACGTCTTAATCTCTTTCTGTGAGATCCATTGCGCCAAAGTCGACAACTTGTAAATGGCCCCGCGAATTTCTGGAGTAAGGCATCCTGCAACCACGATCAGTAGTACAAACTGCCACAAATGAGAAAGCATTATGAATAATGGCCACATTCCAAATAGCAAAATGCCCACGCTAATTACAATCTATTCGTAGCACAAACCTGACATATCTTATGCCAATCATGGGATTTTAGCCCCGACAATTGGTCGTCTTTAGAAAACGCGGACCTGAGAGAATGCATCATACCCATCGGAGTGCGGATAGACTTGATTACTTGCTTCACAATGCGCACTTCTTTAGTGGACAAAACCCAAGGAGCGCGAGGAAGCTGCACGTGACTATCAGCACTCGACTGCGGCCAAAGCGCCTCCATCTTACCTACCTCCTTCAAATCCATTCGTGCCCCTATAGTGTCTCTCTTTCCTGTGATGTGGTCCCATAGCAAGTTGCCCACATTCTTGAAAATATGCATGGGATCCAACAAGTGGTTGACCTGTAAGTGGGTCCAATATGGCAACTTGTAGAATTAAGGAAATAATTAAGGAAGTTGATTTTATATGTACAACTTAAATGTTTTAGGTAAGTAGGCAACTAAAAATATCCAATTGAGGGAAGAAAGAGGGAGTGATTTTTTATGAATCTATCCTAAGGCAGGATGGTCTTAGTAAGTTGAGAGCTTCTTTACAAAGTAGATAAATTAGATATATGAAATATTGATCCATAGAACCAATTAGAACCTTGACTTTGTATCTTTTTAGGAGAATGGAGTGAGACTTTGCCTTACACGTAGAGGACTCGATGTGCTCATACTCACCGTTGTTTCTCATTGTCATTGAACTAAGTGCGATCCGAGTCAACTTTGGTTTGGACAATCTAGCACAAGTAGTTGCTAGAAGATCGACACTAGTGAAGTTGGATAAGTGACCTTAGTTTACTTAAAACCCAAAATTTAGGTCAATTCTTGTGGGAATGGACAAGGTCTTTCATTGTGAAGTGGACTTGAGAGATTCTAGGTGGCAAACCTTATGTTAATCAAAAGAGAACCGAGTGGCATTGCCTATAAAATCATCCTACTGGAAAACTAAATTGTTCCATTGAGGATGCCTCAAGCAGGCATGCCACACGTGATATTAGAGCAAAATGGGATTAATGTACTCAAAGAATCCCCCTATAAGAAATTATCTACATAACATGCATTCAAAGGATATTAACAAATGCCCTTTCTTTACATGCTATAAGGCCTTAAAATGACTCCTTTTACTTTGCTAAACTTTCAAATTTTTTTCAATTTGTAATTAAAAAACCCTTTTGTAAATATAATCTTGTAAATTTTACTAAATATAATACCCTTTCTTTTGAACAACTCACATGGTATCTTACATGTTCTATAAGGTAGACCCCTCGAGTTAATGTATAAGAAGATTTATTTGTAGCCTTATTTAAGGAAACATTTAATGCAAAAATGATTCACCCTCCAAGATAATGAAGATTGATAAAAAATTATTGTTATTCTAAGCAATGTTTACCTCAAGAATGCATTCCCTTGATTTTGATTAGTGGGACCACTTCATGAGGATATTGGAGCATATGTACAATCCTTCACCTCTTGTATCAAGAGCATTGGTGGATGTGAAGCAGAGTCTATTGCTTCATCTCAATACCAATCTACTTATCTACCTTTAAAACAACCTTAAAATAATCAAGTGGATGGAAAACCTTAAACTAGTCAAGCTATTCATCTTCGAAGAATCATGTCTAAGTCCTATTCTCAATATAGATATAGAATGGGTTTGTCATAACCATCAAGTGCTTTTTATTCTCCCAATCAAGCGTGTTGCCATTTCAGGGTGCTCACGCCACCACAATTATTGAAAAGATGGTTTTCCAAATCTTTCCCAAAAATACAAAGTCCTAAATATATTTGATGAACCTCTAACTTACAAAACTATGTATAATAAATCTGAATTTCACAATTAGGACTATTGTAATCCAAAATTCTCCCTAGCTTGATTCCAATTATCTACTTCATGTAATAAAGAAACTTAGTTAACCCTATTGCAAGCCACTGAATAATAAAAAGCTTAAATTCTTGCAAGATTGTGTACCTTATACTAACCTTTTGCTATAAATTTAAAATTTATGGATTTAAGTATTGAAAATCTTAAAGAGAGGTGAATATTATAAGCATTCAAGACATGCAACTAATATTGCAAATGTTAAAAAAACTAGGATATTACACCTCCCATGCTTATGCTTACCTCGACTGAAGCATAAGAGAAGAAATTTATTCTCAAGAAAATTAATCTGCCCAAGCTTAATGGCAAGGGAAAGGATGTTGAGTCTAAAGCAAAAATTTAGATTGATTATATGGAGGATTACTTCCCTATTGCAGGTACTGCTCCTCCTAATTAGGCAATGATAGCTAAGCTAAAGTTGATGGGGTGAAGACTTTGGTGGAAGAAATGGTGCAAGGAACCAAGGGGTTGTGGAAGCAACCATTACTTGGAAAAAAACTAAAGGAAGTTCTACGCAAGTGATACCTCCCACTAGCATATCGCATACTAAAAATGAATGAATTTTTTAGCTTGTAGCAATCCAGATTGAATTTGAAAGCCTACTATTCTAGCTTTGTATCCCTTCAAAGGCATGCCTTGCCCATGGACATAATCTAGCAGGTATTAAAATTTTGTCATGGGCTAGACCCTCCATTGGATACTCATCTTGAAGAAATACACCCATCCGATTTAGAAGAAGCGTTAATTAGAGCAAGGCTGTTATATAGGAACTTCAATCAATATACAAGAGTGATAGGTTTCGGGGACAAAGTTTCCCGTACAAAAGATTGTGAGGATATGTCAAAAGGTTCCAAGGACAATACTAGACCGGCAGTCAAAGGAAGAACACCAAGACAAGTGTAGTTGGAAACTTCCTTGGGGAAGTTACTATATGTATATCCTCTACATCACATTCATTCAAGGCCTATTCATAAATATCCTTATCTATGATTTTTTCTTAAATAAAATAGAGACCTTTTCTATTCAATCTGTAAATAAACCCTTTATATTACACCCTTTTGTATGTAAAAAAGTATAAAAATAGTATTTTAAAAATACCCTATTTTGAACTCATGTGATGCACACATATATTCATGAGTAACCTACTCGAGGAAACTTCATACTAGTAATCAACAACAACAAGGAGATACCAAGATATTTTCATTGCAAAGAACCTAGCCACTTCAAAACACAATGCCCGAAGTTAGGTCAACTAATCCACTAAGGACAATTTCACATCAAAATTGAGCAATTTCAACCACCAAAGGGAAAGTTGCTAGAGTAACCTCCAAAGGGAGAAACAAATGAATAGATAAAGGTGAAGATATTACTTTAGAAGTAGACATGGAAAGAGCAATGGTACATACTGTTCTCTATAAGAAGGGCTCCAATTGCCAGTTCTCAATAATCTAGACCCTAGCAGCCTACTAAGGTAAAACCTTTAAGATGTTTATTGATTATGGAAGCACCCACTCATTTATCTCACCAAAGTTTGCAAAAAGGCTAGGAATAAACAATTATGTCCCTGCATCTAAGTTGTTAGTGGAATTGGAAAATGGGAAAGATACAATTTTATAAAAAAGGAGAGGTAGTAACCACTGAAGGCAAAGCTGCAAACCCTAGAATCCAACTAGCAAAAGCTTCTAGGATAATGAAGGGACTAAGAAAAGGACTACCTATCTACCTAATCAAACTGAATAAGATTGAGCAAGGAAAGGAAGCTACTAAAGAACCATCTTGGCTTGGGGAAGTTACTATGATATACATCCTTTATGTGATGTGCATTCAAGGCCTATTTAAAAATATCCATATCTGTGAATTTTTCTTGAAAAAAATAGAACCCTTTTCTATTAAATCTTTAAATAACCCCTTTATATTGCACCCTTTTGTATATAAAAAATCTATAAAAATGGTATTTTTAAAATACCTTGTTTTGAACCCACTTGATGCACATATATATTCATGACTAACTTACCCAAGCATCTTGGTTACGGGAATATGCAGATGTATTCCCTGAAGGACTCATAGAGCTTCCTCCACTAAGAGAAGTTGATCATGAGATTAAGCTAATACCAAGAGTTATGCCAGTGGCAAAGCAACCCTATCATATATCCATTCTAGAAGCCCTTGAGTTGAAAGAATGACTCAAGAAACTTTTGAACCATAGATACATCAGACCAAGTAATTCAACATGGGGAGCCTCGATACTATTCCAAAAGAAGGACAGATTCCTCCTCCTTTGCATCAACTACTGTGGGTTAAACCAAGTAATGATCAAGAACAAGTATCCAATTCCAAGTATAGACGAATTACTTGACCATCTTTAAGGTGAAATTATCTTCTCAAAGATTGATCTAAGATCAAATTATTGTCATATAAGAATCAAAGAAGAAGACACTCCACAAGACTACATTTAACATAAGGTATAGCCATTATAAATTCATTGTGATGTCTTTTGGATTAACCAATGCACCTGTAGCCTTTAATAGGCTGATGCAAGACATCTTTGGGTCCTATCTTGATGACTCTGTTCTTGTATTATTCGATGACATCCAAACCTACTCAAAGAGGTATGAAGATCATGAAATGCAACTCTGAGTTGTCCTTGAAACAATGAGAAAGAACAAGATTTATACCAAGAAGAAGAAATGTGCATTCTTCTCAAGAGGCAGATTGAGTATCTTAGATTTATAGTCTCTAATAAAGGGACTATGCTAGACCTTGGCAAGGTTAAAGATGTACAAGAATGGATGCCCCCAAGGACAATTAAGGAAGTCTAAAGTTTTTTGGGCTTGATAGGATGGTACATGATCTTTATCAAGGACTATGCCTTGATTGTTGCACCCTCTTTGACTCATTTACTCAAGGAACAAACTGCCATTGTATGGACTCCCATTGAAGAATCTAGCTTTGAGAAGCTTAAATAGAGCTTGATCACATCTCTTATTCTAAAATTGTCCCACTTGAACCAAGAATTTGAAATTTTCTCACTAATGTAAGCTCTCTTGCATTAGGTTGTGTGCTCATGTAAGAAGGCCATCTGATAGCCTATTCTTAGAAAGGTGAAGATTCATGAGAAGAACTATTCTACCCATAATCTGGAGCTACTTGTTGTAATTCATGCTCTCAAATTATGGAGACACTATTTGCTTGGCAGAAATTTTACCTTAGACACTAACTATAAGAGTCTCAAATGGATCCTTACTCAACCAAACCTAAACATGAAGCAACAATGATTCCCATGATTCTCCTTTCTTAAGACGTCCAAGCTATATGCAAAGACTCTCAACACTATAGAAAGAAGCTTTCGTTGGAAAAACCATCAAAGGAGATGTGCTTAAATATGTCACTAAATACTTGAGCTACTAATGGGTAAAGGTTGAGTATGTTAAGATGCTAAGAAAGCTCCAACCACATGACATCCCATAAATGTAAGAAACTAGGAAGAATAAGGATTTAGTGCGTAAATAATATTGATGTCATGCCACACTGACATTGGTTTAAAAGAAGGGGACATATAATTTTTCTCATCTTTTGACACATTAATATATTACTGTCTTTCTTCTGATTACCTTGGTCTCAGCTTCAATGGCTTCTTTCTCTTTCATAACTTTGTCTCTCCTATTCTAGTATTTCTCTCTCCTGATCATTCTCTTTTTCTCACTTCTGCACTTCTTCTTGTCTCTCTTCTATAGACTTCTCTTTCCTCTTTCTCTCTCTCTAGTTCACTTATTGACAAGTGGTATCAAAGCATTGGTCTTTGATCCATTTTTCCTTCTATTTCAGTCCAATTTTTCACCATAAAAACCAATTTCAAACAAGTACTATAGGTACTTGACATAGAGAGTGACTAGCAGAGGTTTACAGATAATCTACACTTAGCAGGAGACAATATTTGGATATCTTCAAGGTCAGATATGGCGGTGGAAGGCTAAAATAGCAGGTCATCATAAATTTACATGCAATTTTGAGGTAACTAGGTTAAATGGGAGTTAATCGGGCTTAGAAGGAAAATAAAGCCACTACAAAGGAAATTCTCCTAATACAAATTGATCCTCTAGTGGTTCTTCCTCATATTGAAGTTATCATTGAGGATATTGATCCTCCTTCTTTGGTCATTCAGAGGAAATGTCTCAAGCAAGTGGCTAAATTAGTACCAACTTCCATTCTTGAGTTCTAGTTCTTGTCCAATCTTGTAGTCAGTTGCTTGCTTTCCTTACAATGCCCAATCTTTTTAAAGCACATAGAGATGGTACTCTAGATATTTCAATTCCTTCTATGCAACGTCTAGTGACAAGAGATGCAATTCCATTTTTGTGCAAAGACATTCAAAGCTCTATTGAACTCTCAGTTACTACTTGTATTCAGCAACTCTATTCTTCTTTTTTATGAGGAGGTACATCAGTCCAAGGAGTAGTTGAATAAGGCTAATACTAAGCTAGCCGCTACCATAGAAACATTTTCTAACTCTGTACACAAATGGAGCAACAAACTAAGTTCATTGATGCCTAGAAAGAAGAGATGTCTATTTTGCAAGCTCAGTTGGCAGATACCAAATCCAAAGTAGTTATTGTGGACTTAGGAGAGGAATAGGTTGTTGAAGGAAGCCTAGGAGCTGAAAGCTTTGATAGTTATCCAGATAGAAGAGCTCAAATTAGTCCAACACTATCATAGACCAAAATAATACTCAAATCCAATAGCTTAAGGAATAAAACATAATGTTAGCGAGTTTGGGAATCTCCTAGTTTCCATTTTTTCAATACTAATTTATTGGCTCGCTCCCGTGTTCTACTTCTTAGAGTCCTTCTGTGCAATGAGTTCCTTTCTTATCCCTTGTAGATTTAGCTATTATTCAAAGAAATGCGACATTATGTCCTTTATTCTAGGCAAAGATGGAAAGGCTTCAGTCAAGAATGGATTTGTTATGGAATTGTTTTGAGTAGTTCCAATAATCTATTCCTCCAGATCACTCCTTCTTTTTGCACTATTAGCAATATAAGTTAGAATTTTATATTAAGATTTCCATGATGGATCAATCTCCTCCAAAGGATAGCTATAGTGGAGCTTGGTCTTTTGATTAATCTTTCCATGATGGATCTATCTCCTCCAGAGGATAGCTATAGCGGAGGTGGTTAGAATGGTTTTGGAAGATTTAATGACTCCAAATACCATGCTTATGTCGTACATGTACTTGCAAGGTGATTTGTTAATCCTAGATAATGAATATTTGTCTTGGTATTTTAGAGATGTGGTATTGCAAGCTATTTTATATTCAAACATTTGGAGTTTTAGATAGATCAGATGTTCTAGTCATATTTCTTCAAAGTGGTTGATTGCCTTGAAACTTCTTGGAATATGATGATTGATTTTGTGATTTTGAATCAACGTTAAACCAAAGCCTTTGCTCATGTGGAAAGCACTAATTAAGTGAGGATGGATATCTTAGCCTACCTTTTCAAAAAAACTCCATTTGATTCATCTTTCTTTGTTGCCTATCATCGCAAATCTATGCTAGGTCCATCAATGCCTTGTTTATCTCATTATCAACAAATGACCCATAGATATGAAGCCTACCCTTCTATATATCAATCTACTCCAAAGATTATTCTACCCCTTATTTTTCAACCCCAAGATGCCCCTCAAATCCCTATTTTCACATGTTGTTCTTTTATCGAGGAGGATCGTGTCTTTTTCTCTCCTCCTTCTTGTCCTTCCCCACCTACATTTTTTTTTTCACTTGTTGAACATACTTATTAACAACCTTTTTAGCTGATTCCCCCTACTAGACTATCCTTCTTTAACCCATTACTCCTTTTATGATTTTGTTTATCCATACCTTCACCCTTTCTTGCTTGTTTCTCTTCCCTCTCTTACCACTTTTATCCCTCATCCCCCTCAGTTGGTTAGTGGCTACACACGCTATGATCTCAAGATTCTTAGACGTTTCTGTGATTGTATATTCAAATTGTTCGAGAAGATACTTTTTTTGGAGATTCGCGGTGATGAGATAGATTGATGAATGTAGATGAAGAATTCTCATATCCTTTAAGAGTTTCTTTAAATTTAGTTGGTTTGATAAAGTATTGTTCCTGATCTCTTGTTTTGGGATTTTTCCTTAAAAATAAGATTAGATACAATTTTTCTTTTTTGAAGATGAAGCAAGAGCCCTAATTGGTTGCTACTTGGCTATTTGAAGATAAAGTGATGAGCTATTATTTTAAACTTTTATTCTCTTTTTTTAAGGTCACGCGGATGCTCCTTAATTAAGTGTGGGGATATGTTGAGGATTGATATGACTGTGTTTTGGTTAATTTTTTTGAATTTTGAATGATTGTTGTATAATTTGAATGATAAATAATTGATTTGGAAGTTTTTGCAAGAGTTTTGGATGAGGTTGAATTGATTTGAGAAGATCGTGATGTTTTTCAATGGAGATATGATGTGTTGAAAGGTTCTATTGAGTGCTTGATAGGTTCTAATTGGTTATGTTTAACTTTTGTTTTATTCTGATTTCTTTTTGTATGAGAGGTTGGAATGATGATTGATGGATTTTAAGAGTGTTTGGAAGATTATTGAATGATTCTTGTTGGTTTTGAATGGTTTTAGTTGAGCTAAATGCTTTCTGATGACCTTTTGTATGGTATTGTAGACCTTCTATTGACCTTAGGTAGAGCTTTTGTAGATCCTCTATATGCCTCTGTAAGTGTTCTGTGGGATGAATGTGTATCTTGGAAAAGTTTTCTAGTCTTGGAAAGAGATGAATAAAAGGTTAAAGTAGCTCAAAGAAGTGGAAGAAGTGGGTGCTGAAAACTCAAGTAAAGACTGAAGTGACAATGACACTATTGAGCTACGAAAGAACACTGTAGTTGCTCTGATGACCCTTCATATCAGACATGCCTCTTGGGAGGGGTATCCACGAACAAAGAGGGATTATGGATAGTTATTATTTATTATTCTAATGTACTATTGTGAGAGAGTATATGTGAGAGAGATAGAGTATGAGAGATAGCAAATTTTCTATGAGAAACATTGTATCTACATAAGAGACTATGAAGACATTGAAGATGAAATTTATGTGATGAAATTCCATTCAAAATGAAGCATTCTTTTGTGTTATCTTGTTCTTTTGATGGTTTATATGAAGAATGTGAAGATTATGTTGAAGCTTTTTTGTGATAAATCCATAGAAGAATTGTTATATGATGCTGCATGAAGATTTGAAAAGATTGGTATTGTTTTTCTTCTTGTGGTTGATTAAAATATGAAGAACGTGCTTGTTGATGATACAAGATCGATTTTCTTGCAATAGATTCCCCATTTTCTTGGTGTCTCTCGTGGGTCCCATCTCTATACTAGACAAGGCAATTGTTGATTGTTTCTTACTACTCCAAAAGTAAGACCTACCAATGAAAATTATAAAGCCACTAGTAGATCTCCTTTTTGAGATACTACTAGCCTAATTTGCATCTCTCCAATTATGCAAGTCCAATGGTATGCTTGTACCATAGAATAAGATATAATCCAATGTGGACTTGACATAGAATAATGTGTACTATACTACATCCAAATGTGGCTTCTATGGAAGCTACATAAATTGACTCCCCAAACAAACTCTATAGTTTGGGTTTTACCTAGTGATTGTCAAATAGATAAGGCTACATGCAATTTTCTGATACATAGTGATATCCTCAATTAAGCTATCTACATATGCACTAAGCTTAGCATTAATATTCAAAGATATAAAAATGGGCTTAAAATTAGCTATGCCATACTTCTTTACCATATCCAATGCATACTATCTTTGTGACAACTATATACCCTCTATAGTCTTTATTATCTCTATGTTGAGTAAATAGCATAGCTCTCCTAAATCCTTCATCTCAAATTCGGTCTCTTGAGGAGACCCTTCACATGGTCAATCTCTATCTCACATCACCCATAATGATCAAATGATCCACATATATAGTAATGTCCATAATACTTGCATCGACCTCATAGATCTAGAGTGAATGATTAGCATGTGCTTTACAAAATCTAAAGGTAACAAGGTATTCTGTAATCCTATCACGCCATGCCCTAGGTGCTTGCTTTAGCCCATACAAGAGACCTTATGAGGCTTGCACATATAATTTGGATGACTCTTGTCCACATAACCAGGTGGCTACTCTATATAAACTTCCTTTTGCAACTCCCCCTGCAAGAAAGTATTTTTGACATCCATTTGATGCATGATCTAAGCTTTTGATGCAACCACTACAATGATAGAATTTTAGTGGACATTTTAGCCATTGGAGAAAATTTATTCTCATAATCAATACCATGAGTTTGCATATACATTTGGCAAATAATCATGCCTTATGTACTCAATAGATTCATGTGACTTGATCTTGTAAACCCATTTATAGCCAATAGCTTTCTTGCCTTCAGGTAAGGGTACCAACTCCCATGTGTCATTCTCCTTAAGTACAACCATTTTTTCATCCATAGTATGATCCCAATACTTATTACTCTTTGTATCCTCAAAATAAGTGGGTTTCACATGCTACACAACCTTAGCCATGTATGCATTGTGATGAGCTATATAGCTATGATATGTCAAACATTGTATAGGCTTTCTTACTCTACTTGATCTACATGGACCTAGATCACTACTAGATGTTTCAATATCCTCTTGTGCCTTCTTCATACTAGGTGTTTTAATAAATGAAATCTCAAACTCCTCATCCAAGATTTTCTTAGAGCTAAGTAAATCAACATCAATATGAGAGAAACCTGATTATACATCTATCATAATAGGTGAGTCCTCAACTTTCTATTTACCTTTTCTTAATATCTGTGATGTACTTGGTGGATTAACATGTGACATCAATCTACTACTCCAAGGTCTATTGATAGAAATCATGACTACGAGACTCTTGTGGTCTACTTAATGTATGTGACTACTAACCTATTTTTTGCATAGCTACACTCTCATGCTCATTAGTAACAATTGAATTTTGCACATTACTATACTAACTACTCATTTCATTAAAAAAAACATCACTACTAACCCTTAGCTCATGCATAATAGGGCTATAACATCTATATCCCTTATACTTGAGTCCCTAGTATCAACATGGAGAAAGCTAATGATACATTTGTCTTAATATGTGAGTCCCCAACTTTATTTTTACCATTTCTTAACATATGTGATGTACTTGTGGAGTAACATGTGACCTCAATCTACCACTCCAAGGTCTATCAATAGAACCATGACTAGGAGACCCTTGTGGTCTACTCAATGTCTGTGACTACTCACCTATTTTTTGCATAGCCATACTCTCATGCTCATTGGCCCCAATTGCATTTTGCAAATTACTATAACAAGTACTCATTTTATTTTAAAAAATATCACTACTAACTCTTAGCTCATATGTAATAGGGTTATAATATATGTATCCCTTCTACTCAAGAGTCCCCAACGTCAACATGAGAGAAACTTGATGATACATTTGTCATAATAAGTGAGTCCTAAACTTTCTATTTACCTTTTCTTAACATATGTGATGTACTTAGTGGAGTGACTTGTGACCTCAATCTACCGCTCCAAGGTCTATCAATAGAACCATGATTAGGAGACTATTATGGTCAACTCAATGTGTATGACTACTCACCTATTTTTTGCATAGCCATACTCTCATGCTCATTAGCTCCAATTGCATTCTCCACATTACTATACTAACTACTCATTTCATAAAAAACAACATCACTTCTAACTCTCCACTCACATATAATAAGGTTATAACATCCATATCTCTTCTACTCAAGACAATATCCCACAAATACACATTTTTCTACTTTGGGATCCAATTTACTACACAACTCATTAGGAATATGCACATAAGCAATACATCCAAATACATTCAAATGGAATAGATTTGGCTTTTTACCTATAAACTTCTCTTTGGGTGTCATACCATGTACAATAGTAGTGGGTGTCTTGTTTATAATGTATACAACAGTAGCAAACAACTACTTGAACCCAAAAGTAATAAAGAGGAAAGTTTCTTTTTGACATCAATGCATGAGCCACCTCTCCAATATGCCTATTTTTTCACATTGCAACTCTATTTTGTTGCAAAGTATATCTATATATATATTACCTCTGTTTAGCATTTTTGTGAAAATTTTTAGGAAACTCATAGGAAAGATATTCTCCCCCTCCATCCAACCTTAGGTATTTAATATGTAACCCTATCTCCTTCTCAACCAAAGTCTTGCTTGTAAAGTGACTGAACATCTCACTTTTCTCATTCATAAAGTTAACTCATACTTTGTAAGTATGATCATTAATTAAAGAAATATAATATTGGTAACCACTCAAAGTTATAGCCTTTGTAGGATCCCACACATCATAATGGATCAATTCAAGTGGATTCTCTATTTGCATACATGCTTTTCATGTGAAAATGCATGCCGTGCTTACTTTTCAAATTGATGTGCTTTACATCATTTATGTATCTCATGAACTCGAAACTTGGGAAAACCATCCACAATCTATTTTGACTATATGTCTTTCAATTGATGCATATTCACATGACTAATTCTCTTATGCCAATTTCAATATTAGCCACAATATCTGAACCTTGTGTAAACATGGTATCATCTATTTTAGGTAGACTTACATCAAGAGTAAACAATATGCTAGCACGTTTCTCTTTTGCAATCAACCTGTAATATTTTTTAGGATATTCTACCTAACAACCATCAGATGTGAACGAAACTTGCAGTCCTTGTTCCACATTTGACCAACAGAAACCAAGTTTCTAATAATATTTAGTATGTGTATCATATCATCCAAGTACTTAGTTTTTCCATTCTCTACACTCAAATGAACATTTCCAACATGAGTAATGGGGTGAGCTATATCATCCCCTATCTCCACATAGATTAGAGACTCTAGACTACACATCTCTCTAAACCACTCTTTGTGAGAAGTCATGTGGTTAGAGGCACTTGAGTCTATATATTGTTCTTTGATTAACCATCATCAATTATAGTATTCATAAAGTGCTACATAACAAATAATTGTTCACTTCTATCATCATTATTTTTGCTGTTGGATGCATAATTGCCTTGTTGCTTTTTTTCATTTCTAATTTCAACCTTTCATTTTAAAGTAGTATTCAGAAATATGGCCTTTCTTACCATAATGCCAATATTCCATACTATCAACAAAATTATGTTGCCTATTAGAATCTGCAACTTGGCCTCCTTTGACTGTCCCTTCCTCAAGACTATCCTCCTATGTTTAACTATGCATCATAACTTTAACCATGACTACCACCTTAGCCTTTGCTAGTATAGTAGAATATATGTTTTGAATTGTTCTTGCTTTGAAAAGAAGAGGAATCCAAGCCAAGGTTCTTCCCCTCAAATATCAGCATAGAGATCAAGTCTACATAATTAGAAGTATCATCCCTTATACTCATAGATGACCTAAGGCTCCTGTATTCATCTCCAAATCCATCTAAGTATAAATGCACACTATCATTATCATTAGCTACCACACTGATAGATCCAAGAGCTTCCATGATACTCTTAATCTTCAAGGCATAATAATTAATGGACAAGTTCCCTCTTTTCACTTGGTTTAGCTTTGACTTGAGCTGTAGTTTTCTGGTCTTTGTGTTTACTTCGAATAGTCTTGCTAGATTCTTATAACATTTAAAGAAATGGTATTTCTCAATATCCTTTGAATGCACGTTATATAAATGATATCTTTTGAGTAGACTCCTTGGGCTAATACCAAGTGTACCACCATTAAACATGTAGACTTTTTCAATGATTGCACAATAATAATTGCAATCTATAATTTGTATAAAGATGTTCTCTATGTTTGCAACCTAGTAAATACCTAAAACCTTACAAAGTGAAAATATATTATCTATGTATCTGTAAACAAACAACATAGCCAAAACTATAGTATATTTAAAATTTTCTTTTTCAAGACAACTTGTAGATCCAAAATGGAGGCCAAAATTATCTTAGATACTAGAATTGACAATGAAAAATACCTAAAGGGCTTATCTATACTATGCATACTATTCTTCTTACCCACAAGTTTTACTACAATCAAAGATTGCAACCTTGCAAGCCTCAGGAGCCTCTTGTAGAACAACTATAATCTAAGGCAAATCAAGCAAGGTGAAAGAGCTTATTACCCTTGCTTACTTGCTTGCATTTATTCTCCAATGCCTTGACCTCATCCTTCACTCAAGCTTTCCATAGCCATTGGATGGCTTTGATACTATGAAGATAGACAAGAGAGGAGAGGTGAAGAAACCAAGAGCACACACACAAAAACAATGAAGACTTGAGCACATCCCGGGGAGTCCATTGTAACGTGCCTGCCTATCGGCTGTCCAGGCACATTTTTAGCGGTCCATCAAGAGACAAGTCTAAGTGACACTGCCAGGCACTCCCATGGAATGTTACGGGGTTTGTCGCCTAGGGTTTCTCGAGTCCGCCTCACAATGGAACGTTCGCAGCCGAACCCACTGGGATCAACATGAAATCGGGGTTCCTAGTAGACAAGGTCTCCTGACAGCATTCTAGCATCGGATCTTGCATATCCTACTTTACACAGAGATACCCAAGCCCAAGTAGACCCATGCCGCACTTGGTTGAAAGAGAATGGAAAACGCGAGGGATGCACCGCTCACCCTCTCTATCCGTAGGGCATAGTCCCATTCCGGTCCCCTAAAATGGCATGAAAGTGGTTCTAACCTAACAATACTTAAAGGACATATGATGGTAGAACATTGTGAGAAGCCTCCCAGTTTTCTGGGACCACCCTGCCGCCGTAGGATAGACCCGTGGGGGGTTCCACCCACCCACTTCCCTCAGTAGGAATTCTTTAGTTATTTAATAAGGTCCTATCGCATTTATGTGTGACATTTAAAGTTAGCTTCCTTAATTAAGACTTTCAGGAAATCAGGTTCATTCACGTAACTTATGGCATTAACATGAAAATAGTTCAGATAGGTTCCTTGGAAGTAAACTTTATATTAGCATTTTAACTAAGATACAAGCCTTGTCCAAAAAGGATGATTCTCGCAATCCGTGAAGACGAGTCTTATTTCCTCTAAGTTTCCACCCTTGTACTAGTAACAGGGCCTCGAGAATCTGTCTCGAGTCACATAGATTGATTGAGTAGGACTGGGAGGCAAGGAATTTACAACCAGATCCCTCATTGGCATCCAAGCATCCTCCTACATTCAAACTAATCCATGGAGAGACCTCTCGTGGTGGATTCGGTCCATGTTCCTGTCACGATTATTTAGAACCCCCTTGGCTAGGGTTGATGGTCAACTGGGGGTGGCTTGGCGCGCCCTCCATGAATTTAACCTTATTCATTATTCCAATGTCTTTTTTGAGTTTGGGTTATTCAATCCTTTCATAGACGATGTTCCTAAATTTACAAGCACAAACAACCATGAAGGCAAGTGCTCAAGTCATTTGCTAAGGTAGAGTCCCTATTTTTGAATGCTTAGTGTTCACCGTTCTTGGATCTTTCTTGCCTTGGTGTCAATTGCCATGACCTTCTGAGGGATAGAGAATATCTTCATTCTGACCTCATTCCTATGTGATAGGAGTGAGCAATTACGCTATTGGATTTATATCCGATAGTTTTCAGATGGTATATGCCCTAATTTGTTAGCCTTTAGTCCAGGGTTCTTATATTGGCATCACTGGTCTTAAATAACTCATTCTAGGGTTTTAATTGGTTATTTGGTAACCATTACCCCTCCTTAGAACTTTAACATAGTATCTAAGTTTGCCCTATGGTTTTATTCCCTCAAGATTTCATAACAGAAACTTGTGTTCATTCCTCCCGCAAGCCAGGAGTAAACTAAGCCCTTTGTAATCCTTGAGTAGTTGCGAGTATCGAATGTCACGTAGTGAATGGTTGTTCTTTCTTGCAGATACAACATTCGAGTTTTTCTTGTATTGACATCATTTCAACGAATTTATGCAAATCATAAGTTGTGACTCATGTTTTCAAGTGCTAAGTACATGAATTCATCATGCCTAACATAAACACAAAAAGCTAATTCTCTTTAAAGAATTATAGGATACAATCATCTTACACGGTCTTCTATATTTATATATATTAGTAGTCTAAGATGCACTCGCAAAAATTTGTGCCTAACAATCAATTTACATCCCATAAATGCTAAATCAAATCATAGCCTATCATGACCATCATGAACTAAATTCATATGCATCTACGATAACTACGCTTTATCATTCCACTCATAGGACAAGTCATCGTAGCGATACCTGCTTTTGGAGTGACGACTTGGCATTTATACCCGATAACCCATTTTTCAGTTCCTTTTACCTCTCAAGCATGCCAATGCTAGTGCATAAAACTAATGCTCCACCAACAAAATCAATAAAATCCTTGATTTGAGTGTGTGCCAATGCGAAGTCTTTTGTGAAAATTGTTCATTCTATAACATGCCTTAGTGCAATTAAACACAATTCCCAACATGATTTTATAATACAACCTAATTGGTGGTTTGCTATCATAGATTTTTGCATGAATAATTCTTCCTGCCTAATGTTGTCGATCTGCATTTATAAAAGTTTCCTAGTAGAGTAAGATTTATGGAATGCACCTGGTTTCCAAGTGTCGCGGTTCCTTGACCCATAGCCGGGGGGTCCACCTATAAGAAATCATCTATATAAAGTGCATTCAAAGGATATTAAGAAATACCTTTTCTTTACATGCTATAAGTCCTTAAAATGACTCCTTTTACTTCACTAAGCTTATGGGATTTTTTCAAATTGTAATTAAAAAATCTCTTTTATAAATATAATCCTATAAACTGTACTAAATTTAATACCCTTTATTCTGAACTCACATGGTATCTTACATGTTCTATAAGGTGGACTCCCCAGGCCCGTAACTCCATTAGTTGATGCGGGATTCACACTCGATTGGACCTTGCATCGTTTAGTTTGGCATTTCCTTCACGGATACACACATAGGCTACTAGGGAGTTGACTCCTCGTGGGAGAACGGCCGTGGAAACCCTCTCAAAAAGGGGGAAGGAATCTTGGAAGATTCTCCCTTTCCCTCTCTTCCTCTCCCTCTTTCCCTATCCCTTAGTGCCCTCTCTCTCTCCTTGTCTCTTTCTATCTCTCTCTCTCTCTCTCTCTTTCAATCCGACAACAGGAGGGGGAAAAGAAAATAAGGTGCCCCTCTCTCGCCTTAGGGGGGGATTTTATAGTATTATTGGGGGGGGGGGGGGGGGAGGGAATGGCGTGGCATGGAGCCCTCTTATCTCCATCTAAGCGGCCAAGTGGGACGCCACCATGTAGACTATGGTTGAGGGGGAGAAAAGGGATAGTGGGGGGGGGGGGGGGGTTTGGAGGTGGCACACATGTGCCCCTCCTCCCCGTCGTCATTCTCATTGTCACCCTCATCCTTGACATCATTTCCAACACCTCCAACTCTGTCATCAGGCACGACACTTCAGTGCAGATCCCCCTCCGTCCGCCAACTGGTGGTGTGGACAAGGGGGAGCATTAAAAAATTTTTCATTTAATTATTAGGGGGGTCTTACGAATCACAAGGATATTTTATCCTTCTCCCCTTAAGGGATCGAGATGTCCTCATCTCGAAAGGAATTGGGCGTATTGTTGGGAGAGAGTACTCTCATCAATCCATGTGGCATCTTCTTTTGGATAGTCCTTCCACTGGATGAGGTACTCTCTGAGAGTTCTACTTCTCAAACACTTTTCTAGAATGTCTAGGATTCTATCTGGCCAAAGCTCAAGGACTCCTTGGCTTGGCATTACAATCTTTTTATCTTTGAGTACATGGCTAGGATTGGATACATATTTCTTTAATAGGCTAACATGAAATACATTGTGAACCTTTACATTCTCGGGGAGTTGGAGTTTGTAGGCATTGGGCCCCAGGAATTTGAGGATCCTATAGGGTCCGCAATACCTTGGACTCAGTTTCTTAAATTCTCCCAATGATAAGGAACTCTTCTTGGGTCGTACATGAATAAAAACCATATCTTCCTCTTTGAAGAGTTGCTCTTGTCTATTTAGATCAGCATAGGCTTTCTGCCTATCCTTGGTGGATCTAATGTCTTGTCTAATAGCCTTGACTTACTTATCCATTTCCTCAAGAATTTACTTGGAAGATTCTACCCTTAAGATAGGATCTAAACAATTCCATGGAGTACCACAATCATGCCCATACAATGCTTGAAAAGGTATCGTTTGAATGCTTTGTTAGTAGGAAGTATTCTAAGAAAACTCTACTAATGGTAGATATTGGATCCATTTCTTGGGTTCAAAATAGCAATATGCTCTAAGAATATATTCAGTGACTTGGTTGACCCTCTCTGTTTGGCCATCAGTTTTAGGGTGATAGATTGTAACACCATATTGGGGAATATGGGAATTTCCCATAAGTTTGGGACACGTGGTCAAATCTTTGGATTTGTCATAACTTGAACACTATAACTCCAAATTGAGCGGTCTATAACTCAATAGATTCCATTTTTCAAGCACTTTCCAATGATAGGTCACATCATATTGTTTTGAGAAACTTATGGGCATGTTATCCAAGTGCCACTTTTTTAGTATTCAAAAAATAGGAATTGGGAGATTCCCAAACTCACTAATATTGTGTTCTATACTGAAACAACGTTGACTCTCAATGGCCTTGAATATCCCTCTCCATAAGTGAGATGTGAAGAGGGAGTTGCGGTCACTAATGATCCTTCTAGGAAACCCATGGAGTATGAATATCTCCTTGATGAATAATCTGGCAATATCTGAAGCTTTATAGTTTGTCTTGCTTGGAATGAGGTGTGCAACCTTCGTGAGCATGTCTACTATAACCATAATTGACTTGTATCCTCCTTGAACTGAGGGTAACCCAACAACAAAGTCCATGCCGATAAATTCTCACTTCATTTGGGGAATGTCAAGAGGTTGCAGCTTCCCTAGAATCTTGAAATGCTCTGCCTTAATGTGCTAGCAAGACAAACATTTCGCGACATATTTGAGTGCATCTCCCTTAAGTCTTTCCCAATGGTAGCTCTTTTTGACCGTATTGAGGGTCTTGATATATCTGGGATGGCCTGAAAAGGGGGAGACTCTCATTACAATTTCCTTATTCTTCCATTGATACACACATAAACACTAGAGTGTGTAGTCTTTTACACTTTTACAACCCTATACAAGAGCCACCTACTAGAGGGCAAACTCCTCTTTGGGAACCATGCACAACAACCATAGTTAATCATGGCCTAAATCATGGGTGCAAGAGCCAAGATAATATACAAGGTAATGATCTTGAGTAGTAGATACAATAAAATATACAAGGGACATATTTTAGACTAGCTTATTAAGATAGGAAATGATATCAATTACACCTTTCGAGAGATTTTGAGAAATCACCTCTGACAGTGAAATAGAAGCATGGATATACTATTCTCCCTGTTACGTGACAGTCACATAGACAAAGCAGAGACAGTATAGAGACAGTGCAGATACAGAACAAAGATAGTACAAAGGCAGAGTAGATACAGAGTGGATATAGAACAGAGACAGAGTGGATACAGAGACAATAATAGATACAGAGCCATAGCTAGAGGCAGAAGCAGAGTCAGAACTGGTGACAGAAGCAGAAGCAGATGCAGAGGCAGAAGATCTATTCTTCTCCTATAGAGCCAGTGCAGAAGTAGAGATAGAGCCTCCAGAGAAAGAGGATGAAAATGATGAGGAAGAAAATGAAGCAGGTTATGCAAGTGCAGATGAAGAATTTCCTCTGATAGAGGATGATCTTGTTGATGTCCCTACAGAGACCTCAGAGGCCGAATATCTCAGGGTACTAGATGGAATGACCAAGTATGCAGAATCTGTATAAGCAATGGATTAAAATCATAAAGATTAAGTTCACCAATGGCTCCTATTGCCCTGATCGTTCAGTCCAAAGAAAAGATGATGATGATGCCCCCTGCCAACAGAAGCCAAAGCCCTCAGAGCCACGGTCTCTAGAAGGTCCGTGCTATGTGACATTCCTGGACGCATCTTCTGAAGATGAATCCTTGAGTCTTGAAGAAATCACTACTCACACAGAAGCAAACAAAGCTCTAATATCCTTCTAGTAACCTAACCAGACGAATGAGTCATCTATTCAGAAGGAGGACACTGGTTCTAGTGGGACATCAAACAAGGATACTACTCTCTTGAAAGAGTCAGACCTCTATCCAGAAGCAATCCGTGGGACTTTTATCCGTGAAGTGGAAGGTGAAAGACAAGATACTGAGGGTACTGAACGTCACCTAAAAGTGGGTCTCAATCTTCTAGAAGAAGAATTAGTGGTCCTATGAGACCTACTCAAGGAGAACTTAGACGTGTTTGCTTGGCCATATAAAGACCTAAAGGGGATTGATCCCATAGTATGTCAACATCATAATGATCTAGAGCCTGATGCCAAACCTGTAAGGCAAAGACAAAGACGGATGAATCCTAATTACTCTACTCTGGTGAAGGCCAAATTATTGAAACTTCTTGAAGAAGAGTTCATCTATCCCATGGCTAACAGTGAATGGGTTTCGCCCATTGTGGTAGTACCCAAGAAGAACGGGAAACTTTGAATATGTGTTGACTTTTGAAAGCTCAATTCGAAGATGAAGAAGGATCATTTCCCTATCCCTTTTACAGACCAACTGTTGGACACAATGGCAGGCCATGAGCTTTATTTCCTCTTGGATGGATTCAGCGGATATAACCAAGTCCAAATCGTAGAAGAGGACCAATCCAAAACAACCTTCACCACAGAATGGGGGACCTATGCCTACAGAGTGATGCCATTCGGGCTCTGTAATGCTTTTGCCACCTACCAATGGGTAATGATGGCCGCCTTCCAGAATTATCTATATGATTTCATTGAGGTGTATCTTGATGACTTTTGTGTCTATAGTTTGATCCGTGAGCACTAGGGATACCTAGAGCAATGTTTTGACAGATGCGGAGAGTATGGGATCTCTCTCAACCCCGACAAATGTGTCTTTGGCATCTCCTTAGGAGTTCTATTGTGCCATATTGTCTCGGCACAAGGGATTGCAATAGACCCGGTGAAGATTGAGAAGATTGCCGCTTTAACAGCACCAACAAACCTCAAGCAATTGAGAGGATTTCTTGGCCATGTGGGCTATTACACAAGATTTATTGCACATTTTGCAACTAAGGCAGCCCCTCTGTACAAGCTCCTAAGGAAAGAAGCTGATTTCCTTTGGACGGATGACTGTGAAGAAGCCTTTAATACCCTAAAACAATGCCTGATCCAAGCACCTATTTTGCAGCCTCCAGATTGGACGAAGGAGTTCCATGTGCACACAGATGCATCAGTTGAAGGGCTAGGTGTTGTCCTATGTCAAAAGGGCCCCTCTAAATTAGATCAACCGATATATTATGCAAGCTGAAAGGTCACTAATAGGAAATGGAACTATACAGTGACATAGCTTGAGTGTTTGGCAATGGTGTTTGCACTGGAGAAGTTTCGACACTATCTATTGTCAACGCATTTCAAGTTCTACGTGGATCATGAAGCCCTGTCCTTTCTTGATGAACAAAGCAGATGTTAAAGGACGACTGATGAGATGGTTGCTCCTATTCTAGGAGTTCAACTTTGAAGTAGTCACTAAGCCTGGTCGTTCCCATGTCCTAGTTGATCATCTATCATAGATCCCTCAAACAGAAAAGAGGAACAGGATGATCCAGACCTTCCTAATGCTTCCTTGTTTCTAGTTGAAATAGTTACTCCCTGGTATGCAGACATAACCAATCTCCTAGCAACTCAACAATATCCTCCTGGCATCTCAAGCTGTGAGAAGAAGAAGCTTCTGTTAGAATCAGCCCCCTACACTTTGTTAGGCGGTGCAATGTACAAGAAAGGCAAAGATGAAGTGCTACGAAGATGTGTTGTAGGAGATGAAATCGGCATAGTATTGAAAGCATGCCATGACGAACCATGTGGTGGACACTTTGCAGGAGAAGCAACAGCCATGAAGGCTTTGTTAGTAGGATACTGGTGTGGCTGACCCTCCATAAGGATGCATATGATTATTGTAAGAGATGTGATGCTTGTCAGCGAATGGGGAAACCCATCAAAACAAGTGCCATGCCATTTCAACCCATTCTCCCCCTAAAGCCGTTTGAGAAGTGGGGGATTGATTTTGTGGGTCCCATTGATCCCCCTACTAGACGGAATCAGAACAGATACATCCTAGTGTGTACGGATTATGTCACAAAGTGGTGTGAAGCTAAATCCCTGAAGCGGGATGATGGTAATAGTGTCGCCCTATTCATGTACGAGAATATCACCACCCATTTTGGCAGTCCCCTCGAGCTGGTAAGTGATAGGGGTACTCATTTCCTTAACAAAATCATGGAGGAGCTGACTAAACTGTATAAGATCCGCCATCGTAAGTCCACTCCTTACTACCCTAGAGCCAATGGCCAAGTTGAAGTCACCAATCGTATCCTCTCTGCTCAATTTCGACAAGAATGATTGCTACATATCGTCACGAGACTGGGACGATCGACTTACAGAGGCCCTCTCGGCGTATAGAACCTCCCATAAGGCAACAACAGGACAGACCCCTTTCCAGCTAGTGTATGGTATAGAAGCTGTCTTTCCTGTTGAGCTGGACACAAGAAGAAAAAAAAGAAAAAAAAATAAGGAAAAAGAAAACAAAAGAAAAGAAAAAGAAAAAGAAAAAAAAAACAAAAATGTTATGGGAGAAAAGGAAGAAATTCCCTATCATAGCAAGCCTCGTTCCAAGAAAAGGTGGAAACACCCTTGGGTGGGAAGCTGACTGTGGAAAAGGTGGTAACACCCCACAATTCAGGAGAGCTGACTCACCAACAAAATCTTTCTGGCAAGTAATTTGAAGCCACCTCCCTTGGTGCGCTGTTTCTGCAATATCAGTCCATCTGCCCTTCTTAACAGACGACTCTTCTTACAAGTCATTGAAGTACGAGACTTGTTGGCTGCCTCCCTGGGTATCCCTCGTTCTCAAGATCTTGACGACAACAACAGCCGACATGATCTTCATCACCAACCCCTTGAGTGATGTGAGCTTTCATCCTAACATGATGGGGATGTGAGTAAGGGCTGCCCTCTGTATCTATCCGAGTGTGAGACAGAGGATGGGGTGAGTGACTAGTCTTTTCCTTTAAATCAAATGAGAGGTGAGTTGTGTGAATAGAGTGTTGCACGCACGGGATGGGCCTCTCAATGCATAATGCACGATTTGTTTCTGTGCACTGCACCATAAGGCTCCCTCGCCTTCCTTCTTGCACTGTATGCCGACACAGGGTGGGATGCACAGTTGCACTATCAAATGTGCACAAGGCATACAACCTCTGCACAAATGACAATGAGGATTACATCAATGGGTTTCAGGAATGGGCTAACCTCTATATCTATCAACAGAGCGTGAGACAGAGGGTGGGCCGAGTGTGACTGGAGTTTCTTTAATCAATTACCGAGAGGTGAGAATTGAGGGACGTTACGATCTTTGGAGTCAGGTATGTTCCCATTTCCTTATGCACCCACGGGCTGGGTTTCTGCCATTAGCACAGGCATATCACTCTGTTCTATACACTGCACTACAAGGCTCCCTGGCCTTCCTACTTGCACCTATGCTAGACAGGGTTAGACGCACTGATGCACCATCAATTGTGCACCCTGGCATAATCCCTCTACATCATTCCTTTGTCGATTCCAAAACCAAGTGTGAGCTCTAGGATTTCATCCTTATTTCCTTGAGTAATATTAGTCATGGGGCGAGTTCCTGCTCTTTCAATCCATTTGAGTGATCGTGAGTTGAGTGTAATATCCCTCGTCATCGACAAATTTCCTATGATTCCTTCAACCAACTACCTCCCTAGGTGCTGTCACTTGGTCCCTGCCACGAAGGACGAAGAACATGTGTTGTGAAGACACCTTGTTACCTCTTGCAGCCGACAACGCCTCCAGACGCAACCTCGATAGTCGACATTCCTTCTCGACAATATGGGCCAAGTTTTTCTAACACTACACCTTTTGTTTGTAAGTACTGGTCATGTTTTAAGTGTGGGGATGTTTGTGGTTGGTCTGATGTGAGGGACCAAGTCCTTTATGTTTGGTTTACCCTTCCTGCTAAGGTCTTAAGTATGGGGACGCGTCCCTACACGTCTATGTTGCATACCCCCATGCATACACCTTGTTTTAATCATGCATCTATACCTGACTTCATTTACCTTGATGGGGTCCCTTCCCCATCCTTACGTTCCATTTTACCCTGTCCTAGGGGTTGTTCCTTAACTGTTTGCCCTTATTCTTGGTTTTGCGCTTCTTTCATACGAACGGACCTTACATTCACCAGAAGCTCAATCCAACCTTACAACCCTGTTCATCCCTTTGAATTGCCTATTTTTCCCTTTTACCAACCCCTGTTCCGATGCACAATTCTCAAGTTATTAATTTTTGAAGTAATTCTCGTAAATGGGACAGTTTTCCATGTAAACGCATCTTTATTGCTTCGGAATCCTGATCTGATGAGTTAGTCCTATCTTAATATTTCTCCTTGATATTTTTCCTTTTTATTCCATGTCATTTTGTTGCACGGTTCATCCGTTATTAATTTTTGCGGGTTTTGGAGTCTTTTTTGTGCCTATTTTTCACATTTTTCCATGTGAACCTGCCCTATTTTCACCGGCATTCCAGTTTTATTTGACAACCGTGTCCTGCCAGCCTTTCCCCCACTTTTTCTTTTTCCCTCCCCCCTTTTCCAACTGTCAGATTTTTAGTTATTAATTTTTCTAAGCATTTTTTAATACATTTTTCGTGTTTTTTCCATGTGAACCCCTCCTAATTTCCCCCAAACTGAGTTTTGATGCACCATTCTTCTGAATCCCTTTCTTCTGGACATTTTTCCTTTTTCCTGCCTGCTATTCTGATGCACGATTTTTCCCGTATTAATTTTCGAGTCCATTTTCGGGCCCCTTTTTGGGGTTTTTCCCATATAAACGCGTCCTATCTCGATCGAAACCGTGTTTTGATGTGATACGGTTGTCGGACACGTTGTTCTGAACACTTTTCCTTCTTTTCCTACTTCATTCCGATGCGCGGATTTTCCGATATTAATGCTCGTATGTGTTTTCGCATTTTTTTTAACATTTTTTCCATGTGAACACCCTGATTTTGTCCCGAAACCAGTGTTGCATGTTTCCAATATTTTCCCCTCGTCCCCCGGCCCATTTTTCCCTTTTACGGATTTTTGATCCGACAAACGGTTTGACTTTTATTAATTTTTCTTTATTTTTCCCGTTAACTATGTTTCACGCCTCGTGCGTGAATGCGCCTGTTTTTTGTTTTACACACCTCGGGATGCCCCATGGCATCCGTGGCTCGCGCGTCCCTATCCCTTACCCCTCATGCTAAAAAACGGTGATCAAAGAGAGTGAAAGGAAGGCTCTAGTCTTGACCTAAAGAGTCCCACCCCAACGAGAATAAGTCTTGACCCAAAGAGTCCCACCCCAACGAGATTAAGGCATTGTGCCAAGGGTGTCACTTTGGACTACTCAAGGACCTAGGAGGATCACGAAGGTGATGGATATTTTCTTTGAGTTGCCCAAGAGGTCACCCCAATGAAATCAAGACATTAGACCAAGGGTGTTGCAATGGATTGCTCACAAGCTTGCAATGATCGTGAAGGCAATGATTTTTGTTTGGTGGATGTTTGTTTGGTTGACTTGGCCCAATAGTTCATACAAAAGTGAGACTCAAAGTACAAAACCACAATGAAGGGTGTGGATGTAAAGAGTAGACGAGGGTAACTGCCTAACTAGTGTGGTAGTTGCTTGGGATCTTGTATGAGCAATGAATGCTCATAATGCTCCACTTGATGAGGTAAAAGGAAACATGATGCTTAATGCATGGTTTTCCATTTGGAAGAGCTGAGTTTGAGAAGTAGTCACTATGGTAGTATCATGTTTTAATTTGAATTGTACAAAAGGGGCCATGAAAATGCACATTCGATTCAAATTTTAGATTTATAGAGGGGATATAAATACTGCCTTAAAATTTCACAAAAGGGGTATATAAACTGGTGAAATTTTTTTAAAAAGGGGTTTTTAAAGTATCCTTTGAACGCACGTTATATAGTGTGCTTCTATAAGGTGACCCCCCGAGTATGGGTGGTGGGGCCAGAGAACAACCCCCGAGTATGGGTTGTGGGGCCAGAGAACAACCCCCAAAACTGATCTTGGGCATGTTCATCTTCCTATCTTTGCTCTCCATCGCTCTAATCCACTCCTCCAATGGATGCTCGGTTGTGGAGATGCAGATCTAGTCTTTCTCTCTCCTCCCTCTCTCTCCTGCAAATAGAGGCAATTCATGTGCAAGAAATCAAGAAGAAGAGGGGCTGAAGGATGCTTGTCCGGCTGTGATTGGATTGCTTCAAGATGAAGACGAGGCTGAGGAAAGAGGTTCAACACTGAAGAATGGTTGCTGGTTGGTCCATGGGCTGCCCAGAATATTTATTGAAAAACCTGCAATACGCAAGACATACGGTATGCTCCAATTTTATGAAGAAATTTGCTTGTTTTTGTTGTTTCATGGTCCAAATGTTATTCATACGCGATGAATTTTTGTTTTAACCTTTTTTGCATCATGTTTGAGGGCTGTAACTACAAAAATGTAGAACCCGTCCGCAAAATGTCATTTTTAATGAAAATTAGTGGTTTTTTCCGGTTTTGAGTTGGGAAAAAGGGGTGGAAATGGGATAAACTCAGAGAAAATGTTAAGCTTCAATCCAAATAATAAGACAACACAAATAAATAAGAAAATACCTATTTTCAATGAATAATAAATAGAAAAACTAGTGAAAAATATGAAAAATTCAGGTTTTCGTGCTAAAAAAATATGAAAAAATAAGATTTATGTGTATGAATGTTTGGCGAGGTTAAAGCATGAGGTCAAGCCTCAATTTGGCCTTGTCCTTTGTGTTATAGTACGTGTTTATTGGTTTTTACATACAAAAATGACACAAAACAACCATTTACACCTATGCAATGCAACAACACCTAAATGGTGAGGGGAGGAGGAAGTTTGTCCGACGATCTAATTGCTGAAAAGATACAAATTCTGATTTCCCTCTTTGTGCATAGCATTTAGGGATCGTTCCATAATTAAATATAGGCGACTACTAGCATGAAAGTTCTGGTACTAGTTCCTAAAGCAGCGCAGCACGTAACGCTTAGTTAAAACTCATGAAAGGGATGTTTTTCGCACCTCACATGGTTGGTTTTTTAAATCATAAAATGGTTGTGCACAATCGTCATACACCTTGCATCAAGCATGCCACGTGGTATCTCCTGGAATGCATTGCAATTGATTGATAAACTTTGACTAACGCTAAGAGGACAAGAAACCTAAGTCGTAGGTTAGACAGGTGCTTCCGTTGGGAAAATTTTTGTGAGGAAAATCAAAATCTCCTGGAACGACGAATTATGAAAGAGTGGAGTTTGTGCAAATGTTATATGTGTTAGCGACGCATCTTGGGGCCAATCCCCAAGGTGTAGGAGAGTTGCAGTGGAGCCGCGCAATCAGTCGAGAGGTGCTTTCCTATGTGTGTATTACGAGGCATTATGCCTATATGTTATGGGATCTCCCTCTGAGGAGAAGGGAAGGTGAACGTTGGACTACATATTGGATACAAACACAAAATCGTCATAAGAATTCAGTACAAAGTGAGTTTTAGACGCTCCTAGTCCCCGAGGATGTGTGGTGGGGTTGTCTGTCGTATGCATGAGGTCCGGCTAGTGCCACAGCCAATGCCGGCCCATTTTAGGTCCCATCAGTGGTGCATCTATCGGGAGCTGCCAACAAGTAGTGGTTCTCGAATCTAGGGTTTTTAGGGACCAAATAGTTGGTTTATATCCTCTGACAAGGACCGTCAAGCCGAAATACGAAGATCAGAACATGCTGAGAGGGCTAGACTGTGGTTGGAGATTGTAAGACGCTATTCTCCTCAAAGGAGCAGCCCGTTACGCATGAGTGGTAGTGGTTCTAGTAACCTAGGTGTTACGAGTAGCTCTTCGAGTGCAAGTGGAAGTCTTGGTACTTCCCTATTTCCAGTTAATCAACCCACAACAAGTGGGGGTGTACTGTCACCTACACAAACTTCTGTCGTCAATCCGGTTGTAGCCATGGCATAACCTATCGCAATTCCAGTAGGTACACCGGATTTACCGGCATTAGGAGCACTATTGCCCATTTTCCATGGGTTAGTAGAAGAAGATGGAGAACTCCACATTAAGGAGTTTCAAACGCTCATGTTCAACTATAGAATCCAAGATGAAGGACCCCTAATGATGTTCTTCAACATAACATTAAAAGGAAGAGCATCAGTGTGGTATCACGGTCTAGAAGCTGGAACCATAATTAGCAGTGCCCAATTCTTTACGGCTTTCCGTAGGGAGTTTGTCCCTGAGAAGGGTGGACAATATTGGTTGCATGTTCTAAATGTAACATGCCAAGAGCCAAATGAGAATGTCCAGGCATATGCCAAGAAACTAAAGCAAGTTCTTCGCAAACTTAATGCTTATATTCCCATTCCAGCGGCTGCACAGTTGCAATATTTCCTACATGGATTGGATTTTAATATCCAGGTGCAGCTGAGTAGTGTTGCTTTGGTTGATATTGACACTGTCGTTACCCAAGTAGAAGGAGTAGAGTCACGCTTGCAAGCAGCTTATGTAGGAAGGATAAATTGGAATGGTAATATTTTTGCCTTGACCAATGGGAGTCAAGGGAACTCCATGTTAAATACGAGTGGCAGTGGGAGTATTATGTCGAATTTGCCTATGTTACCAGCTCCTCCTAGCATGACTATGTGTATGGCTAGTCAGGCGGCCTCACTAAATAGTGGTGGAAACCAAACAATGAATCCTAATGTTGTCCCACTTGGTCAGCAGCCGATTCCTAATCAAGTGGTTAGGCCCATGGGACGATAGATTGACGATCGCGGCTATGAGTCGAGTGCTTCTAATGTCCTTGGTGAAGTTAAGGACATGATGAAGCACTACATCGATATGATCTCTGAACAGTATTGACAAATAGCTGTGGATGTCAATTTTCTTAAGAAGTAACAGAATTTGATAGGGAGCCCACGCCCTGAAGAGGATGGCCCCTTAAGATTCAGCTATAAGTGGTGTGGGGGCCAACATTTCCCTAGGAATTTCCCAAATGTCAAATGTGATATTTGTGGGAAGTCTGGCCACTTAGCTGCTTCCTGTTGGAGTAAGATCAATTCTCTCCAACAAGGGAGTAAACAACCAGGTCCAGTTAACCATCATGCACAAGGGAATAATCCTCAGTAAAATGGACCAAGGCAAATTGAGAGCGGATTTTTGAGCCCAGGATGTGCCTAAAATTTGCCAAAAAATCTAGAATTTAGGGGGAAAATATTTAACATCGAAGGCGGCGGCTGCAGCTAGGACGATTTTAAGCACCAAGTGAAAGACGGCTTTTAAAAGGCGCCCGAGAAACACTTGTGGATTTTTGATCATTTTTCAGACTACCGTACGGGATGTCAGGAGTTGCAGTTAGTGCGGGATGCCAAGCAGGACGCGCAGGATTTTTCAGAGCTCGAAACGGAGTCCGAACGAGGACGGGGCTACAAATGGGCTAAGATATGAAAAGGTGGCCAAACTTTGGACCAAAGGGGGGGTGCCCTTTGGGGATTTTAACCCGCCATGCATTTTTTATCAAAACATGGATGAAGGAAGCGTGAAGAAATGGTGGCAGCATGGTGCCGAAAAATGCGCCCTCTCCTCATGATCTTGATTTTCCTGGCTGTGAAGAAGCTATGCAACTAACATTCGGGGGCATCTTCTCCCTCTTGGCTGATCATATTGCCAGTCTTCGCGCGAGGAATGGCTGTGTGGATGAAGAGAATAGATTCTAGTCTTTCTCTCTCCTCCCTCTCTCTCTTCCCTATGGGTTGTTCATGTATACCATCTTGAAGGAGGAACCGGTGAAGGAGAATGAAGGAAATGGTAATGAAGATTGAAGTACAGCATTGGATTGAGAGCAATGGAGGCTCTATCTGCTGGTTATGAAGTCATTCAAGGCGTCTTGGGTTACGTAAAAACACGGTATGACCATTTTTATGAAGAAAAATGGAGGAATTTTTCATAGTTTATGATGATAATTATGTTCTTATTGGATGAAAATTTGTTTGTGTACTAATCGCATTGTGAGTAATTGCTGTGTATCAAAAAATTCTGATTTTGCAATGATTTACATGCTCTATTTAATTCCCGTAAACCCGAAATGTGGTTTTTAAGATGCAAAATGGTAGTTTTTCCGTTTCGGGTGGGTAAAAGGTGTTCCCATGGGGGGAATATGGAATATAAATTGAATGTTAGTATGTTGAAGTGAACAAAAAAAACCAAAAAATAGTATATTTTATTAGCAAATAAATCAAGAAAATTGGAAAAATAAGGGAAAAAATATGAATACGTCTTGGAAAAATAAGAAAAAATATAATGATTATTTGTGGATGTGTGGTAGTGGCAAAACATGAGTTTTGGCCTCAGTTTGCCCTATCTCCTTGTCAAAGTTTATGATTTATTGTTTTTTATACATCAAAACATGACAAAATGAACCTCTACACCTATGCAACGAAAGCAATACCTAAATGTAGGGGGTTGGGAGGTTTAAATGGTGTGATTTGCGTGCTGATTGTTGCTGATTTTCTAATACATATCATGGCAGACATTTCGTGGTATGTTAATTAAGAGGATAGTAGCACGAATGTGATCTCGGTGATATCCTTACATTGCCGCAATGGGTTAGTGAAATGCATGGAAAAGCTTGATTGTGCACCACGTGTTTCTAATTTAAAATGGTGTTTGAGCACTTTAGAATCATTCACTTTTGCATGTGCATGACGATCATGGTATCAAAATAAAAACGACTGGATGCATAGCACATGTTTTCAATGACAATGACCCACGCTTGAGTGTGGAAATGCATCCTAAGCCGTACGATAGACGTTCGTTTCTTGTGGGATTATTTGGTGAGGAAACATGGTATATCTCCTGGAGACATTTGAAATGAAAGAGTGGAGTTTGTTTGTTTGTTTTAAATGTTGAGCAGCACATCAAGGGGCTAATCCCTGCGGTGTAGGAGAGCTGCAGTGGAGCCGCGGTGTTTCTACCGAGAGGTTGCCTCCTATATATGTGATTATCATGGTATTTATTGCCAATGTGTATGGGTTCTCCCTCTGTGGAGTTTATAGAAAGGGAAACGTTGAACTACAAAGCTATAAAACTATAAATGCATAGATTAGGCTTTAGGACAGTTCGTCCTTTAGCAGAAGATAGACGCTCCTGGTCCGCGAGGCCATGAGTGTGTGTTTTTTTGTTATGAGTATGAGGTCTGGCTAGTGCCATAGCCAGTGCCGGCCCATTTGAGGTCCCATCAGTGGTGCGTCTGCCGGGAGCTGCCAACAAGTGGTGGTTCTCGAATCTAGGGTTTTTAGGCACCAAAAAGTTGGTTTATGTTCTCTGACAAGGACCGTCAAGCCGAAATACAAAAAGCAAAACGTGCTGAGAGGGCTAGAAGGTGGTTGGAGATTATAAGTCGCTATTCTCCTCAAAGGAGTAGCCCCATACGCATAAGAGGTAGTGGTCTTGGTAACCCAACTACTGCACATAGTCCTTTAGGTGCAGGAGAAAGCGCAAGTTCTTTCTCTGTTCCACCAAGTTAACCCGCTTCAAGTGGGGGTGTGATTCCATCAGTTCAAACTCCTATTGTTAATCCGATTGTCTTCATGGCACAACCCATTGCAATTCCTGCAGGGACGCCGGATTTGCCAGCTTTAGGAGTTCCTTTGCCCATTTTTAATGGGTTAGCCGAAGAAGATGCGGAGTTTCACATTTGTGAATTCCAAAGATTAATGTTTAATTACCGCATTCAAGATGAGGGACATCTTATGATGTTCTTTAACATGACATTAAAAGGAAGGGCTACAGTATGTTATCATAGCATGGAGACTGGAACCATAACCACAATCGATCAATTTTATGCAGCTTTCCGAGGAGAATATGCTCCTAAAAGAGGTGGCCAATACTGGTTGCGTGTTTTGAATGTAACGCGCCAAGACCCCCATGAGAATGTGAAAGCCTATGCCAAGAAGCTTAAGGAAGTGTTTCGTAAGTTACAAACTTACATTCCTATTCCGCCAGCTGCCCAATTGCAATACTTCTTGCATGGATTGGATTTCAATATTTAGGTACAATTGAGCAGTGTGGCTTTGGCTGATATAGACACTGCCATCGCGCGGGCAGAAGGAGTAGAGTCACGATTAGAAACGGCCTACTCCTCTCAAATAAATCTTAATGCGGGTCTAGTACCTGGAGGCAATTTACCATTGATAAATGGAAGTCAAGGGATGCCTATGAATAGCATTAATGGGAGAGGAAGCATGGTTCAAAATGTACCTTTGCTGCCAGCTCCTCCTAGTGTGACTATGCTTATGGCTAGCCAGTTGGCTCCACCAAATGTTGGAGGCCAAGCTTCGAACCCTAATGTTGTTCCTATGAGTCAACTTGGTGAAGTTAAGGATATGATGAAGCACTACATTGACATGATTTCCGAACAATATCAGCAAATAGCTGTTGACGTCAATTTCTTGAAGAAGCAGCAGAATCTGATAGGGAGTCGACGCCTTGAAGAGGGTGGTCCATCAAGATTCAGCTATACGTGGTGTGGGGGACAACATCTCCCTAGAAACTATTCAAATGTTAAGTGTGATATTTATGGGAAGTCGGGCCACTTAGCTGGAGTAAGATTAGTTCCCTCCAACAAGGGAGTAGACAGCCAAGTCCAATTAATCATAGAGCGCAAGGTAATAACCTCCAGCAAAATGATGGACCAAGACAAATACTACAAAGGGGAAATACCACTATAGAAGAGTTGCCACAAGGCAATGGAGTTAGCCTTATCGAGGCTGTACGTGTCAATGGCGCTGAAACCTCTAACCTATGAGCCGTGACAAGAGGCCAAAAGTCTAAAGAGGTTAATAAAGATAATGCAAAACCTATCGAGGGAAACCCTAAGCAAGGGGATAAGGGGACGCAAGTCCTGAATCCTGGCATGGAAGGTGGACCTCTAAGGCCTGTTGATAAAAAAGTTGATCCTAAGAAGGATGAGGAAGTGCCAAAAAAGAAGGCAAGAGCTAAAAAAAAAGCACCAAAGCCGGTCCCGGGACCAAAGGAAAGAATGGTTTGGCGAGAAAAGAGAGCTTTGGCCACCTATCATGATTTTGATTTAGCAAGTTCTCTTTGTGAAGTCAAACCAGATGTAAACCTCTTACAGTTGATTAAATTATCTCCAGGAGTACGCAAGGAATTCAAGAAGATCCTGCGTATTGGGTATATTGTAGAACCTTTGGGCATAGCACGAGTAGGGGAAGATTGGTTTGATCATACTGAAAAGAATTGCCCCAGGGTTCCAGCATACGTGGATGGAATATTAGTAGAGTATGCTATCGTAGACACTGGGTCCTCCATCAATATCATGAGTTCAGAGTTGATGGAGAGGTTGGGTCTAGGCATCCAAAAAGATAGCTCCACCCTTCTTAGAATGGCTGATGATAGTCTAAGGCAACCAGAAGGTTGCGTTACTAGAGTCCATGTTACAGTTGCAAGTGTAGAATGCTTCTTGGACTTTAGGGTGATAAGATTTGTAGGACGTCCTAGCTATCGAGTCTTGCTAGGTAGGCCTTGGATCTTACAAACAGACTGTCAAGTCGATATACCTGCCGGTCGAGTGGTTCTAGGTAGAGGCGCTAATCGAGTGATAGTCGATGCTTATCCTAAGTCTCCTTAGAGTGAGAGAGCTCCTTTATCCTCTACTGAATTAGAAACAACAGATGATCCATCTGATAGTGAGACATCATCCAGTGATGAATCTAAAGAGGGGTCCACTACAGAGGATATTTATCAGATAACTCTAAATGAGCCGATAGAGCCGTAAGATAGGATAAGAGATGCAGATGTGATTGAGTTGGACCTTGGCATGCCGAATGATTCGCGACCAATTAAATTAGGTTCCATGCTCAGTTCAGCAGAAAGGGAGGACTATGTGTCCTTGATTCAAGAATTCCGTGACATCTTTGCTTGGAGTTATGACGAGCTGAGAGGCATTCCTCCTAGCCTGGCTGTTCATACTATTCCTATAAAAGAAGGCAGTTGTCCTGTGTCAGAAGATAAGGCGTATGCCTTTTGAATTGAAGGACGGGCTGTTTGAAGAGTTACAAAAGTTATAAGTTACGAAAAGCTGGTTTGATATTCCCTGTACAACACACAGAATGGTGTTCACCAGTTGTCATCAGGAAGAAGAAAAACAACCAGATCCGACTATGTGTAGATTTTAGAGAGCTGAATAAGCAGACGGTTAAGGATTACTATCCGTTGCCATTTATTGACCGGATTTTGGATCAATTAGCGGGTAGAAAAATATATTTGTTTATGGATTGCTTTGCGGGTTATAACCATTGCAGAAGAGGATAAGTTGAAAACAACTTTTATTACCGTCTTTGGTACTTTTGCGTACCATGTGATGGCCTTTGGATTGTGCAAGGCACTTGGATCATGGCAACGAACATCAGATAAGACCTTTGGTGACATCACCCCAAATGAGTTGAAAGTATTTATCGATGACTTGGGGGCAGCCACTGTAAAGGAAAGGATGTTGATTATTTTAAGGAAGTGCTTTAAGCGCTGTAGACAATTTTGTATCACTCTTAATCCACAGAAGTGTGTCTTTGGAGTGCCTTATGGGCTATTGCTAGGTCATGTGGTCAGTTCAGTAGGGATAGCAACTGACCCTGAAAAGATCAAGGTTATAGTCGCTATGAGTCCACCGTGCACTCCGAAAGAGGTACATAGCTTTCTGTCATCGATAGAGTACTATCGGAGGTTTATAAATGCCTTGGCAGAAAGGACGTTGCCATTAACGAACTTATTATCCTTTAGCTGTCTATTTGTATGGAGCGACCCTTGTAAGGTAGCTTTCAAGGATGTGAAATAGGAGCTAGTAAAAGCACCAGTTTTAAAAGCACCTAAAAAAGGGGAGGTATTTTACATATTTTCAGCATCCACCATGTATAGCATCAGCTATTGTTTAGCCCAAATCTGGGAGGAAAAGTGGTATCATCCTATAGCTTTTGCTAGTCGAAAATTAGGCATATCAGAAATTAACTATACTTACATGGAGAAGTTTTGCCTTGCGATGGTCTTTGTGACTAAAAAAATTAGGCACTACATCCTCTATGAGAAGGTAGTTTTCTATACGAAGGCGGAAGGGCTTAGATTGCTTATGAACAAGCTACAACCGCCTGATCGTCTGGTAAAGTGGTTAATCACTTTGCAGGACTTCGATTATTAGATTAAGAGTAAGCCACTGAGGTTGCAGGGGATTGTGGAATGCCTTATGGATTTCGGGGAGCCGAAAGAGACTTTGGTTGAAGGAAGTGATATCGAAGAGATGTTTAAAATTGATACAGCTTCTATCCCATCTTGGTATGCTGCTATCACGCATTATCTATCAACGGGAGAGACTGGAGCTGGTTTATCAAAATCAGAAAAGAGGAAAATCAGACAACATGCTTTGAAGTTTTCCTTGATCGCAGGAACACTATATTGGCAGGGTGTTGATGATATCTATCGCTGATGTGTGATGCCTGATGAGGTTCCTTTCATCTTGGAGGAGTGCCATGACTCTGCATGTGGAGGGCACTTCATTGGACGGTTGACGGTGCAGAAAGCTTTAAGAGCTGGATATTGGTGGCTATCCATCTTCCAAGATTCTTTTGAGTACGTTAAGAGATGTGATACCTGTCAAAGACATGATAGCAGAGAGAATAGGAAATGCCCACTTACGCTTATTATGGCTATCCTTCCATTTGAGAAGTGGGGCATTGATTTTGTGGGTCCTATCACCCCGTCGTCTACTACCCAGAAGAGGTACATTATAGTAGCAAGTGATTATTTTAAAAAATGGTCAGAAGCGCGGGCAACGAGGTAGGACAATGCAAAAGAGACTACAAGTTTCCTTTTAGAGCAGATTATCTGTCGTTTTGGTCCACCGAAGGAACTAGTGTCGGACCATGGAACCCACTTTTTGAATAAAGTGATCAAAAGCCTGACTGGCAAATCAAGCACAATAAAACGACCCCTTATAATCCGCAAGCAAATGGCAATTCAAAAGTACTAATAAGAAGCTTGTGGGTATCTTGTTTAAAATAGTCTCTGAGAAGAAACGAGACTGGGACAGGAAGTTGTATGTGGCAGTATGGGCATACAATACAACGTTCAAGCGAGCTACCGGTCATACTCCATTTAAATTAGTTTATGGGAAAGAGTGTGTGTTACCCCTCAAAATTGAGTTCCCAACCATACGGTTTGCAATTAACCACTCTTTGGGAGATGTGGATGCACTCTTTGAACGTTTCATGACCAAAGCCCACCTAGATGAGCTAAAATGCAGAGCTTATTACACAAGGAGGTAGCTAAACATCATATAAGGCAGTTGCACGACTTTAAAGAAAACAAGTATGCTAACACAGAAAGTGCATTGCAGGTCCATGCTGGGGCTGATTTGAGACCTGCAAAAGAGCTTAAAGCTAGTTGATGGGGCGGTTAATTCCTTATTTGGAGCACCCATATCTGGAGCAGAGATACCGTCAGGGGAAACTCATCTGGTGGAGCAAAGGATACAAAATGATTGAGCAAGAAGACAGAACCTTTGTGTGGGAGATCAAAGTCTTCTGCCATCACTATTTACGAATTTTGACAAATATCCCTGTTGAGTTTAATGAAGAAGGTGGGATGGAGCCATTAGTTCATCCTCTAAACATGCTAAATTTTGACTATCATAGTTACGAATAGAGGAGTTCATGATGGCAGGCTGTGTAAATTCATTGTGGATGTACACATTATATTTTGACGGGGCGTCCAGGGGCCCTAATAAAAAAGGGAGTGTTGGAGTAGTAATTCGAGATCCCGACGTGGAGTTACGATGAAGTTAGCTGCTTATCTCGGGGTAGGATTCACTAACAATATGGCGGAGTATAAAGCCTTGATTATGGGACTGCATATTGCCAAACAAGGTGGTATTTGGCAGTTGTTAGTAAAAGGGATTCCCAGTTGATCTTGAATCAGCAAGATGGGACATACACAGTGCGGAATCCTATCCTTTGTATGTATCATTGAATTGCGATGACCCTACTTGAGGAGTTTGAGAGAGTGTCTTTTCAGCTGATTCCACGTTACTGGAATCAGTTTGCAGATTCATTGGCAAATCTTGCTTATGAAGAAGACCTTTTCTTCAACTGTGGTCCTAGTTTGGATATTGCTATCAATAATGAGACAGAACCTGGTCGCTTGTGGGGAATGTTATCAGAGCATGCAATATATGGCAGGCGATGGTTGATATGGGTGATGCAAAGAGTAGCCGAGACCAATCTATCGTTGTTATCCTGGAACCATAGGGTGATTAGACAACATGTTATGCATACACCTCTTGCTATATATGCAGGAGGGATGGGTCATAATCTTATGCATTTAGTTTAGGACTGTGAGTCCTATTTTTCCTCCTTGGAAAGGAGCATATTATTGTATATCTATACTATTTTGGGGAGGGATATGTAGGTGCTATTCTATTTTATTTCATTAGGCCAAGAGGGCTAGTTTTGCGAGGTTTTAAATGCTTTATTTCATAAGGCCCAGAGGGCCAGTCGTCTATTTAGTACAGGTGCGGTTAATGGTTTCTTGTTTTAGTTCTGTGCTTGACAGGTTCAAAGAAGAGCTTGGAAGGAGCCTATGTCGTGTGGAGACTTCTTGTGGCCCTATCCAGGTGATATCTCTCCTTTACGAGTATCGTGTTTTTATGCTATATGTGTCTATGTACTTGTAGGGGATTTTCTTTTCTTGTTGGGGACCGGAGTCCACGGCATGAAGTCCTAGGTTTAGGTTAGGTATGTCTGAGGGAGGGCTGAGTAGTTGTTGCCTCCTGTAAAGACATTGCCAGGCAACAAAAGGCTTGTTTTAGAAGGCAGTTCTAGTGACCTTGTTCTACTAGCCCACTAGGCAGTCATTCTAGGAGTTTTTGTTAGTTATGAGGCAGTTAGAGAAGCCTGCTAGAGGAAAATGATGAGAGAGGAAAAAGACCCTGAATATCTTTAAAGACAATAGATATATACAAAGGTGTGTAAAAAGGGGTTCTAACCCCTATAAAAATAGAAAATAAAAGAAAGGAAAATTTATAAGCAGTTGATCAACGCCTTGCGAAGGCCTGGTAGGTTCCTGGGGATGAGTCAGATGCCTTGTCTTCCTAGGGGTGGCATATTGCTGGAAAAGAAGAAGGTAAGGAAGGTTGGAGCGAAAATAAAAGTGAGCGTTAGAAAAAGATTAAGTGTCGCCTTGCGAGGGCTTGGTAGGTTCTTCGGCACCAAGACAGGACCTGAGGCCGATGCCCTGTTCTCCTTAGGTCACTACGCTCAGCTCCCTCCTTTTTACATGCCCGAGTATGGAAGAATAAAAACATAAAAGAAGAAATGTGCTAAAAGAAAATACTTCTTGATCAGGCTATAGGAGTCCTCGTCTAGTAGGAGCTCTTAGTTGTGTTGTCCTTAGTTAGGTAGATAGTTGAGACCACCACTTAGGGCGATCTCTTTGATAGTTCTTTTTAGTTTGGCCGTATTGGAGCAGTAGGTTAGTGACTAGCTTTGGCCCTTCTATTAGATTATGCTAGGCCTACTCCTTGTGGATTTCATGCCTTGGTTTTGTCAGGGGGTAGGGTGAGCATTGTGCTATGTTTTAGTACGTACCTATTTTGTATCAGCTTTATGCTTCCTTTGGTTGTTTTGTGCAGATCTGTTGTGGGATTCGACGGGCTGAGTCGCCCTATCCCGTGGTCGCCAATGAGAGCGGAGTTTTGAGCCCGGCATGTGCCTAAAATTTGCCAAAAAATCTAGGATGATTTTAAGCAATGGAGGCTCCGTTTGCTGGTTATGAAGTCATTCAAGGCGTCTCAGGTTACGTAAAAACACGGTATGACCATTTTTATGAAGAAAAATGAAGGATTTTTTATAGTTTATGATGATAATTATGTTCTTATTGGATGAAAATTTGTTTGTGTGCTGATTGCATTATGAGTAATTGCTGTGTATCAGAAAATTCTGATTTTGCAATGATTTACATGTTCTATTTAATTCTCGTAAACCCGAAATGTGGTTTTTAAGTGGGAAAATGGTAGTTTTTCCGTTTCGGGTGGGTAAAAGGTGTTCCCATGGGGAAATATGGAAGATAAATTGAATGTTAGTATGCTGAAGTGATTGGAATAAGAAAAACCAGAAAATAGTATATTTTATTGGTAAATAAATCAAGAAAATAGAAAAAATAAGGAAAAAAATAGAAATACATCTTGGAAAAATAAGAAAAAATATAATGATTGTTTGTGGATGTGTGGTAGTGGCAAAGCATGAGGTTTGGCCTCAGTTTGCCCTATCTCCTTGTCAAAGTTTGTGATTTATTACTTTTTATACATCAAAACATGACAAAATGAACCTTTATACCTATGCAACGAAAGCAATACCTAAGCGTAGGGGGTTGGGAGGTTTGAATGGTGTGATTTGCATGCTGACTGTTGTTGATTTTCTGATGCATATCATGGCATAAAGTTCGTGGTATGTTAATTAAGAGGATAGTAGCACGAGTGTAATCCTTACATCGCCGCAACGGGTTAGAGAAATATATGGAAAAGCCTGATTGTGCACCACGTGTTTCTGATTTAAAATGGTGTTTGAGCACTTTAGAATCATTCACTTTTGCATGTGCATGATGATCATGGTATCGGAATAAAAATGGTTGGATGCATAGCACCTGTTTTCAATGACAATGACCCACTCTTGAGTGTGGAAAGGCATCCTAAGCCGCCGTAAGATAGATGTTTGTTTCTTGTGGGATTATTTGGTGAGGAAACATGGTATATCTCCTGGAGACATTTGAAATGAAAGAGTGGAGTTTGTTCGTTTGTTTTATATGTTGAGCAGCGCATAAAGGGGCTCATCCCTGAGGTGTAGGAGAGCTGCAGTGGGGCCATGGTGTTTCTACCGAGAGGTTGCCTCCTATGTACGTGATTATCCTGGTATTTATTGCCAATGTGTATGGGTTCTCCCTCTGTGGATTTTATAGAAAGGGAAACGTTGGACTACAAAACTATAAAACTATAAATGCATAGATTAGGCTTTAGGACAGTTCATCCTTTAGCAAAAGATACACGCTCCTGGTCCACGAGGCCGTGAGGGTGTGTTTTCCTGTTATGAGTATGAGGTACGACTAGTGCCATAGCTAGTGCCGGCCCATTTGAGGTCCCATCACAAATACTGCAAAGAGGAAAGGCTGTTGTAGAGGAGTTACCTCATGGCAGTGGAGTCAGCCTTATTGAGGCTGTACGTGTCAATGACGCTAAAACTTCTAATCTACGAGCCACAACAAGAGGTCAAAAGATTAAAGAGGGTGACAAAGGAATTGTAAAACCTGTCGAGGGGGAAGCCCTAAGCAAGATGCTAGGGAAAAGCAAGTCCTGAATCCTGATATGGAAGGTGGATTGTTAAGACCTATTGGTAGTAAAATTGATCCCGAGGAGGATAAAGGATTGCCAAGAAAGAAGGTAAATGCTAAAAAAGAGGCACTTAAGCCGATGGAAAGACCAAAGGAGAGAATGGTGTGGCATGAGAAGAGAACTTTGGCTAATTACCATGACTTTGATCTAGCAAGTTCCCTTTGCAAAGTCAAACCAGATGTGAATCTCCTGCAATTGATTAAACTTTCTCCAGGAGTACACAAGGAATTCAAGAAAATCCTGTGTATAGGGTATATAGTAGAACCTTTGGGCATAGCTAGAGTGGGGGAAGATTGGTTCAATCATGCTGAAAAGCATTGCCCTATAGTGGAGCACCCTATCGTGGACACACTGGACCCTCCGTCAATATCATAAGTTCAGACTTGATGGAGAGGTTAGGTCTAGAGATCCAAAAAGACGGCTCCACACTTCTTAGGATGGCTAATGATAGTCTAAGACAACCAAAAGGTTGCATTACTAAGGTCCACGTTATAGTTGCGAACGTGGAATGCTATCTGGACTTTAGGGTGATAAGGTTTGTAGGACGTCCTAGCAATCGAGTTTTGCTAGGCAGACCATGGATTCTACAGACAAACTGTCAAGTCGATATACCCACTGGTCGAGTGATTCTAGGTTGAGGTGCCCATTGTGTAATAGTGGATGCTTACCCTGAGTCTCCTCAGAGTGAGAGAGCTCCACTATCCTCCACTAAACTAGAAAGAGTAGATGATCCATCTGGTAGTGAGGCGTCATCGAGCGGTGGATCTAAGGAAGGGTCCACTACAAAGGATATTTATCAAATAACCTTGAATGAGCTGATAGAGCCTTATGATCGAATAAGAGACTCGAACGTTATTGAGCTGGATCTTGGTATGCTAAATGATTCGCGGCCAATTAAATTAGGGTCCATGCTGAGTTCAAAAGAAAGAGAGGATTATGTGTCCTTAATTCGAGAGTTCCGCGATATCTTTGCTTGGAGCTATGACGAGCTTCGGGATATTCCTCCTAGTCTAGCTGTGCATACTATTCATGTAAAGGAAGGTACTCGCCCTATACATTAGAACGTAAGGTGTATGCCTTTTGAATTAAGGAATGGGTTGTACGAGGAACTACAAAAGTTGCAGAAAGCGGGTTTGATCTTCCCTGTTCAGCATACTGAATGGTGCTCACCAGTTATGATCAGGAAGAAGAAGAATAATCAAATCTGTCTTTGTGTAGACTTTAGAGAGCTGAATAAGCACACTGTTAAAGATTACTACCCGTTGCCGTTTATTGACCAAATTTTGGATCAACTAGCGGATAGGAAAATCTATTCGTTTATGGACTGCTTTGCAGGGTATAACCAAATGGTGGTCACTGAGCAAGACAAGCTAAAAACAACGTTTATTATAGTCTTCGATACCTTTGCATACCATGTAATGGCATTTGGGTTGTGTAATGCACCTGGTTTGTGGCAAAGAACAGCCGAAAAGACCTTTGGTAGGAGCTAAAAGTATTCATTGATGATCTGGGGGCAACCACCATAAGGGATAGATAGCTCATCATTTTGTAGAAGTGTTTTGAGCATTGCAGACAATTTTGCATAGCTCTTAACCCACGGAAGTGCATCTTCGGAGTCCCTTATGGGCTCTTGTTAGGCCATGTGGTTAGTTCCGTAGGGATTGCGACTGATCTTGAAAAGATCAAGGTCATAGTCACCATGAGTCCGCCATGTACTCCAAAGGAAGTGCATAGCTTTCTGTCATCAGTAGGGTATTATCGGAGGTTTATCAATACCTATTGTCCTTTAACTGTCAGTTTACATGGAGTGATGCTTTGAGAATGTGAAGTAGGAGCTTGCCAAAGCATCTATTTTAAAAGCACCAAAAAGGGGTGAAATGTTCTATATATTTTCAGCAGCAACCATGTATAGTATTAGTTGCTGCTGTTTGGCCCAAATTTGGGAGGAAAAGTGGTATCATCTGATAGCTTTTTCTAGTCGGAAGTTGGGCATATCGAAAATTAACTACACCTATATGGAGAAGTTGTGCCTTGCGATGGTATTTACGACCAAGAATTTTAGGCACTACATTCTTTATGAGAGGGTGGTTTTTTATACGAAGGTGGAAGGGCTTTGATTGTTGTTGAATAAGTTACAATCGCCTAACCATTTAGCAAAATGGTTAATCACTTTGCAAGAATTTGATTATGGGATTAAGAGCAAGCTCTGCTGAAGCTTCAGGGCATTGTAAAGTATCTTGTGGATTTCGGAGAGCCAAAAGAGGTCGTGGTTGAAGGAAGTGACATGGAAACTTTGTTCAACATTGATACGACATCTATTCCCTCCTGGTATGCTGCTATAACGCACTATCTTTCTATGGGAGAGACTAGAGCTACTTTATCAAAATCGCAGAAGAGGAAAATTAAACAGCAGGCATTGAAATTTTCCTTGATCGCAGGCACATTATACCGGTGGGTTGTTGATGATATCTATCACTGATGTGTGATGCCTGACGAGGTTCCCTTTATTTTAGAAGAGTGCCATGACTCCGCTTGTGGAGGGCACTTTGCTGGGCGGTTAACAGCACAGAAAGCTTTAAGAGATGGATATTGGTGGCTGTCCATCTTCCAAGATTCCTTTGAGTACGTTAAGAGATGTGATACATGTCAAAGGCATGACAACAGAGAGAATAGGAAACATCCACTTACGTCTATTACGGCTACCCTTCCATTTGAGAAGTGGGACATCGACTTTGTGGGTCCGATTACCCTGTTGCCTACTACTCAGAAAAGATACATTATAGTAGCAAACTGATTATTTTACAAAATGGTCAGAAGCACAGGCAACGAGGTAGGACAATGCAAAAGATACTGTCACTTTCCTACTTGAGCAAATCATCTACTGATTTGGTCCGCCAAAAGAAATAGTATCGAACCGTGGAATCCATTTTTTAAACAAGGTAATTAAAAGTCTAACTAAAGCTTGGAAAATCAAGCATAAGAAGACGACCCCCTATAATCCACAAGATAATGGACAAGTTGAAAGTACCAATAAGTAGCTTGTGGGTATCCTATCCAAGATAGTCTCCGAAAAGAAGTGGGACTGGGATACAAAATTATATGTGGCAGTTTGGGCGTATAATACGGCATTTAAACGAGCCACTGGCCACACCCCATTCAAATTAGTTTATGGGGATGAGCGTGTTTTACCCTTAGAAATTGAGTTGCCGACCATAAGAATTGCAATCAATCATTCTTTAGGTGATGAAGATGCCCTATTTGAGTGGTTTACGACTATAGCCCACTTGGACGAGCTCAAATTGTAGAGTTTGTTACACCAGGAGGTAGCTAAACATCGGATGAAACGGTTGCATGATGAGAGCCCTATTTTTCCCCTTGGAATGGAGCATATTTGCATATATCTGCCTTCTTCCAAAAGGAGGGATCTCTATGAGCTGTTTTGTTTGATTCCGTTAGGCCAAGAGGGCTAGTAGCTTTAAGTAGTTAATGTCTAATTTCTTTAGGCCAAGAGGGCCAGTTGTTTTCAAGTTTTAATAATCTATCTCTTTAGGCCAAGAGGGCTAGTTAGTTTGCAGTGAAATGTACTATTTCTTTAGGCCAAGAAGGCCCTATCTCTATTTGGTGTAGGTATGATTAAAGCTTTGTTGTTTTAGTGATTGCACCATACAAGTTAATGAAGTCGCTGGAGGGAGCCTTTGCTGCAAAGAAGCTTCTTGTGGCCATTCCAGGTGGTTTCATTCCCTTTTCAAGTTTTTCCCTTCACCAATTAATGATATATGTGCAGGTGAGGGTTTTCTTTCTTGTTGGGGACCGGCAATCAAGGCATGAAGTCCCAGGGTTAGGTTAGGTATGTCTGGGGGAGGTGTGAGTAGTCATTGCCTCCTACAAGGCATTGTCAAGCATTGAAAGACCTATTTTAGATGGGAGTTCTAGTGACCCTATTTTGCTGACCTACTAAGCGGCCGTTCTAGGAGTTCCTATTAGTTGCGAAGTAGTTAGAGAAGCCTGCTAGGAAAAAATGATGATGAAAAAAGAAGAAAATCCCTGAATCTCTCAAAGAAAGTATATGAATATACGGAGGTGTATAAAAAGGGGTTTTAACCCCTATAACACTAAAAAAGCAAGAAAAATCCTTGAGTTATTGTTTATCGCCTTGGGAAGGCTTGGTAGGTTCCTGGGGACGAGTTAGACCTGAGGCCGATGCCTTGCCCTTCCTTGGGGTGAGATCTTGCCATAAAATAAAGAAAATAAAAGAAGATTGGAGCGAAAATAAAAGTGAGCATTAGAAAAGGATTAAGTGTCGCCTCGCGAGGGCTTCATAGGTTTTTGGGTACTTATACAGGACCTGAGGCCGATGCCCTATTCTCCTTGGGTCACTACGCTCAGCTCCCTCCTTTTTACATGCCCGAGTATGGAAAAATAAAAGCCTAAAAGAAGAAGAACTGTGCTAAAAATATATATATTTCTTGATCAGGCTATAGGAGTTCTCGCCTAGTAGGAGCTCCTAGTTAGCTTGGCTGTGTTGCAGCAGTTGGTTAGTGACTAGCTTCGGGCCTTCTATCAAATTATGCTGGACCTACTCCTCATGGATTTCATGCCTTGGTTTTGTCAAGGGGTAGGGTATGAGCTGTGATGTGTTGTGTTGTGTATTTTTCGTATCAGCTTGATGCTCCTTTTTGTTGTTTATGAGCAGATCTCTTTGTGGGATTCGACGGGCTGAGTCGCCCTTTCCCGTGGTCGCCAATGACAGATGAATTTTGATGTAGATAAGTGATTAAAAATAGCTAAAAATTATGAATAATAGGGACAAAATAGATTTCGTCGAAGGCGGCGGTGGCAATCAGTACGATTTTAAGCGGCAATGCCCGGAAAGTACTTAAAAGAGCCACTGGATGGTGGTCAGAGAATTTTCATAATTTTTGGGCATGACAAATGAGACCATGGGAGATGCCTGACAGTGGAAGACTTCAAGATGGATGCCCAAGATTTTTTAGACCACGATTCGGGTACCGAACGTGAAAAAATGAGTGCTCGGAAGGCCAAAGGCCGAAATGCCAAGTGAAAATGGACTTTAGGAGAGCCCAAAGGGTGTGGCCCTTTGGGGCTCCCTTTGGGGAGAAAAAAATAAAAAAACGTGGAGGGGGGGTTGCGTTTTTTCGTGCAAGGTGAAAGAAGGTGTCATGGATAGAAATGGAGGAGATATGGATTGTGGGGCCGGAGAACAACCCCCCCAACTGATCTTGGGCATGTTCTTCTTCCTATCTTCGCTCTCCATTGCTCCAATCCGCTCCTCCAATGGTTGCCCGGTTGTGGAGATGCAGATTTAGTCTTTCTCTCTCCTCCCTCTCTCTCCTACATAGAGGCAATTCATGTATAAGAAATCAAGAAGAAGAGGGGCTGAAGGATGCTTTTTCAGCTGTGATCGGATTGCTTCAAGATGAAGAGGAGGCTGAGGAAAGAGGTTCAACACTAAAGAATGGTTGCTCCTCGATCTGTGGGCTACCCAGAATAGTTATTAAAAAACCCACAACACGCAAGACACGCAATATGCTCCAATTTTATGAAAAATTTTGCTTGTTTTTGTTGTTTCACGGTCCAAATGTTGTTCATATGCGATGAATTTTTGTTTAAACCTTGTTTGCATCATTTTTTAGGGATGTAACTACAAAAATGTAGAACCCATAATGACTTAGAGCCGTTATTAATTCTTTAAAACCCGCAAAATGTCATTTTAAATGGAAATTAGTGGTTTTTTTCGGTTTTGAGTTGGAAACAAGGGGGTGGAAATGGGACAAACTCAAAGAAAATGTTAAGTTTCAATCAAAATAATAAGCCCACACAAATAAATAAGGAAATACCTATTTTTCATGAGTAATAAATAGGAAAAAATAGTGAAAAATAGAGAAAATTTGGATTTTTATGCTAAAAAAATATAAAAAAATAAGATTTGTGTACGTGAATGTTTGAGGAGGTTAAAGCATGAGGTCAAGCCTCAGTTTGGCCTTGTCCTTTGTATTATAGTATGTGTTTATTGGTTTTTACATACAAAAATGACACAAAACAACCATTTACACCTATGCAACGCAGCAACACCTAAACGATGAAGGGGGGAGGAAGTTTGTGCGGCGATCTAATTATTGAAAAGATACAAATTCTGATTTTCCTCTTTGTGCATAGCATTTAGGGATCGTTCCATAATTAAATATAGGCGACTAGTAGCACGGAAGTTCCGATGCTAGTCCCTAAAGCAGCGCATCACGTAATGCTTAGTTAAAATTCATGAAAGGGATGTTTTTCACACCTCACATGGTTGGTTTTTTTAATCATAAAATGGTTGTGCACAATCATCATACACCTTGCATCAAGCATGCCATGTGGTATCTCCTAGAATGCATTGCAATTGATTGATAAACTTTGACCAATGCTGAGAGGACAGGAAACCTAAGTCATAGGTTAGACGGGCCCTTCCGTGGGGATAAGTTTTGTGAGGAAAATCAAAATCTCGTGGAACATTGAATTATGAAAGAGTGGAGTTTGTGCGAATGTTATATGTGTTAGCGACACATCTTGGGGCCGATCCTCCAGGTGTAGGAGAGTCACAGTGGAGTCGCGGCAATTAGCCGAGACGTGCTTCCCTATGTGTGTATTACGAGGCATTATGCATATATGTGTGTATTACGAGGCATTATGTCTATATGTTATGGGATCTCCCTCTGAGGAGAAAGGAAGGTGAAGGACTACATATTGGATACAAAGGCAAAATTGTCATAAGCATTTAGTGCAATGTGAGTTTTAGATATTCTTGGCCCGCGAGGTCGTGTGGTGGGGTTGTCTATTGTATGCATGAGGTCCGGCTAGTGGCACAACCAATGCCGGCCCATTTTGGGTCCCATCAAGGAGGGTCACCTCTCTTTTGTCCAACTATCTCCCCGGTATCCACCTTTTTCCTCTGTGGGTATATCAACATGGAGATGGCATTCTATTCTAGTCAACCAGTATAAAATGTATTGTTGGAATATTCATTCAGCCCTTTTCATGAGATGCAATTGAATGAAATCTAGAAAATTTGGATAGGGAAAGGGTCTTACTAATGCAATTCAGTGACTCACTGATTGCTTTAGTACTTACCCTTTTACAATATTTCAATTTGGGCAAGAGAATTCAACCAAAACAAGTCAAGGTTATGCAGCAAACTCGGCAAATGACACCTATGATGAGGTTATGATTGAATGGAAAATAACACTAATCTCTGATCTATTGATCAATTCAAAGAATTAATTGATCAATAATCTCTCATCAACAAGTGGAAAAGCATTAGCAAGTGGATTATTGAGAGATTTCAGAGACTAAGCAAGAGAAATACCTTGATTAAGCTTGAAGAAGATGATAGATGTCAACTCCAATCCCATTGATGGAAAAATTCTTCAAAATCCACCATAAATCCAACATGAAGTTGGAAATATCCACTAAATCAGTCCATATGAGCTCCAATATGCTCAAATGCATGAAGAATCAATACCTCGGCCTTGCTTGAACACTTGAATACCAAAGATTCAATCTTCTTGAAGAAAAGCCCCAAAATAAACCTTCAATATGAGCTCCAATGTCCTCCATCGATAGAAATCTCTACAATGTCTTCAATCTTGAAGTCTATCCAACTTGTACATGGTACTAGAGAAGCCTTGGAGGTTGGAGAAGTCCAAAATTTGAAGAAATTTTAGCTTCCAAGTCTGTGGCTATGGGTGCCCTACTATGTTTTAGGGTTTTGAACAAAGGAGATGAAGATTAGAGTTTCCCTCTTACTGGAAGTTGCTGAAATAATGCCTGATGAAGTGCTTCAAAGCATGCAACCAATCAGTAGGAGATGAATAGAAGATCTGGAAGAGGATTAGATTAGGAAAATCTGTGCATTTTTCAATGCAATTTTCGGGCTGTTGACTACTCCATCTATTGCATCAAACCCCTAACTTAGGTACTCAACTTGAAGCACAAAAGATAAAGAATCTTTGCCCCATGGTTTGGCTATGAGAAATAATCATCAGAGAAGGAACTTGAAGGATTTCTTGGTAGCCACCATTGAAGCTTCAGCCAAAAGCTTGGAATAGAAGAGAATAGAAGCTCCCATTTGAAAAGAATAGAAGCTCCCTTTTGAAAAATAATTGGGGTTTAAACCCAAATTAAGCCTGGTTAACTCTCATTTATCCTAATTACCTCCAATTTTGCATGAAATTTGATGGCGACCTGCCACTTTAGCCATTCTCCGCCATATCTGACCTTGGATATCTCTAGATGTAGTCTCTTACTAACTGTAGATGGTCTGCAACAATCAACTAGTCATTGTCTTATACAATACTTGTATGGAATTGATTTTGATGGAAGAAAATAGAATTGAAAATAGAAGGAAAGATGGATCAAAGACCAATGCTTTGATACCACTTGTCAAAGAGAGAACTAGAGAGAGAGAAAGAGGAGAGAGAAGATTGCAGAAGAGAGAGAAAGAGAGTAACGAGGAGAAGAAAGACTAGAATTGGAGAGAGAAAGACAGAAAAGAGAAAGAAGCCATAGAAGTTGTGAGCAAGATGGAAGAGAAGGATAGTAATTGTATTAATCTGTCAAAAGATAATGAAAAATTGCATGTTCTCTCCTTTTATACCAATGTCAGTGTGACATGGCATAACATCAATATTATTTTTACACTAATTAATCCTTATTCCCAGCTTCTTACATTTGATGTATCTAGGGTTTTATATAAATGTTCTTTTTTAACCCTAAAGTTTTAAATTAAAACTTTTACTTTAGTTTCTTTATTTCAATACTTTAAAGTAACCATTAAAATTACTCATATAGACAAATGCTTCATTCTACATTATTATATCCTCGATATACTTGGATCGCTAAGTATATTCAAGTCCAACTATAGAAAATATAGAAAATTTTTAAGAAAAAAATCTGAAAGACCTTCAAAATTCCTTGGATCCAATTTAATATTTAATTTTAAAAAATAAGTAGAAGAGATGAGCTACAATATATCATTATGCAAAGACAATATTGCATAGATTATAGAACTCCATCTTGCAATTTAATTATGATTTTAACCAGCACAATTGACTAATTACAGTATGTATTATCATAAGCTTGAATCATAGTAAACTAAGATTATCTAAATTCAAAGTACTTAGAAGTTTTAAAAAAAATTATATTCATTCTTTAATTTTTTTTAAATACAAGGATTCCACTATCTCAAGGATATGTGGAGAAGCACATTGTTTACATGTCATGGATTTCTCACTACAAATCCTGACTTTTCTATTATCTAACTTGAAATAGAAGTTTCAGAGGGGCTCATTGGACATTAATTGGATTTCGTGTCTCAGAAAAGAAAAGGGCCAATGGCTCTCCACGCGCTGACCACAAAAGGATTATGACCATGCCATAAGATAACCACATATATGAGAGCTATATGTGTCTCATCTCGGGTATCTTGATCCAAGCTGATCCACTCCCCTCGCAAAAGTCACCATCTTCTATATCGAAAAAGAAAATGCACAGAGTTTGTATAGTGATGAAATAGCTACAGTAAAAAGAAAAATAATGATAAGTAAATGCGAATAACACAACAATTCATCTAAGCAAGACCTATGTCAATTAAATCAAGGCATTCAAAGTAGTAAAAAATATTTACTTGAATGTGAGATTAGATTGGTTGACCCTACATTCAATTGTCTCATCCAAATGTGTTTTTTTGACTTGCCAAGACTCACCCAATAGCTGACTCATCCATTCCTTGGATGGACACTTGCATTGATAATAAGTAATCTTTGTTTTCTTTAGAACATCACATGAACTAAACAAATGTGCAAACAATGAGAACGGAATAAACCAACTAAGATGCACATCTTTGGAGCCTATGGTGGGTTTCATAGCACTATTGATGGAAAATTTTATCTTGGACTTACATTCTCCTGACAACTCTAAGCTACCATTCAACCATTCACCACTAAATAGTGGCAGCAATGGGACATGCTGCAATCTCTAGCTTTCTACTACATACAATAAATTATAAAAAATGATATTTTCAGTTGCAAGCAGAGTTATTATCATAGATGAAAGAACATATGTCTTCATGCCAAACATGTATCTTGCCACTCAAACATTCCACATTCTGCCATTCATGCAAAGTTGATGGATATAGAGATGTTTGTAAAACAAGATTGAATTAAAACACTGCAAATATTTTTTTAAACAACTCTGATGCAAAAGAATAAACAATTATAAAATTTAAAAACTTATTGTTTTGTTTATAATGTACAATGTAGTTCTTGTTATGTACAAAGATTTATTTGTGCATATAAACATGTTGGATCAACACTTCTGTTACTCTACTTGTTCCATTGAACTCTTTTCTGAAGTCTAAAATTCTACCTTTCCAATGATTGCTAGGTTTTGCAACATCCTTACACCTAACCTTGAAACTCCCTCGAGTACTTGGGTGCATCAAAATCCAATCCAACTTATAGTACTTATCACAAATCCAATTACTGCCACTATCTTTCCTATTGAAGACCTCCACTCTGCAAGTATGTTATTGATTTTTTTCCTTCGTGAAGACATCTATGATAACCAAATAGAAAAGTTACCTATCAACATGTGTATAATTTACAAATGTTCTCTCCAAATGAAATGAAATTTAAATGGAGCAATTTAAAAAATACATTATACCTGCAATTCTTGTCACAAAGAAGCCCAGAGATGTTGAACAAGAAGTTGACTTATAACAAGACCATTGTTCCTTCATTGACAAATTCCTAGAGTATAAAAACAAAAGAAATATCGAGTCAAAGCATACATATAACTTACATAAGCTTTTTCCAAATGAGTCAAAACTTAACCATGGAGCAACAGAAAAAAGTGGCAATACACCTGTGGCTCTCTTTGCAAAGAAGCCCAAAGATATTGAAGTAGTTGAGTTTTAAAAAAATCATTGTTCTCCACCCTCAAAGATTCTCGGAGTAAAAAAACAAAGGAAAAATCAATATACATATAGCTTGCATACATTTTATCCAAACGATATAAAATTTAACCATAGAGCAGCAAAAAAAAGACAACATACCTATAACTTTGTATACAAAGAAACGTAAGATTTTGAAGAAAAAGTTGAGCGTTCAAAAGATCATTGTTCTTGATTGTAAGAGACTCCTTGAGTACCAAAACAAAAGAAATTGCATGTCAAAGAATGCACATAACTTGCACAGGTCTTGTCCAAACGAGATAAAGCTTTACCATAGAACATCCATGGAAGAGAACAATATACCTGTAAAGTTTTGTGACGAAAATCTTAGGGATTTGGTAGAAAAAGCTCTGCTCTAATAAAACATGTGAAACTCACTTTGTGTTTGTGTAGAGGAAATGAAAGTTCACAGGGTTACAAATAAGGCAAGCAATAATGAGGCTGTAAGATTTCATTGGGAAAGAAGAAGCAGGAAAAGATTTATGATAAATTTGAGTTTCGTCTAAGAAAGAGGGGGAAACTGACAAGGGGAGAAATAAAAAGTCAAACATAAAAAAGTAAGAAAATGAAAATTCGAGTCACAAACTTCCAGGAAGTGTCAGCATTGTATTCCCCACATTTTCCCTTATTTTATTACTGAGAGAAGATTTTGGCCAAGATATGGGTAGAAGATTCATGTTACATGAATCTGGAATCCCAGCTCTCTCATTGGTTAGGCCTATATTTCTTTATTCACTCCTTAAGGGGCAAAAAGGAGAGTCCATATTTCTCCTAATTTGATACGCGGATGGCCAAAGCTATGTCTTCTTCTTCTTTCCTCAACTCCTCGGCTTCTTCCTCTACTTTTCTCCTCCTCTCCTCTTCTGCCCTCTTGGATTCCTCTTTTATTCTTTTTGACTCCTTTTATTTTCTCTATGACATGTCCACTCGTCCACTTGTGGGACACATCTTAGCAGCCTATTGGGAAGAGAGTCTAGAAAGTGCCACCTGGCACTCGCAATGAATGTCACAGGGTTTGTGATCTAGGTCTTCCCGAGTATGTCCCGAGCAAAAGTATCCGGCCGTTCCCACTTAGGACTGACCTAAAGTCAGGGTTTCTTCCCTATCACCAAAGTCTCTAGAAAGTAGCTAGCGTTGAGCTCCAGATGAACACTTTGCATAGGAACAACAGATTCGAAGCAGATTTATGATGTACTTGGTGCATGGAGAATGGAAAACGAGAGGGATGCGAAGCTCAACCTCTCTGCCCATAAGGAATAGTCCCATTCCGCTCCCCTAAGAAGACAGTATAAATCGGGATTCTAACTCTACCGACTCTAGCTTTTCACATTTTTGTTATCACGTCTTTTGAGAAAAGTTCCAAGCTAACCGGGACCACCCTTCCATAGGATAGACCCAAGTCACATCCACCGCACTTTCCTCGGGTTGCTTAGTTATCTAATTACCTACTACATTATGTTTGACATGCAAAAGCAGCTTCCTTAATTAATCAATTTAAACACAGGTTCCTTTACGTAACTTAGACACTGACACAAAAACAATGTCAAGCAAGTTCCTTTTTCAAATATCTGATCTTTATTTATCATAATCTCGGAATACATCAAGTATCATGCCCGAAGGCTAACCCAGCAATCAACAGGATTGCTGCTCCAAGTTTTGCCCGTAGACTAGTACACGTGCCTCAAGATCCCATATCGAGTCACGTCGGCCTCTTGTGCGGGATCCTGAGGCAAGGAATTTACAACCAGAGCCTCCCCTGGCACTCAAGCATCCTCTCACTCCAAGCAGCACCCACGGAGAGACCTCTCACGACGGGTTCAATCCATGTACCCGGCACGGCTAACAACCCCCTTGGATAGGGCTAGGCAGGCAATCGAAGGTAACTAAACCTGCCTCTCCCTCCAGGCTTTTAACCAGAAGCATTAAGTGTTTTGCCTTGAATTAGTTCCTTGAGCAAAGAAGTTCACACAATGTACCTAAGTGTAAAATCACGATCATTTCAGTGGTCGCTTGTACGATCAACTGCTAAGGTGTGATTCCTTTTTCCCAAATACTCCCAACATTCGATCCTGGATCGTTTGCGACTTGGCGAGATTCCAGGGGCTTGGAAAGCTAGGTTGCTTGTTTCCCCTTTTTCTTTGGGTTAGGGTTTGTACTCTACTGACCCTAATTATCCTTACCTTAGGTCTCCTTGTAAAATAGATCATGGACACCCCATCGTCCTCAGTTGATCAACTTGTTGGTTATCTCCTAGATCCCTTGAAATACCTATGTACCTTTAACTTTGATCTTAATTGATCAAGATTGTCTATCCCCTTGACCATGGTTGGTCAAGATGGTTCTGTTTAGAACAATTCCTACTCCGTTTTAAGTATAATCTTCTTAAGCCCTCTTAATAATGCTCACATGCACTAAGCTTTTACATATCCCTCTTGAAGTCACTAAGGACTTTGACATGGGACTCATGGATCTCTCTCTCTCTCTCTCTCTCTCTCTCTCTCTCTCTCTCTCTCTCTCTCTCTCTCTCTCTCTCTCTCTTTGTGCAGTGATGATGGGGGGGTGAAATCACGGGGTAGGGGGGGCGTTTTTTCTGATGAGGGGGGGAGCGCTGTCCATCGACGAGGGGGGGCTGCTGTCCACGAGGGAGGGAAGGCTTCCCCTTTTAAAGCAGGGGGGAGGGGTGGTATATGGGGAGGGGAGATGGCCGGTAATGGCCGCCACCCCTCCACCTAGGGGGCTGCATGCCCCCCCTTCTGTTTCATTACTCCCTCTCTCCCCGCCATGCAGTCGTCAGGGGGAGAGAGTAAAAAAATTTGAGTTAATTTAAAATTTTTTAAGGGGGGGTTCTTATGGGGAAGGTACGGGGGGGGGGGGGGGGGGGGGGGGGATATTACATCCTCTCCCCCTTAGAGGGATCGAGATGTCCTCATCTCAAGAAGACCTGGGGGTATTGTTGGTTGAGAGTACTTTCGTCCATCCAGGTGGCATCCTCTTCTGGATAATCTTTCCACTAGATGAGGTATTCTCTCAAGGTCCTTAATCTCAAATGCCTCTCCCTAACATCTAGGATTCTATCAGGCTGTAGCTCAAGGACTCCTTGGCTAGGCATTACAATTTGTTGATCATCAAGTACATGATTTGGATTAGGTAGATACTTTTTCAATAGGCTGATGTGGAATACATTATGAATCTTTAGAGTTGCGGGCAGCTATAGTCTGTAAGCATTAGGCCCTAGGTAGATCTTATAAGGTCCATAATACCTCGAACTTAGCTTCTTGTACTCTCCCAAGGATAGTGAACTCTTTTTAGGGCGTACACGGATGAAGACCATATCACCTTCGACGAAGGATATGTCTTGCCGTTTCAAGTCAGTGTAGGCCTTATGTCTATCCTTGGTAGCTTGAATGTCTTGTCTTATTGATTTGATTTGATCATCCATGTCTTTCAGCATCTCTCTTGAATCCTCTACCCTCAAACTTGGATCCGAGATTTTCAAAGGGGTACGACAATCATGCCCATACAATGCTTGGAAAGGGGTCATCTGAATACTCTGTTGGTAAGAAGCATTGTAGGCAAAGTCAACCAGGGCTAAGTATTGAATCCACTTTTTGGGTTTGCGATAGCAGTATGCCCTAAGCATATCTTCAATGACTTGATTGACTCGTTCTATTTGATCATCAGTTTGGGGATGGTAAGCTGTACTAAAACAGAGTTGAGTTCCAATAGCCTCAAAGATAGCCCTCCAGAAGTGTGATGTGAAAAGAGAGTCACGATCACTAATGATTCTTCTAGGTAACCCATGAAGCTTGAATATTTTCTTAATGAATAATCTTGCGATGTCTGAAGCTTTATAGTTCGTCTTGACAGGGATGAGATGTGCGACATTGGTGAGCATATCTACTACAACCATAATAGAGTTATATCCTCCCTGAACTTGGGGTAGGCCAACAATAAAGTCCATACTAATGAACTCCCATTTCATTTGTGGAATGCCAAGTGGTTGCAATTTCCCAGGCATTTTAACATGTTCTGCCTTAATGCATTGACAAGACAAACATTCCGTGACATATTTGAGTATGTCTCGCTTGAGTCTTTCCCAATAATAGTTCTTTCTGACCGCATTAAGGGTCTTGGCATAACCAGGATGCCTTGAGAAAGGGGAGTCATGGGCTTCCCAAAGTATCTTCCGCTTGAGGGTTTGGCTTGAAGGGATACATAATCTTGTCCTAAAGTAGACAAGCCCACTACTGATGGAGAATTCTTGATACTTCGTCTTTAGCTTTGCGTCTTGATCCTTAATGGGGATCTCCCTTAGCATTTTCTGATAGGCTGGGTCATGACATGCCCCTTCTTTTGCTAGATCAAGAATCGAGTTGTTTGGCATTGATATCTTTGTGGCTAGAGACCTTGCTGTTGATGGATCTTGCAAAATGAGAGAATTTAGAAATGCCTTGCGACTGAGTGCATCGGCAACTACATTCTCTTTTCTAGGCCTATATTTGATTTCAAAATTGTATTCTTCCAGCACTTCGATCCATCGACATTGCCTTATATTGAGAGTGAAAATCCATTTAAGACTCTTGTGGTCCATTACTAAGGAAAATTTGTTACCTAGCAAGTAATGTCTCCAAAGTTTGAGAGCATGAATGACATCCAACAGCTCCAGGTCTTGGGTAGCATAATTCCTTTCATGGCTCTTCAATTTTCTTGAAGAATATGCTATGGGATGACCTTCTTGCATAAGTACACATCCTAAAACAAGTGTGCTAGCATAAGTTATTACCACTTCAAACTCCTTACTAAGATCAGGAAGTTTTAGGATGGGCACTGATACTAAGCTTTGCTTTAGTTTGTCAAAGTTGGTCTGTTCAGCACGTGACCATACAATCGCTACTTGCTTCTTTAGTAGATCAGTCCAGAGGTGCCGCAATCAAAGCATAATCTTTGATGAAAATTATGTACCACCCTGTCAACCCAAGAAAACTTTGTATTTCTTTGACAGAAGTTGGTGTTGGCCATTCCAAAACATCTCTAACCTTAGCTAGATCTACTGAAATTCCTTCAGTTGATACAATGAATCCCAGATATTCAATCTATCGCTTGAAAAATGTGCACTTTTTCTTCTTGGCATAAAGCTTGTGTGCTCTCATTGTTTCAAGAACAATGCGAAGCTAGGGTTCATGATCCTTTCCCTGTTTTGAGTAGACTAGGGTATCATCAAAAAAGACGAGTACGAAGTCATCAAGATAGGGCCTAAAGATATCCTGCATTGACTTGTTGAAGGTAGCAGGAGCATTCGTCAGCCCAAATGACATCACTAGGAAGTCGAAGTGTCCATACCTTGTACTGAATGCAGTCTTTGGAATATCTTCTTCTTTGATCCTTATCTGATAATATCCAGATCTAAGATCTATCTTTGAGAAGATCTTCGCCCCTTGAAGACGGTCAAGTAATTCATCTATTCTTAGAATGGGGTATTTATTTTTTATGGTTGCTTGATTCAACCCTCTATAGTCAATGCATAGGCAAAGCATTCCATCTTTCTTCTTTTGGAACAACAGTGGAGCTCCCCATGGTGAACTGCTAGGATGGATGTAGCCTTGATCTAACAGTTGCTTGAGTTACTCTTTCAATTTGATAGCTTTCGGGATGGACATCTTATACGGCCTCTTTGCGAACCGGTGCAAGTCCTGGGACAAGTTTAATTTCGTGGTCGACTTCCCTTTGGGGAGGAAGTTCTGTCCGATCTTCAGGGAATACGTCTGCATATTCCTTTAACCATGAAGGTTCTTCTCTGGACTCCTGATTCTGATCTAGCTTACTCAGTTTAATCAGATAGATAGGTAGACCCTTTTGAACACCTTTTATTATCCGTGTTGCTTTTGCCAACTGTATTTTTGGGTTACTAGCCTCACCTTGAGTCATGACTAGTTCCCCTTTAGAATTGCGGAAGGAGACATAGTCAATCAAGGTTTTGAAGCTTTTACCTTGATATTCTGATGGAGTTTGAATCACTGAGAATTGGCGATTCGGACCCTTCTTATGAAGAGTGGCGTGAACCGTTTCCCTCTCAATGTCAACATCCATGGATAGATCTTCTTCAATGACCAGCTCCTTGTTGGAAACACTAGAGGTTCTCCCTCTGGCCATAACGGTGGTTCCTTGGCCATGAACAGCTCTATTTTGACCTTGGAATTGCCCCTGGTGATGCCCTTTCCCAAGCTTGGGACACTCCCTCTTGAAGTGTCCGAGATTGTTGCAATGGAAGCAACGAGGGTTGTGGTCATTGCTTTGTGTTGGAACAAAGCTGTTGACAACATTAATCCTAGCTTTCTTTCTTTGGCCCTAATTCTGACCCTGTGCTCTCTTAGTCTGAGCCTTAGACATGCCCTTATTCTGATCTTTGTAAGGCCAAATCCTGTTGTTCCTTGGTTTGGTCTGCACCTCCTGTATTATTGGAGCAGCTCGAATGACTGCGTCTTGTAGGTCCGTTGGGTGCATTGATTCTAATCGACTGTTTATGGGTGGATTCAAGCCAACACAGAGTTTTGACACCTGTTGTGTCATATCCATTGAGGGTGCATACTTTAGGAGTGAAACGAACTTCGAATAATATGCTTCCAGGGATAATCCTAGCTGCTTCAAGTCATAAAATTCATTCATCTTTTGTGTGGGTAGGCAAGTGGCAGATACCTCCCTCGCATAGCTTCCTTAAGCTTATCCCAAGTGACCGTCCCCTCCGAGATCGCTTGGTCTCTGCACCACTGTTGCCACCAAAGTCTCGCTTTGCCTGTTAGATTAAGTTTAGCGAGCATTGCTTGGTTAGCAGGTGCAGTTCTTGCTGTCTCAAAATAGTCCTCCATGGACTCAATCCAAATCTTGGCGTCAACTTGAATAGTCCTTCCCTTGCCATCAAACTCAGGTGGCTTAATTTGTTTGAGAAGGAATTTCTTCTCTTGAGCCACAGCTGGACTTAGTGCAGGAGTCGGATTTGGAACCTACGCTTGGGGTTACGTTTGAACAATAAGATTCATTATGTTAACATCTTATCATGTGTTTCCATATTATGTTAATATGACTAGCACTGCTTTTAGCTAAGTGATTTAATCACTTAACACCTTAGTTAACATTTATGATCAAGATAGACAATTGTAAAAGGCCTTATTTATTCATAAAGGCATAACCCCCTGAGTACATTTATTTTGGATAAGTAGGGCAGGCTGATTTGATACATTAGTTTTGGGAAAAATAGGATTGTGTTACAATCGGCTACAGGGATGGAATAATAATATAGAGTGGGGTCATGGATTCTCAGGAAATAGTAAGTCATAGGAAGCTTGGGGTATCCCTTCCTTTGATACCAGTTCTTCTCATAGCGCCCTAACACTTTGATTCTGTCACAACAGAGATTACTCGAGTCACTTCTTCATAGACATACTTGTTTTGCTTGACTTGTCGACCACTAACATGCAAAGTTGCGTTTACGCGAGCCTCGACAAAGATGAACAGCTTCATGATCTTTAAATCCTCCATCCACTTGATTCTCTTCAAGTTGATCTGAAGGTACGCGAGTCGGTGGACTGCTATGTAATATATTTCTGAGTCTTCCATCCATGTTTGCTCTACATACAAGGGCGAAGGATTATAGATGCGGTCCAGAATATTCATCATGCCAAGCCTCTGACGATAATTTGAAGCATGCATTGTAGTCATGAACATGACCTGGGACACCAAGAACTTGCTCCATGCTTCGTGACTCTGCAACCCAACATCCATAAGTGAGTAAAGAAATGTTGTCAATAGAAAACACTACTCTATTCTATTCACCTTCCCCTGTTTATCCTCTTATTCCCTTTATTTTCCTCCATTAAGTTCCCTTGTAATCTCTAGATTTCGTTGGTTTGCTCTGATACCAACTGTGACCTGTCCGCTCATCCACTTGTGGGACACGTCTTAGCAGCCCATCGGGAAGAGAGTATAGAAAGTGCCACCTGGCACTCGCAAGGAATGTCACAGGGTTTGCGATCTAGGTCTTCCCGAGTCTACCTCGAGCGGAAGTATCCAGTCGTTCCCACTTAGGACCGACCTGAAGTCAGGGTTTCTTCCCTATCAGCAAACTCTCCAGGAAGTAGCTAGCGTCGAGCTCCAGATGAACCACTTTGTGTAGGAACAACAAAGTCGAAGTGGATTTATGCTGCACTTGGTTCATGGAGAATAGGAAACGAGAGAGATGCGAAGCTCAATCTCTCTGCCCATAAGGCATAGTCCCATTCCTCTCCCCTAAAACAGCATAAATCAGGATTCTAACTCTATCAACTCTATGTCTTCACAGTTTTGTTATCACGTCTTTTGAGAAAAGTTCCCAGCTAATCGGGACCACCCTTCCGTAGGACGGACCCAAGTCATGTCCATCGCACTTTCCTCCAGTTGCTTAGTTATCTAATTACCTACCACATTATGTTTGACATGCAAAAGCAGCTTCCTTAATTAATCAATTTAAACACAAGTTCCTTCACCTAACTTAGGCACTGACAAAAAACAAATATCAAGCAAGTTTCTTTTTCAAATATGTGATCTTCATTTATCATAATCCTAGAATACATCAAGTATCATGCCCAAAGGCTAACCTAGTAATCAATAGGATTGTTGCTCCAAGCTTCGCCCATAGACTAGTACACAGGCCTCGAGATCCCATCTCGAGTCACATCGGCCTCTTGTGCAGGATCAGGAGGCAAGGAATTTAAGGCTAGAGCCTCCCTTGGAACCCAAGTGTCCTCCCGCTCCAAGTAGCACCCACGGAGAGAGCTCTGGTGGCAGGTTTGGTCCATGTACTCGGCATGGCTAACAACCCCCTTGGATAGGGCCAGGCAAGCAGTAAGAGCTAACTGAACCTGTCTCTCCCTCCAGGATTTTAACCTGAAGCATTAAGTGTTTTGTCTTGAATTAGTTTTTGAGAAAAGAAGTTCACACAATGTACCTAAGTGTAAAATCATGATCATTTCAGTGGTTGTTCGTACGATCGACTGCTAAGGTGTGATTCCTTTTTTGCGAATACTCCCATCATTCGATCCTGGATCGTTCGTGACTTGGCGAGATTCCAGGGGCTTGACAAGCTAGGTTTCTTGTTTCCCCTTTTTCTTTGGGTTAGGGTTTGTACCCTACCAACCCTAATTATCCTTACCTTAGATCTCCTTCTTGTAAAATAGATCATGGACACCTCGTCGTCCTTGGTTGGTCAACTTGCTGGTTATCTCCTAGATCCCTTGAAGTACCTTTGTACCTTTATCTTTGATCTTAATTGATCAAGATTGTCTATCCCCTTGACCATGGTTGGTCAAGATGGTTCTGTTTAGAATAGTTCCTACTCCATCTTAAGTATAATCTTCTTAAGCGCTCTTAATAATGCTCACATGCACTAAGCTTTTACCTATCCCTCTTGAAGTCACCAAGGACTTTGACATGGGACTCATGGATCTCTGTCCCATTTGGTAAATTACATACAACATTAAATTTTCCCAACAACTTTAATGCATGCAACGTAATGCCATGCCTTCATTTCAATGCTCACATTTTTTATATAATCCATATGATATTTTATGCCACACATGAGAATGTATTTTCTATGCATGCAATCTTAACATTATCCTCTATGTAATTATTTACACGATCTATAACCTTCTTAAATGATCTGATCTTTATAACTTTATGTGATTATTGTATGAGTCTAGCTGCACTTTAATCTTTTTTGCAGTTTATTACATATACCTTAGAATCCATCTTGTGATACGGAGATGTACTTTGTTTCTTTCAATGACCTCTGAAATGCATTTTAAGCAAGAACTTGTGCAAGGAGCAATGCACTTTATACAAGAATTCATGCAAGATTTTTTTGGATAATTTACAATGCAATTACCTAATAAATTTCACTATTATGATGTCATCTTACAACAAAATTTATCTTGTTTGTTACAAACATCACAATTAAATTGATACCAAGGCAATTATCAGTCACACAATTAATGTGATGCATGTGAATATGATTTTCATCATGATAATTATAACCTATGATTTAACAATAGAGCAACCTAGGTTTGGAGTGATGTCTTGATTCCAGTGGTATTGATGCCTGATAAACCGTTCGCACTTGTCGTGCCATCTTGATTCGAACCGCCACCCACACTTGCGAGGTTTCCGACCATCCTTGTGGATCTATGCTTCGGGGCCATACTTGAAGATACGTGTACAAGAGATAGAATTCTTGCACTCTCCTATGCAACTATAAGTAAATTCTTGCAGCCTCTCCTTGAGTGGAGAAAAGATAATGAAGGGGAGGGGTGTAATTTTGGAGATATTAGAGGGGTGTGTGACCTCCCTTTAAGAGGGGGAAGAAAAACCCTCCAAAGCTTCCTCTCTCTCTCTCTCTCTCTCTCTTTGTGCAGTGATGATGGGGGGGCGTTTTCCTGACAATGGGGGGGGGGGGGGGGGCATTGTCCGTCGACGAGGGGGGGTTGCTGTCCATGAGGGAGGGGAGGGCTTCCCCTTTTAAAGTGCGGGCAGAAGTGGTATATGGGGGGGGGGGGAAAGACGGCCATTAACGGCCTGCCACCCCTCCACCTAGGGGGCTACATGCCCCCCTTCTTTTTCATTACTCCCTCTCTCTCTCTCTCTCTCCCTGCCATGCAGTCGGCAGGGGAGAGAGGGAGAGAGTAAAAAAATTTGAGTTAAATTTAAAAAATTTTAAGGGGGGGTTCTTATGGGGAAGGTACCGGGGGGGGGGGGGGGATAATACATTCTGCTTCTTCTATCTTCAGCACTTTTGGACTCTCTTTGGGCTCTTTATAGGTCTGTTCTTTCCTTCTTCCTGCTCTCTTATTCACAAATCTCCGTCCTCTCACTGGATTGTTCTTGTTCTTGATGGGGAGGGGACTTGTATGGTTTCTCGCCAACTTCCTCATCTTCTTGAACTTGCCCCAAAGCCTCTTTGATGTTGGCCGTTCAATACCCTTCCAAACCCAATGGTTGAGGCCTTTGACGACAGCTTCTTCCTTGCTTTGGAGGTAAGGGATTCTCCACCCATGGGACTTCCACCTGTGGTTGCCAGTGCTTTTGCTAAAGTTTCTATTATCTTCTGCATGAAACCATTTAGGTTTACTTTGTCTTGGGATTTGGCTAGAATGCTCTCCAACATAGGTACATTGATTTGGCTCATCAGTGCATTGTACATATGACTGGAGAACAACACATGGACCATCTTCACTTGTATTTGGACTTCTAGATTTAGGATGTTTACAAGATCGATGCCATCATTTGTGTGGAATAGGATCTTGTCTATCCCCAGCATATCATATACATCTCTTTTGGGCCATCTCTTAACCTTGTTGAGCAGGCCCAATGCTCTTTGTACCAACTTGTGGCTCAGCTCAAGCGGGTTTCATTTTCTTGATGCACCATTATGGTGCCACGGTTCCTATTGAAAGTTTGGAGGAATTTAGTGCACTTATCATAGTCCACAACTTGGCCAACCTTCTCCAGATACTTCTACAGATTGCATTGCTCCACAATCTATTTTATGATCTATTCTTCCATGGCCACATCCTCCAAATTTAGGACATGCCTAAACCTAAACTGGCTGAAAGCCCTCTTCTACAATGAGAGGCCAAATTTAGCTTGTTCCTCTTCTGAGAATGGAAGTTTGCTGCTCTTCTCTTGTCCTACCATTGTGGATCCCTGTGATAACACCATAGCTCACCATTAGTTTTCTTAAGATAACGAGTAGAGAGTGATTGAGTGCTTATAGAAAAATGAAAAGCTTAAGTATAGAAAGGGAAATTTTCTTCACAATTCGCACAATCCAGTAAACAATTCACTCAATCCAACGAAGGCCCATGAGAATTCTCTTAAAGTAAGTATGTTTTTCCTTGAAACAATTTTCCCAATCCAATGAAGGTCCATGATAACTCTTTTAAAGTAAGTATGTTTTTCCACACTACCCCCTCCCCTTTTTGAAATGAGAAAAATCCTTCCTAGGATTAGAGATTGAAGGGTTAGGACCATTCGGTGCATGCTCATGGTGTTTCAGTTTTGCATAAGCCAATTGTAGAAGTTCGGGCTATACTCCATGTTAGCATAGTTATCCATGTCGATAGGTTGGATGCTTACATGAGTGATGTAGGTGAGGACATCCATTAGGAGATCATTGAAGCCTATTCTGCTAAGCAATGTGTAACTCCTCCTCTGTCAAAATGCGATCTAGCTAGGAGTGAGTCATGATGTGCTCTTCGAGGGGCCGGTTACGAATGGTGGTCAATACCCTATATAGGAGGTTGGGGCTATGTAAGCTGGTCGAGATCTTGATTGCATGTATTTGCTCAGTATTGGTCATGATTTGGTGGCCCTTTTGCTCCCATTGAATTCGGAGAGTATACCATTGCTAGAAGAAAGAGGAATCGTTGGTAGCCACTTGTTTCCACTTCGCAGTTTCTTGCTTAGTGGGGCAAGGACCATGCCTTTGTCATTGTAAGACGTAATGAGGCATTGCTCATGTGCTTGTCTACAGGAAATATCAATGACAATGAGTTCTTCAATTGCGTGGGGAGCCTTAATGAATACAAATTCCAATTCTTACCATGAACAAGGTAGCGTGTGTACCTCCGTTGTTGGTAAAGGCTCATCTAAAAGACCTAGATCTTATCGGTCATAGCTTTTAGCAAGTGTGTAAATGTGGCATCCAAATGCCAAAGGAAACCGACAAGTCATCCCCAATATTTTTAGCTAAGTCTATGGCTAAGGTAAGGATAGATCGTTGTTCATAAGAGGGTTTAAGTCTTGGTGGAGGATGGGGTTTGATTGGACTCGACAGCTAAGCAATGGTGGCTGACGTCTATGGTTGTGGTGGTTGCTCCTAAGTGTGTGGTTTAGCCTCTTGTGTGCTAAGCATGGTTTGAGATTTTGATGATGTGCTGCCATATGTTTGTGAGGCTTTAGGGGCACTAGAAGTGCTAGGTTGGTTTGGTTTGGAGTTAGTAGGCTACGACTTCAGTCGATAGACTCGTTGAGGTTCTATAGGCTTAACAGTGTTGGGCTCTATGGTATTCCCAACTTAAGCTTTTTGCAGCTTTAGTGCCTCATCTCTCATGCGGCTTTCTGTGGTCGAGTTTGAGGGTGGCATTTGAATAGTGTCACTAGACCTCTTGGATTTAGGTACCCATATCTAGGCATTGCCCTCATATTAGCCTTGCACTTGTAATAAGGGCTTGGGGACCCATCTCCCATTCATTGGTGTCTATAGTTTCTTTGTTGCTGCCTCCTAGGTTTTGAGTATGAGTTCCTAGGCTTGCGAGGTCATGGTTGTATGCTCCTAGGTGGTAGTTCTTGATGTTTAGGCACCCAATTGAACTGTGGTTCAAGGGCCCTAGATTTGATCTCAGCAGTGCATTGGCGGTGTGGCGTGAGTGGTGGGTTGTGACAAGTATCGTGGCGTCATGAGCATTGATGGAGCTGTGCTGCCGTTGCTGAAAGCAGTGACTATTCGTACATTGCCGATAGCGAGGTAAATGTGCTATGACTCATAGTTGATATTACAATGTGCTTGCTTTTTAAATGAGTGTCCCAACAATAATTCCTTACTGGTATCTTTTGTGTTCAACAACACATAAAAAATTCATGGGTATTCTTTCAGACTTGATAAAGGGTGCAACTTTGCACTTTCCTAAAAGGGTATATGATCGGCCCTTAAATGTGATAATTTGGCATTGGTGGGTTGTAGTTATGGGTGGCCAATTTGATTCCAATGATTGGTGAGTTAAGATATTAAAATAAGCTCCATCATTGATCAATGCATCGAAGGTATGTGTCTGTTGACCAGTATGCATAGGTAAGCAAGTGCTTTTGTCTCTTCACCTTCCTCCTCAATTTATGTTATTATCGTGGCAACTCAAACCTTCACAGAGGACTCTAGTATGGGAGGTTTATGAAGTGAATGTGTGGGAGGGTAGTACTCCTTTATATGGCTACCGTTGAAGAAGCCTATGCCCTCTCCATCTAGGGTGTCGAGTTCTACATTGCTGGTTCTATTCATAGTACGGACTTGAAAAGGCCCTAATCCCCTGAACTTCATCTTTTGTTTATGGCCTTTTATTGAGTAAAATAACACTAAGTCACCTTGTTCAAATTCTTGCTACTTGACGTGCTTGTCAAATCAACTCTTGTGGCATGCATTTTTGCAAATCAGTGCATGGGTGGCTAGAAGTCGAGTCTCTGATAAGCATTCTAGCTTGATTAGGCACTCTGTCCATGCCTCCTTTTCATCCCATCTCTCTTGGATGGCTACTCTTATGCTCAAAACAAAGAACTCTACAAGTAGAATGGCTTCAGTCCTGTAGGTTACCTTGAAGGGAGTTTATCCTACTGTTGTTTTATAGGCTATTCAATAGGCCCATAAGGCTATCATCAGTTTGTTGTCATAGTCTCAATGCGAATGGGTACCTTGGTTCGTTGGCACTTGTCATAGTGCTTTACAAATTGTGCTACATCTCGAAAAAGACTAGGCCATCACAGTCTTGGGGAAATTACTATATGTCTATCCTCTACATCACATGTGTTCAAGGCCTATTTATAAATATCCTTATGTGTGAATTTTTCTTGAATAAAACATAACCCTTTTCTATTCAATTTGTAAATAATCCATTTATATTACACCCTTTTTGTATGTAAAAAATGTATAAAAATGATATTTTAAAAATATCTTATTTTGAACCCACGTAATGCACACATATATTCATGAGTAACTTACCTAAGATCATAGTTGAGACTATAGCATCTTAAAGGGTCGTCGTGTCTTTGTTGAAGTACCCTCTTGCAATTTTGCCATGTGCCTCTACAAGTGCATCATGCATCTCATGTTCACACATGCATCTCCACAGGACTCCATCTTGCCCTGAACTATAGAGTTGTCCTACTAACACAACTGATATGGTTGTATTTTAAGGATGAGTCACCTAAGTCAGTCCTTCTTGATGGGTATTTCAAGTAGTCCATGCTCAAGCAATTGGACTATGTCGCCTACCCAATATGACATCAAGTCAGTCCTAAACAAGTTCCTTTCACTAGATAGTTTTTAAACAGATGTACATCAGGCAAGTCATTATGTGATGCTCTGTCCATTGGCTTCACTCGTGGGTATGCGAGACATATGGTTGGCCATGTATGTTGCTTCCCCTTGCATACAACCATAGAGAATTCAAACTCTAGAAGCAGAAATAATCATCGAGCAATGAGTCCCATAGAATAGGGCTTGTTAACAAGATAAAGCAAGGCTTGATGGTCAAAAAAGAAGATGAAATGTGTAGCCAAAAGGTAACACCAAAATTTCCTTTAATACACACTCTGATCTTTCCATTCTTCTTTATTACAATCACAATGAGCAAAACCTAGTTCGTGAGCTCGATTCCATAAATGAATCTTGCTCTTAACAACTTATCGATTTTCTCTTTGATAGCATGAGCATGTTTGGGATTCATCAGATATGGTCGTTGCTTGACTGGTGTTGCATATTAGGTGTTATCAGGATGTTATGAGTCGCTACACTCAGATTTATCCCTTTTAACTCATAGAGGGGCTAGGTGAGTACGTCTATATACTCTCACAAGAGAGCAATAAGAGTTGCCTCCTCTTCCTTGGTCAACTCATCAGCCATGAAAATAGGTCGAGGCATCTCCCCTTCCTTAGCTAGATTGACCTCTTTGACTTTGGTGGGTCCCTCTATAGGCTCGCTCACTTGCCCTTGTCTTTTGGCTCCTAGCAAGACTACTACCCTATTACCTTTCTTAAATCTTGTGAATATTTTCGATAGGTCTTGCGGCTTTCTCTGCTCCTCATCTTTTGGATCCCTAGGCCATTTCCTCTTTTCCTCCTTCAACCTTCGGTGCCTTAGGTGGACTGGTAGGTCTCCTTCCGACTCAGAATCAAACTCTCCATCTTCTCTAGAAAAGGGAGTCTCTCCTGGAGGTCGTAGCTCCAATGGTGATTTTGTTTTGAGTACTAGTGCAACACTTGGTTGGGCAAGACCCGCTCATTCATAATCAATCTCTCCTATGTTCTCCAACCAGGTGTGATCGCCATCCATTTGCATGACTCCTTTCTTGATTCTGAAGATGCTCTTCAACTGTAGTTTAGAGCTTGCCCATATTTATTCAATCATGCACCCTTATTTTCGTACTCTATCATGTTGATCTCTTCTTCGCTCATGTCGCACTAGAGGAACAATAGTCTTCCTACTCATAATCTAAACCATTCTCATCTTATTTTTTGTCATCTCCTAAGTGTGTTGACATGTCATTGGTGACTAAGGCCCAATCGTACATCAAGTTGAGGTCGTGTACCTTCGAACATCACCACTTGGATTCATCCAAGATATCCTTGAGTGGTTTAATATTTGCGGGTGGCTAGGTTACCAGCTAATTTGTTTGTTAGGTGCTCTAAGATCTTGTGGGGGTCTCATTTGTTGCTCGGGACATGGAATGTGGCAGAGGTGGGTCACCCATGCGAGCTTCTAGCCATCATAGAGACTGGTACTAAGGGTGTGACTATGGGCTCACCAGCTATCTTAGCAGCTTGCTCATATTCCTTGTTATCCACAGATCAATCATCATGGCTAGCACATGCATCCAATATCGCTCATGCATAGGGCAAGGGATATACTTGGTTAGTGGCCCGTAATATTTTCTAATCTAAGTATCACCCTTGAGCATAGCTGAGATAGTGTCTAGGTTGATTGGTGTAGTCTTCCATATATCCATCTCCACTCTTATTGATTTCGTTTGATTTCCTAAGAAGATTAGACCATTCCCCCAATAGTCTAGATTGATTGGTGTAGTCTTCCATATATCCATCTCCACTCTTATTGATTTCATTTGATTTCCTAAGAAGATTAGACCATTCCCCCAATAGTCTTCTATGACTCGTGCATTGCGCATCTAGGGTTGGCCTAACGGGATGTCATAGTCCACTCCTTTCATGACTATGAAGTCCACAGAGAATCAGACTCCTACGGTCTTCAATGGCCAATTTTTCAGCACTCTAGATGGCTTCACTTTTGTTCCGTTAGCGAGTGTGACGTTGAACCTAGTATCCTCAACAAGTGGGTTACCCCAAGCCTAGAGTATTGTGGGTGGCTAAGCACACTCACTCCTATCCTCGTGTCTACAATCCCTTTCCTTGTGGTATCACCTAGAGCTAGGACCCCGGTAAGATCCCGTGCATCCTTGTGCCTTCCCAGAAATCATTAGCATGCAAGGACTTGGGCATTGGGTGTAGAGTTAGGCTCTGTATTTGTATTACTACATCATGGTCTTGCAAGCCAATGGTATCTCACTCCATCGATCCTTCTACCCATTGATTTAGCTCCTATCAGATTGTTAGATATTGCCTAAGCAGGTTTCTAAGATCAGAGTTACAGGGGTGGTCACTAGCATTGTGAAAAGATTGCTAGCCATTGTAATGAAGGTTGCCTCTTCAATGGAAATTACACAAAGATTAACAAGAAATGCTAAACAACAAGAAATGTTGAGAACCATAGCTTGCCATTTCTTTATTCAAGATGTCTTACAACCAAGAATTACAAGAGATGTTGAAGCCATGGAAGCTTGAGAATCAATTGATGATAACTGTTGCAAGGAACTCACCCCTTACAATGGTGGGGAAGTAATTACCTTCAAGCTTCAAGAAGTGCAGATGTGAAAAATGATTAACAAAGATGCTTTACATTGGCATCCCCTTTCCTTTTATACTACAATCTAAATTAGGCTAATTTCCTAACTAAGGTAACTTGAAAATTGCTTTATTACAATCCATCTTTGCCCAAAAGTTTTATCCTCAAAACTTTTAAGACTAAAAGGACAAGTGAATGGTAAATGTTGAGAAGTGAGAGACCAATGCTGAATATGCTTGTTGAAGTTATCCATTGAAGAAGATAATCTTCCATTGAAAAGAATCTCCAAAATAAGTTCAAAACAATTGAAATCTAGAATGTTGCCTTGAACAGGGTAGTGATAGTAAATGACTCATAACTTTGGGTAGAAATGTCAGAATGACACATATGAGATATAGAAATTAGGTATACTTCATAAGGTATCCATCCATATAATTAAAATCCAATTTTAATCTCAATAAGTTAATTATTTTCATGACAAAAATTTATAATAGCAAGCTGTCCACTGTGCAATGAACTAATTATCTTCTTGAAGAAGCCATGGATACTAATCTAAATATGAAGCATGTTGCCAAGATGATTCTTCCATAGGCAATCTTTCCACTTGACAAGATATTCCATAACAATATAGGTCCTTAGAACCTTCTCTCTCTTGCCAATAATCCTTTCAGGCTCATAGATGATTAAGCCATCTTCATCAAGAGGAGGTAGTTCTTCAAGAACTTGTATGTTTGGGCCAATGTATTTCTTGAGTTGAGACACATGAAAAACATTGTGAATGCGTGTGGTTGAAGGAAAATCAAGTTGGTAAGCATAATCTCCAACCTTCCTTGTAATTTGATATGGACCATAATAGCAATGAGCAAGCTTATTATGTCCACCCTTGAGAGAAGCATAACAAGACTTAGGTACTTTGAAAAATACCCATTCTCCTTCTTCAAAATCCACATACCTTATTTTATCATCTGCATATAATTTCATTGTCTCTTTTGCCTTCCTGATGTTTTCTTTACAATGCTTTATTAAGGCTTCTATCTTTTCCAACTCTTCTCAAGCAAGAGGATTCACTTCATAATGAAGCAATGCTAAAGGTACTTGGACTTTATATCCATACAATTCCTCAAATGGTCACATACCAATACTCATGTGATGAGTATTATTGTAACAAAACTCCGCAAGATGAATCCAATGGTCCCATCCATTCTGTGTATCATGGCAAAAGTGTATGAGGTATATTTCTAACCATTTATTGACCCTTTCAGTTTGGCCATCTATTTGTGGTTAGTAGGCAATACTTGGAGTTAGTTTAGTGCCCATGGAAGTAAAAAGGCTTTTCCAAAAATTCCCCATGAACTTGGAATCCCAATAAGAAACAATCTTTATAGGTAATCCATGAAGTCTGAAAATTTCTTCCATGAACTAAACTACCACCATTTTGGCTGAATATTGCACTTTGGTAGGTAAGAAGTGGGCACCATTTTGGCTGAATATTGCACTTTGGTAGGTAAGAAGTGGGCTGATTTTGTAAGACAATCAACCACAACAAAAATGCTATTCTATCCCTGCTTAGTGGTGGGAAATCTTATAATAAAATCCATGCTGATATCAGTCCATTTACCATGTGGGATAGGCAAAGGCTAAACTAGACCACTAGTTAATAAATTTAAATATTTATTATGTTGTCATGGTAAGCACTGCATCACATACTCCTTGACATCTTTCCAAAGTCCCTTCCAATAGAAACATTTATGGATCTTGTCAAAGGTTTTAAACAATCCAATATGTCATGCCAAAGGAGAAGAATGCATCTCCTATAAAATTTTAGACCTCAATGATGACTGATGGGTCAAGTATACTCTCCCTTTAAACCAAGGAGTCAATTTTTTCATTTGAAATTTGGAAATTCAGATCCATCGTTTTGTTTTAATGTCTTCATAATATTGGTAGTGTGCTCATCTAAAAGATATTCTTCTTGAATGTCTTGGATCTAATCCTTATGTATGGTAGAGATACTAGAAATGGTACATGCCCACATCCTGGATAAGAAATCTCAAAATTGTATCCCTGAAGTTTAGCTAACCATCGTCTTTTTTTGGGAGAGAGATTTGGCTGAGGGAGGAAATACTTCAGCACACGATGGTCACTCTTCACCTTAAAATGGTTGCCATATATGTAGTGATGCCACTTCTTGATTGCATGAAGAATAGCTAGCATTTCCTGCTCATAGACGTGGATTTCTCTTTCTTTATCATCAAACTTCCTACTTTCAAAAGCAATAACACCATGGTCTTGGCATGAAACAACCCCAATACCTCTGCCACTAGCATCAGCAAATATATTGAACTCCTTGGAAAATTCTGGGCACACTAGGATAGGTGCTGAGATGAGAAGACTTTTCAACTCATTGAAACTCATAGTGGATGTAGCATCCCAAAAGAAGGATTCCTTTTTCAATTTGTTAGTGAGAGGAGCTTCTACATGGGCATAATTCTTGATGAATCTCTTATAGAAAGAATATAATCTAAGAGATCCTCACAATGAAGTAGAATTTTTTGGTATGGGCCAATCCTTGATGCACTGGACTTTCTTTGGATCAATCATAATTCCTTTTTCACCAACTATATGACCCAAGTATTCTACCTCATCATCCATAAAAGTACACTCGCTTTCCTTTGTAAAAATCTTGTGTCTTCTCAAGGTAAGAAGGACTTCTCTGACATGTTTCAGATGTTTCTCTCTATCTTTGCTATATAGATGAGAATATCATCAAAGAATACCAAGACTAATTTTTACAAGAATTGCTGCAAAATCTTATTCATACGAGATTGGAAAGTTGTAGGTGCATTTTAAAGTCCAAATGGCATAACTAGGAAGTGGTAGAGACCTCTTTCTGTTCTAAAAGTTGTCTTGTACTCATCCCCTGCTTTCATCTTGCTTTGACGATATCCTGATTTTAAGTCAATCTTAGTGAAAAATCTTGCATCCTTGAGTTCATCCAACAAATCATCAATGCAGGGGATTGAATACCTATTATTTATGGTGCTCTTGTTTAAGTCTATATAGTCAATACACATCCTAAATGACCCATCTTTCTTTCTTGACAAGTAGTACGGGAGAAGCAAAAGGTGACTGACTAGACTGAATAAACCCCATTTCCAGCAAGTCTTTAACATGTTTCTCTACTTCTTCTCTCTCATACTTGGATAACATGTAATGAGGTTTATTGATGGGTTTAGTGTCAAGCATTAAATCAATAGGATGATCCACTTCTCTCGCTAAGGAGGCAATGATGTAGGTGGTTGGAATATGTCCTTAAACTCTTCCAAAAGTTTACATAGACATGGATCTTGCTCCTTAGATGAAGTAGATTGTTGATTTTCATCTGCCTTTGATAGAAGTGTGAAAATGCAAGACATAGCATTAATTTCCTTCTTTATCTTCTTCTTCTTGATTATTTCCACTTGCTTTCTCTGTATGCCATTGAGTTTTACTTGTTGCCCATTCCAAGTAAACTCCATGAAAATCTTATTTAGGTCCAAGGAAAATTTCCTAAGTTTTTTAAGCCAATCACAGCCAATGATGATGTCAATAGGACCCATATCTAGGACAATCAAGTCCATCATAATAGTGCAAGACTGTGATAAATCAATAGGAGTCTGCCAGCATATCTCTTTGCTCAACTCTTGAGCACCATTAGCCACTTGTACCTTCAGTGGGACATCTATCTCTTGACGGAGTAACTTCAGCTCATACAATGATTAACATTAACAAAACTATGTGTGCTACCCATATCAATAAGAATATGAGCAACTTTTGAATTTATAGTACCCTTGAGCTGAAGTGTATTTTCACCTTTACAAGCCATCCATTTATCCTGAGATATGGAATATAACATGAGCTAACAAGAAACCATAGAAGGATCATCAATTTTTGATCCACTAGGATCAAATGGACCACCTAAATCATAAGGAAAACTACTAATTGGCTCTAATTTCTCATGTGTGTCCTTGTCCTAATCATCATGCTCATGCATCTCATCACAAGTAGGAACTGCCTCTACTTGCAAAAGACTTTCTTCTTGTGTCTCGTCTTTATCAGAGTCTTCAATATTCAACATATTAGACTTTTCCATATATCCTTTGCACTTCTGCTTGTGCTCAGGAGACCATTTCTCCCCATATTTATAGCATAGACCCTTGCATTTGTCATTGGGAAGTGCCTTGTTGCTATTGTTATTGTGATATTGCGTAGCTGCACCTTCAGCCCTCTTGAATTCTCCTTTTGGATAAGCATTATATCTGAAATTATTGCCTTGTTTTGAAGCATATGTTGTAAGGTAGGTTAGAACCTTGCTGAAATTATTTGGAAACATGTTTTCAGCTCTAAATCCCTCTCTTTGTTGGCTGAACTACTATCCAAATCTCATAGGATGATTTGATAGGTCATTCATTCCTTTTTGGGGCTCAAATGAAGTTAAATCTCTTTTATATTGCTGGTTGTATCTCTCAGCATATTGAATGACTACGTGGACATTTGTAGGCTTGGCTGCCCCAACTTCAGCTGAAAAGGTTTGGATCAAGACTAAAAATATATTTATTCAGTTTGGCTGAATTGAAAATGCCTTTCACATACATGGAAAGGTTTAAGAACAAGCTTGAATACTCCCTCATGGCCTTACGGTGTCGTGATGTTATGAGGACACAGTGTGAAAAAGTATGGAATGCATCATCATCTGACTTCTTTATTTATCTAGAGAGTCAATGTGATTTAAGCCATTAGTACTAGTGTGAGTTGCATGGATTACCCGAAAATACTAGATTTTTGGATCATTTTAGCTTATTTTTGATATTATTTATTGTAAAAAATCTAAAAAAATTTTAAAAAAGCTTCTAGATTAGGATGGCATGCAAAAAGCTAGTTGCTTTTTTAGCCAATTTTCACAAGAGGGGCAGATTGACAAAATCGCGCATGTCGCGATCGATGAAAACTGCATATTGAACTAAAAGAAGAAGAAGGATTGATCTAGAAGATCCATGATCAGGTGTACTACAGTGTTACCCCCCTTTCGGAGCCAACAGAGCCATCAGATTTGGGTTCCGAGCAGCAGAGAAAGAGCTGTAATTTTTATGCATGTTTTGTTCTATAAATAAGCTCTAGGAGATTGAATGCCTAGAGATTACTTCTGAGTAGTGTGAAGATTCCAGGTTCTTTCAATACATATTGATTCAATTCATTGTGATTTGTCTTTGTGGTGTTTACCACTTGGGTATTCTCTATCTTGTCTTCCATCTCCTATCTCTACTTCCTTCTACTCCTAATCCCAGGTGGATTCGACCTTTCGACAAAAACCCCTCCAACATTGGTGAACTTGACGTGAAAGGTCGTCAGAAGAAGTAAAGACAAGATGGGAGAATCTTTGAATACATTCTCCAGTGATGTTTTGCAACAGTTGGTGAAAAATATGAATATGATTTTGCATATACAACAACAACAACAACAGGTGATGCAAGCTTCAGCTCAAACAGAAAGTGTTGTGCTGACTGCTTTGCAAGCAGTTGAGTGTGAGATGAAGTTATTCAATGGTAGGAATGTATCTATATATGTATATACCTATGCTCAGAAGATGGAATTCTTTGGGGTGGCTCAATCTGCATGGAGCTGGTATTTTGTATGTGTTACTTTTCATGAACTGAAAGCACGGATTACTAAATTATACTTGCAGGATGCAAACTGGGTAGCCTTCAAGAAGACACTCAAGGAAGAATTTTACATCCAGGACACCAATTTGATTACGTGCAAGACTTTTCAAGAGTGGTTTTTACAACCCAATAAGGGTCTTGTGGCTACGGAATTGTTAAGAGAATTTGAAAGTCGATTTGAGCAGTTGGATCTTGCAGAACATTAAGCTCTTGTAAGTCAAAAAATTGAATTGTTTCTACAGGCAACTGATCCTGAGCTTCAAGAGAAGCTTGATGATTTGTTGGAGGATCAGACTACAGAGACAGGTTTGAAAACAGAGTGGAGACATGTCAAGGAAGCTGTTACTGCACTTGTGAAGAAGCATAGAAGAAGAGAAAGATGGCATGCCTCTAGCTTGCTCACTATTACGGGCAAGACAGTTGATGTATCCAGTAACCCACCTACTTCTGTGGCTAACCTTGTGGATATGCCTGCTATTATTCCCTCTGTTAGGGAAGATGTCTTAGATGAATTGGTCAAAGGCATGCAGAATCTTCAATTGAAGGTTGCAAAATTGGACAAAAAAGGGTAAGAGGAAAGGGGACATCAGCAGCCCCTAAGCCTGGAAAAAGATGTATGTGGTGTGACAGTTTGCAGTACCACGAGAGAAAGGATTGTGCTGCCTATCAGGAGGCCTTGGAACAACAGCTTATCTTTTGGAAAGATGACAAGATCCATGCACAAGAAACAGGATTATCTCTTGCTTTGAATTTTGGAAAGGGAGGTATGCAAAAGTTGTTGGAAGACTTGGCTGTCCGAAATGCTTATGCGGTGGTACATGCTTCTACTTTTGGTCTATAGTTGGATAGAATGCATGGCCAATTTATGGTTGGTCCAAAGGCTGAAATATGGACACATGCTTTACGTGCAGCTAAAAAGAGAAATGTCACTGATAGTGAAATGTCTAATGCAGGGCAAGACATTCATGGCATAACTGGTAAGGAATCACCAGTAGATGCATATTCAGTGTATGCATATTTAGAAAAGGTAGTGGACACATGCTTTACATGCAGCTGAAAAGAGAAATGTCATTGATAGTGAAATGTCTCATGCAAGGCAAGACATTCATGGCATAACTGGTTGGGAATCACTGGTAGATGCATATTCAGTGTATGCATATTTAGCAAAGGTACAAAACACGGATGTACTTGTGGAAGAAAAACAAAAAAGAGATGAAGATATTGCAGGGACATCTAAAAGAATGACAAGAAGAAGTGTGGATCAACCTAAAGCTGCAAATCAGCCACCTTCCGAGCATGTTATGGAAGAGGTCAGTCATGAGCAAAAACAGGATAACAAACAAGAGGGCAAAAAGAAGGGCAAGTAGCCAGGATATAAGTTGCAATCTGATATTGAGATAGCCACAGATCTTAAGAAGGTACTTGAAGAAAGGATCTTAAACAGTTGAGTGGAATTTACCTTGGGAGAGGTGCTTGGCATTGCCAAGTGAGAATTTCATGATGAGATCATTGACATAATTAAAAGGAAGCGTCAGTTTCTTGGTGACACCACTAGTCCATTTCTGCAATTTGAAGAGGAAACTGGTTTGTTGGATATTCGGGCTAAATATGAGCATGAAGTAAGTACAGGATTGTCTATGCAGGATATACTAATCAATGGACAGCATATGGAAAAGAGAAGAAAGTGGCTGAAAATGCATTGTCTTGTAGCAATATGCATGGTGGAGTAAGGCAAATGCAACAATATGGAGAAGAGGCTCTAGGATTTATTCCTCGAAGTCACTACATAAGAAATCATTGGGCTAGATCTACCACTGAAACGGTAGTGAAAATAGGGCAACGTGAAACTCCTTGTGTTGCTTTACTTGACCATGGGTCTGAGATAAATGTCATTGAGCGAGGATTATATGAAAATGGTACATGGCCTGTAGACACTGATCATGGTTGGCGAATGAGGGCAGCAAATAATTCTTCAGGGGAGCTCTATGCTGCATGTCATAATGTAAAAGTGACGATTGGTGATGTACAGGAAGAGTGTGCAAGATAATTCCTCATATGCAATGATTTTGGAATAGCCCTATATTACAAGTGTGTGTGTGGAAACAAAGGTGCTTTATGATGGTTTTGCTTATGCAAGAGTCAGAAGTAGGGATGGGAGAAAAGCAGTCCAATTTCTTACTGTTTATGTTAATCATCCTAGAAATCGGGATATGCTTCGAGAGTCTCCTTTGGTTCCAAATGCAAGGGAATTCAAAGACCTGGATTTCATTAAGCACTGTTGTAATGTGTGGCTACAGTAGTGCTATTCAGTGGGTGTACTCGCCTCTTCATGAAATGAAGCATGTATTTACTATTGGTAATTCTCAGTTTACAATTCATGTTGGTTTAAGCCTATGGAAGCTATGTGTAGGGCTGAACGCATATCTATGAAATGGGGTACGAGAAAACTAAGAGCATTGGGATTGTTAGCTGAAAATGATGGCATTTCAGGCATCTTTTATGGGCTGAATATTACTGACACTATGGCTGAAATTTCAGCAACTATACATGTAGAAAATGAGACTGAAAAAGAGTGTTGTCAATATGCTCTTTGGATATGTATGATGTTATAGCATTGTTTTCTTAGCAGGAAGGATTACAATGGACTGAAGCACTTGTGGAGACAAAGTATAAGATAGTTGGCAAAAAGGTGAAACCAATTGCTTTGCCACTTCCACTAGAGAGTGAGGGTATGTATGAAAAAGTGTCAAGGCAGCCAAGCTTATGGGATCCTAAAGATATAGGTCATCAGTTTACATCTGAAACATTACAGGAATTGAAAGATGGCATAGAAGGGTTTCTTTTGCCTACTAAGAGAGACTGTTTTATGCGGATGTTGGCTAGACATGGGAAGGCATTTGCATTTCAGCCAAGTGAAATAGGTTGTGTGGATCCAAATGTTGTCTCTCCTATGGTCATATTTACTGTGCCACATGTACCATGGAACTTGAGGCCTATTCTAGTTCCTAAAGCTTACTTGCCAAAGTTGATGGATTTGCTAAATGAAAAGATTCGCATGAAGATCTTGGAGCCTTCTTCAGCCCCATAATCAAATCATTGGTTTACTGTGCCCAAAAAGAATGGGGATTTGAGATTTATTCAAGACATGTAACCGCTCAATAAAGTGACCATAAGAAATGTGGGTGCAGGTCCTGTGGTTGATGAATTTGCAGAGGCTTTTGCAGGAAGAGCGATCTATTCTTTGGGTGATCATTACTTGGGTTATGATCAGTTTCAGCTTGCAATTGAAAGCAGAGATATCACAACCATGAAGACTCCTTTGGGATTAGTATGGATGTGTACTCTCCCACAGGGTGCAACAAACTCAGTGGCACACATGAAAAATGCTATGAATAGGGTACTCGGGGATTTCATACCACAATTGACTATGCCCTTCTTGGATGATGTTCTAATCAAAGGGTGTGCAATGGATGAAAAGAATGAAGAGATGGATGCTCATGGATGCAGACAGTTTGTTGCAGACCATATTGTGGATTGTGAGAGGATTTTGATCAGAGGTGCATAGATTCTTAGGTGCATGTGTGTTCTATTTGATATGGATTCCTCACTTTGTACATGTAGCCAATGCTCTTTATCAGCTTCTAAGGAAAGGTCAGAAATTTCATTGGGAAAGGAAGCATTAGAAAGTAATGAAGAAATTGAAGCAACTCTTAAAATTTGCTCCTACATTGAGAAAGGCTGACTATTCACATGGAAAGCCTATCATTATTACTATTGATACAAGCCCAATCGGGATTGGATGGGCAATTGGGCAAGATGATGAGAAAGGACAAAGATATGCAATTTGCTTTGGTGCTAAAGTATTGACTGAACGACAAAGAATATATCCACAAGTTAAAAGAGAATTATGGGGAATTGTGACAACCCTTAAATGTGATAAGGAGTATTTTATGGGTGCTCATGTAGTCATTGAGACTGATTGTTTGCTGGTATTGGGTATGATTACTAGTTGTGCTCCTCCGGACATTGCTATGCTCTGATGGATTGCATACATCAAATCTTTGAACCCTGAATTTCAGCATATTGGAAGATGAGATAGCCCAGTGGTGGCAGACATTTTATCTCAAGCACGTTATGAGAATGAAGATGGGATGATGGATGAGGAGGAAGCAGATGACTTTCTTATGATTGAAAATGATGTTGCAAGAGTGAATTTAGCAATGCAAGGTGTTGCTACAGCATTAACAGAAGCTTGGACAACAAAGAGAAGACACTTTAGATGTTTTGTATCTTGTGTAGAAGTGTTTTTGGAAGACAAATATACAGGAGAGTGGCTGAGAATTGGTCAATACCTCAGTACATTAACAAAGAAAGATGAATGGTCAGATGAGGAGTTTAAGAAAATCAAGAGGAAGGCATATGGGTTTTTTTTAAAAGATGGATACTTATGGAAACATGTTAAAAAGAAACAGGGTATGCCAGTGCAAGTTTTGGGTGACAAAGCTTCACAAGTAAAAGTAATGCAATAATTTCATGAAAGCTTGTGGGCTGGTCATAGAGGTGTTTGGGGTACTTTTACAAAGATCAAAGAAAAATATTGGTGGCAGGGTATGTATAAGGATGTTGCTCACTTTGTGGAAACATGTATGACATGTGAAATGTATTCATCTATGAGACATCGAGATGGATTGCAACCCACATATCCATTGTCTCTTCATTTTAAGTGGGTGGTGGATTTGGTCACAGTGCCTGCAGGTCTTTGGCAAATGAGGTATCTTGTACTTGCTCATGAAGACTTGACTAATCAAGTGGAAGGAAAGCTTTACATACTAAGACAACAAATGTTTTGTGTACTTTTCTCTTAGAAGAGATCTTTTGTTGGTATGGCTGTGTGGGAAAAATGACAGCAGATAGGGGTGAGTTGGATGCAGATAAAGCTCATGATTTCTTTGTACGGTTGGGGATAAAGCTTGCTAAAACTTCAGCCTATAACCCTAAAGGAAATGGAAAAAGTGAAAGAGGTCACCCACCTATTGTGAAGGCATTGGCAAAAACATGTGGAGAGAAGGTAAAAGAGTGGCCACGATTGCTTCCTTATGCTTTGTGGGCCGGTAGAACAACTCATAGTGCTGTTACAGGATATATGCCTGCAGAATTGATGTATGGTCAAAGACCTATCATGCCGATAGAAGAGATGACAGTCACATGGAGTGTGTTATCTTGGGAGGAGGAGTTGAATCAAGAGGAGTGATCTGGGAGATCCATAATCAGGTGTCTTAGGTTTTACCCCCCTTTCAGAGCCAATGGAGCCATCAGACTTGAGTTCCAAGCAGCAGAGAAAGGAGCTGTAATTTTTATGCATGTTTTGTTCTATGAAGAAGCTCCAAGAGATCTAATGCCTGGAGATTGCTTTTGAGTAGTGCGATGTTGAGGCAAACGCACCAATAGTCGGGACTTTGGACGGACTTCTATTCTTTAAGAAGCTGCAACTCACATTGGCGACAATCTCTCACCTTGTCTCTCACGCTCCGCTCTAACTAACCAAGCATTCTCCTCTCCAACCCAAGGAAGCAAGAACACAAGACTAGCTTGAGTTGTAGTGAACTCACCTAACTTACCTTTCAAAGGCTCGAAGATAGTTCCACGACCACGATCAACACGATCCGATGCCGTCGCTCCTTCGCATCCACCACCAAGCACACCAACGAGTCGAAGAGCTAGTAGAGACGACGAGAAAAGCAAGAAGATGACGAAGAGCTTCACCTTCCCTCAGTCCCTCGCTCAACACACCTCTCACTCTCTCCCTCTCAGTCACTCTCAACACAATGGAAGCAAGATGATAGAATAGAAAGATTGAATGGTTGCACTAACAGAGCTTCCGCAGCATGAATGTGCCAAAAGGGGGTGAATACAACTGAGACCTCCCACCCTTATATAGACATAGAATTAGGGTTAGGGTTTGCGACCCTTTTGCGTTTAGGGTTTGCGCCCCTTTTGCGTTTAGGGTTAGGGTTAGGGTTTGTGCCCCTTTTGCGTTTAGGGTTTCCACAACTGTGAATTAGGGTTTGCACCCTCTTTGGGCATCCTACCCACATAGTGGGCTTTAGGCCGGTCAATCCTTGAAACATGCTTGAACCTTAGCCTAAATAGACCAAGCCTACACTATTCTAATCACAATTACATGTGCACAACCCACACAACACATGCGGGTGCGACAAATACAACTACGGGTGATAAATACAATGTGCACGGGAGTGAGCCCCGGCTCTCACAAAATAATACAACCATGATAGTCTGATGATGTCCATGAGTAAAAAGTAATACATAAGTGCCCAAAGTAATACAATGAAGCTCCACAAAATAGTAAGCCACTAAAAAATAGTATCCAGCACTTGCGCTTTCTGCAGCCTTCTCAAAATACCGTTAACATTATTTCCCCCCTAGACGAGTGCCAGTCCCAGGGCACTCACATCATAGGTAGCATGCTATAGCTTGCACCGAAGATGCGGAATGCTGGGAAAAGTCCTGATCAAGTAGTAGTCCTGATGGAGAAGAAATGGATGTGGCTGATGAAGAACGGTGGTTGTTGAAGATGAGGATGTTGCCTGCTGCGGGTGGTACAAATGATGTTGCTCAAATTGTGGTAGATGGTGAGACTGATGGTGGTGCTGGTGACAAATCCTGTAAAAGTTGGCTATGCTGAAGATACACTTGACTGTTGATCCTTCTGATGAATAGAACTTGAATGGTCATTGGAAAATGGAATAGAGGTCGTAGAAGATGGGAGATGCAATGTTGATGTAGAAGTGATGCGCATGATTCTCCACAACTCGAATACCTGCAAAGTAAAACCTCACGTGCAGTCACTCCCTAGGGGAAAAGTGCTAGTCTTCTGATCATGCACAAGACATATGATGATGTTGGTTTGGGAGATAGGTCGAACTCCAGGAAAGCCTGAAGTGTTGTTCCACACTTGAGGACCCAAAACCGTGAATAGGTTATGGTGCAAATACTATAGTGTGCGCACGTGCATACATAGTCTAATACATAGGTAGAAGACTTCTCCATGGGTGCTTCTGTTGATGATGATGCTCGATGATGAGGAAGCAAGGGAGCTTGATCTGATGAAGATGGAAAGAATGGTAGGTACTGAGAGAAAAAAAAAGTTGTTGTTGAAGATGCAAGGGAGACACCTAAGTGGGATAGATAAAGGAATTCTTGAAGCGCATGGTTCTCCACTGAATCAACCACATGTGGTAGGTGACCTGAGGTGATGTGGTGTTACTGAGATAAATGAAGTAGAAATGAAAAGTGCACGTGACTCAGGGAGACAGGTCTAACCTAGGCGAGCCGAGACTCCCTAGGTATGTCCTGACCTTGATGTGCCCTAAGCAAATGTGTGGGGAAATGGAAAAAGGGCTAGGGGGTTAGAGACGGAGCCAGTCGACCAAAGCCACTGGACGCATCCAACTTGAGGACCCCTAGGTGCAGTGCAGTGCATGTGAGTGCATATATATATATATATATATATTCCTTTTTTTTTGCTTTTTTTCCCCCCCCCCCATCATGTGATGCACAAGGGAGTCACTCCTCAGGAAGTGGCTGCAAGGTAAGTGAAAGACACCCTTTGCTCAAAAGATATGGCTTAAGAAAGGTTCAGAGATAAATGGGTGATTCTGGATAAAAAGGATGGGTACACCGAGCAAATCTGCTATCCACCATATCCTCAAGCAAGGCTACGCAGTAAGAGGGGAATAATACAGCTCGAAGAAGAAGTCTTTCCATGGCAATGCGGTCAATCCCTGTGTTGATGTCGAAGAATAAGGGTGGCAGGCCATCCTCATAGGGAGTTGGTGGCTGCTGTAAGAGCTTGACTATGAGGCGGAGATAATTGCAAGTGACTAAGCAGGCAGGATCGGGGCAATTTGAGTAGAGTTTAAGGAAACTGTCAAAAGAGGGTAGCAGATCACGCAACTGGAAGTGATAGATATCACTCTCATGCGGAGCATTGATATTGGGAATTTTGGGAAAGTTATGCCTGCCATGCTTCTCAGCATCATAGTTTCTGCCATACCTTCTCGGATAGGGGCAATGGAGTACATCTATCTTCCGATTTGAGTAGCAAAAGGCGGAATGGGCCATTTCATCCGCTTCAAGGATAGGATATCGCCATTCTGGTTGAAGCTTCCACACGTCTCGTGGCTTCTCGGTGAGATACTCCCTCTTGTTCTTCTCCTTGGGAATCTTACAAGCTCCTTTCAAAGCCGGCCTATCCTGTTTCTTCAACCACTTCTTAGCAATCTTCTCTCCCACTTTAATAAGCTTTTGCACTGTACTGACTAGTAAGAGTGTTCTGAATTTGGCATCTCCATAGACATTGAAATCAAAAATGATGGTCTTCTCCCTCGTCTGCTTCTCATGATAGGTCTTAATGGGCTCATCTAGATCCTCTCTCTGTGCCTCTATGCCTTGCATGTCAATGGAATACTCTGGCACATCCTGAGGGGTAGCCCTAAGAACTTGAACCATCCTATCAAAGCGCTCTTGGACCTCAATTTCCTTGTCCGACACTGTTGGGGGTACCTGTATTTCCTCAGTAGCTCCACCTTCCTACTCAGCAAAATCTTGAGGATCCATATAATCCTCAGAAGGAACCATATCTTCAAAAGGCTCTACTGCAATAGGGTCTTCAACAAGTGTCTCATATTGTAAGTCACATGGCTCAGTAGATGTTGGCTGCATCATTTCTACATCCCTCAATTCTTGATCATTATAGCCCATGTCATGCAAATGATCAATCATCTGGCTGCTAGTTGGGTCTGAGGTCAACAACATGAGCTCCTTACCCTGGTCAAAAGCGGCTAAGGCACCGGTAGCAATTCCCAACTGAGCTTTGAGTTCCTCCACATCATCGGTGCTTTTGGATGATAAAGTGCAAATGGCCTGATGATAAAGCCCTTGCTGTAATGATAGTGCATGTTGATAGGCAGTTGCATGAAGCTTAAACTAGCGTTCCTTGTGAAGGGAATGAGCCAAGTCTGTGAGTAGCTGTTGTAACATCTCCTCGTAAGCTTTGTTAGCTTTTTCCTCAACTTGATTGACAGCAGTAGTCAGACTCATTGCAATTGTATCTTGCAACCCTGTAAAGGCTATCTTCATCTACGTCTGAGTCCGATGTGCTTCTGGCAACTCTCTATGGTGAGAGTTGATGTCCTTGCCTTTTCCTCCTTTAACTGAACCACAAGATTTGCAACCTGAGCATAGAGAATTTCTTCCCTTTTCCTCAGGACCTCAACTTCTTGCAGCTGTTCCCTTAGCCCCTCCATCTCCTTATTGTTCTCCACAATCTGAGTCTGTAAGTCATGTAACTGCTAGGCTGAGTGTTTCAAAAATTCTTGATGAGATGATCTCTCTGCCTCATACTTCTTTTGTAATTCCAATTTTTCCAGAATTGCTTGATCCTTGTCCTATTTCAACTCTTCACATAAGAGCTCTAATGTGGTAAGACCATCCAAATTCGCTGATGTCCTTCTTGTGCAAACTTTTGAACTAGTGGTAGTCTCATCTGGTCACAGCTTCTCTACACTAGAAGTGACTGTAATTTCTTCATTCTGTCTACCATGTTCCAACATGTTTATCTGGGCTTGCATGGTTTGTAAAGTGGTCATGAGCATCTGAAAATCTCCTGGACCAATCACCGATTGTTTTCCTTGAGTCTTTCCCTTTCCTTTGTCAGAATCTCCAGGTTTCCTAGCAACGTCTTCTTCAACTTCCTGTGGAGCGGAGGCTTCCTTCCCTCTCATGTCCTTAATGGATGATTCCTGTATGGTTGTGGCTTGATTCTCCTTTTCCTTGTGGAGAGCTTCCCCCAAGTGTTGTGCATTCTCTAGCGACTCCTCGATCGCTACGTGGTGCTCTGTCTTAAATTTTCCTTTCTTACTCTTTTTTTGACCCATCTTCTTTAGTGAACTCTCAACACTTGGCTCTTGTTCCTCCCTTGGTCGTTTGTCCTTCAGTTGACCCATCTCAGCAATTGCGGGTGTCACCTGAAAGGGCTCGGAGAGTCCCAAGGCTGTGGTGATGACCTTACTGAGTGCACCACCATAATTTATCATGCATATCTTGGCCTCAATAGTGGTGAGTCTCCCTTCAGGAGTTTTAGGAAGAGTCTCATGTGCCTTGGCAAGGGATTCACAAATCTGATCCATCCAAAACTTATTTAAATCCTCATCAAGTATCCTGTCTGATAAGATATCTTCCATGAAGCCCTTGGGTATTCTCCCTGCACGAGTGCTGGTTTTGTTGTAGGTAAACAAATGGTGAAACACCTGTGCAGTGGCTCTAAGATCCAACTCCTCAATGGCAGAGAATAATAGACCACCAGTAGTAACATTAGGCTTACCCTCCCACCTTTGATCCACTAAATGAGTTTTACTAGCTTTACCATGCCCTCTTGACCCTTGACAAAGACCTAAGGCTTGTTCTATTAGCTTAGAAGTAAGTGCTACCTCCCCAACTTTTTGCTCTTTTTCATCCTAGTAGCTCATTTTACTTGTTTTAGTCTTAGGATCGTAGTTTTGAACAAAGTTGTAGCAATTGGCAAAGTGAATAGGCCCATTGGTTGCTCTAATATAGTCAGTTAGCCCACATTTAGCCACCAACTCCCCAATTTTAGGATACATGTTGACAATATTCTCCAAGTTGGTAAGTTGACGAAACTTCAAGGCCCCAAAACTCCATATGCTGGTCTCTAGACCAAACTCCTTGCATTGCTCCATAGTGAATACTCCCCTGTCCTCATAATGATGATCCTTGACAGCCACCAATGTCGACATTGTAGACATTTCAAACTGTGAACCTGTCATCTGCTTAATCAAAAGATAAGACCACATCTTGAGAAATTTCTAGCTAACCATCACACAAAATATAAAAGATAAACTATACCTTTGCCTTTTTATAAAAATAATGCCAAAATGGATTGCCAATTGCCCTCCTGCAACAAAAAGACCTAGCAAGCTTCCTAGCTTGCAGGGGTAAGCGACAAAGGACGGAAAAGATGACAGGGCAACACAAAAAGGAAAAAGAAAAAGAAGATGAAGTATGGACAAAGAAAATGGAAAGACAACTAGGTGGACGGGGAAAATGAAGGAAGGATGGACATCCACCAAGCGTAAAAGTTGGGGTTATACTCCAATTCCGCAAATGTATCAAGGTCAAATGGGCACATAGCCAAACCACACAAATAAGTGGTAATATCTGTGAGGAGACATGGACCAGCAAAGCGACTAGCCACATGTAGTTCTTCCGCCGTTAGAATTTTATTAAACAGGGGATGGTGTTGCAAAATTGGAAGGCACTTCTAGGTCACGAGCCAAAATGATGGCATGGAGTGAAACAGGAGAATGATATGTAGGATCAGATCGAAGGTTACTAATGGCGCGCCGTTGCTCGGCAGTGGTCATCAGACGACTACCAGCCTGAGCAATCTCAAGCCGAAGGCGTAAGAAAAGACTAGAAGTGGTTTGTTTGGTGGTAAGAGCTGCAAGCTCGGCGGAATCAACACATTTGGTCACTGGAGCATAAGAAGAGATTAATCGGGAGGACTGGAGACGCTTCTGAGGAAGAGTCTTGACGTACTCAGCCTGCACCAAGAGACTTTTGCGGAAAAGATGTTCATGCTCCTCCCACGTGGGATTCCATCGAGTAGCAAGTTCAAGTGCCTTATTGGCGGCAAGGCCGAGGTCAATCATAGCAAACAATTTCGCAAGGTGGTAAACATAGAATCGAATTGGAGTAACCAACTAGCATCGGAGGAGTTGTCCTTCGTGGCCAAGTGCGCAGCCATGCCACTAAGAGAGCAACAAATGAGCAGAGGTTTTAGACCAGAAGGGGGATCATGAGCGGTGGAACTAATCTAAAGATGAGGTGGAACCGGGTCCCCACGTTCATGTTGGAGTTTAGCTTGGGCTGCCTGATCCAACTGGTGGACTGGCCGAGAGAGATTGGAAGAGGAGGATGCCTCAGAGGAAGCTGAGGGCCCAAGGGAAGGTGTGAGAAGAGGATTAGGAGGGGGTTCCGGAGCGAAAGATGGAGATGAGGAGACAGAGGAAGGTAGTGGAAATGACTTCTTATTAGGAGGTGGTTGGTTAAGGGAAGCGGAATGGGGCGTAGACTCTGACTCGTCATGAGACGGGGTGACTGGAGGTAGGAAGGAATGAGAAACCCGCGGATAAGACATTCGGCGCTTCGAGCAGCCTGGAGGAATGGTGGACGAAGCCCAAGAAAAAGGGATAGATGAGAAGTTAGATCGTTTGGGAATCCAAATGTAGGTGTTACCCTAGTAATAGCCCTGAGCCTCCAAGAGAGCACGTGCCACCCAACACAAGGAAATTGTGGGCTTTGGAGGAGTTCGATGACGTCGACTCGGTTGCCGATGCAACGGCTTTGAGGGTGGTGAAGGTGGAAATGGAGGTGGTGAGGGGAGGCGAGGTCGCCACTGGAAGTAAGGAAACTTCATAGGCGTGGGTTTTGAGGCGCGACTAACAGGAGTAGCATGGTGATGTTGGGCTTGCAGCAACTGATGAAATAGGGAACTACCGGACTGAGAAGGGGTGGGAAGAGGAATTGGCATTGGCCCCGCAGAAAGATCCCCTTTACTGAAACCAGAAACTACATGGGCACCTGGAAATTGCAATGTAATGCGCTGATCAACATAGTTGATAGTGCATGGAACCTGATACTTGAAAGGTCGGCCCAAGAGAAGTTCCTTGCCCACATCTTCGCGGTTCGGAAGAACATAAAAAAGAAGAGGGATGCTCTCAGCTGCAATAGTAAGCAAAAGCTTACATTTACCCAAGAGCGAGTAAGGTTGGCCACGATAGGGGTTAAGCTTAGTGTGAGTGGGTGTCAAGGTGGGTTGGCCCAAATCCATCCAGAGGTTATATGGAAGGGTGTTGAAGTCAGAACCTTCATCAATGAGAGCATCAGTAGTGACCTGCTTGGCAGCAGTCAACTGGATTCGAAAGAAAGCTGGGGGAATGACAAGGTCATCCTCAAGGTCAAGTGAAGAAATGGAAATAGCTCGTACATTAAAAAATGAAGAGGAATTCTGTGTGGTGCTAGATGAAGCCAACTTATGAGCATCTTCCTTCTGCTCAAGTTGCTTATACCATGTTTGTTCAGCCACCATGACCGCACTGACAGGAACATCAGGAGGGTGCATGGGGCGTTCATGCAAATAATGGTTTGGGGGGTAATACTTCTTAATGTGGGTGCCATTGAAATGTCCTATGCCTTCCCCCTCTAGGGTTTCAAGCTCAATATTGCCCGTCCTGCTAATTTGACGAACGCGATACGGCCCTAGGCCGCGAAGTTTCAATTTCTGTTTATGGCCCTTAAGAGAATACAAGAGCACCAGGTCACCTTTATCAAAGGAACGCTGTTGCACATGTCGATCAAACCAGGCCTTACATCGGGCCTTTTCAGCAAGGAGAGCATGTGTGGCCAAAAGGCGAGTTTCGGTGAGATGTTCCAACTCCACAAGGCGGTTGGTCCAAGCACTAGTGCCTTCCCAATGCTCCTGTACCGCAATGCGAAGACTGGGATGAGAAACTCAACTGGCATAACAGCGTCAGTACCATAGGTGAGTCGAAATGGAGTCTGGCCAGTTGCAGACTTGAAGGCAGTGCAGTAAGCCCAAATGGCAGCCATAAGCTTATTATCCCAATCAGAGTGTGAAGCTGAAACAGTCTTGGTCAACACATTAAGAAAAATCTTGTTGGAGGACTCAGCCTGGCCATTTGCCTGAGGATAATATGGAGATGACTTGCGGTGGATAATAAGAAAGGTGGAGAGAAAATGCTCAATGACTTCATTCAAAAAGTGAGTCCCCTGATCACTAACCAACTCGATCGGGCAGCCAAAGTGAGAGATCACCTTTTCCCACAAGAATTTAGCTGTTGTACGAGCATCATTCTTACGGGTGGCACGTGCCTCAGTCCATTTTGTCATATAGTCTGTTGCGACTATGATGTAGCGTGCTTGTGAATACTGAGCAGCTGGAGTGATAGGTCCTACAAAGTCAATCCCCCATTTTTCAAAAGGTTGTCTAGCAATGATATGTGAAAAGTACCTGAAGGGTTCTCTCAATATTGGTCAAATACACACATTCTCTTCATCTTTTCCATTTTTAAAGAAAAACACACGAAGTATGAAATCAAGCTTTCTTCCTTTCAAATACAATGTGCATGGGGACAAGCAATTCCGCCAAGTATCACAACCAGGTCATGATGACAATATGGCAAGTAAGGACGGCACTTGATACCAATACTTAAAGCAAGAGGTTCAAATTTAGAATGTGAGTAAAACAAGTAGGAGTGAAGCGTAAGGCATAGGTTAAGAGACTATGGGTGGGAATGTCAGTGAGAGTTAAGAGAGGATGAGTATGAGTGAGGGGTGATTGGTGCAAGTGATAATTAGGGTTTGTGAGGGATTAGGGTTGGGGTGGTACTAGTGAGTGATAAGAGGTGGTGCGAGTGAATAAGGTGCTAGGTGGGTGCGAATGAGGTGGTGCGAATGAGTATGACCTAGGTGGTGCGAATTCGAATGAGGTGGTGCGAATGCGAATGAGGTGGTGCGAATGAGTATGACCTAGGTGGTGAGAATGAGGTGGTGCGAATGCGAATGACCTAGGTGGTGCGAATGAGTGTGACCTAGGTGGTGGGAATGAGGTGGTACGAATGAGTATGACCTAGGTGGTGCGAATGAGGTGGTGCAAATGCGAATGACCTAGGTGGTGCAAATGAGTATGACCTAGGTGGTGCGAATGAGGTGGTGCGAATGAGTATGACCTAGCTGGTGCGAATGAGGTGGTACGAATGAGTATGACCTAGGTGGTGCAAATGAGGTGGTGTGAATGAGTATGACCTAGGTGGTGCAAATGAGGTGGTGCGAATGCGAATGACCTAGGTGGTGCGAATGAGTGTGACCTAGGTGGTGCGAATGAGTGTGACCTAGGTGGTGCGAATGAGTGTGACCTAGGTGGTGCAAATGAGGTGGTGCGAATGCGAATGACCTAGGTGGTGCGAATGAGTGTGACCTAGGTGGTGCGAATGAGGTGGTGCGAATGAGTATGACCTAGGTGGTGTAAATGAGGTGGTGCGAATGCGAATGAGGTGGTGCGAGTGCGAATGAGGTGGTGCGAATGAAAATGAGGTGGTGCGAATGCGAATGAGGTGGTGCGAATGCGAATGAGGTGGTGCGAATGAGTATGACCTAGGTGGTGCGAATGAGTATGACCTAGTGCAAATGAGGTGGTGCGAGTTGTAAGATTGTACAAACCCTAGGCGGTTCAAGGATGGTGGTGCGAGTAAGTGAGGTGGTGCGAGTTGATGTGTTAGAGCAAGGGTGAGAAAAAAAAAGAGAGAATATATATATATATATCTCTTTCCTATTCCCCTGCCGACCCTTCTGGCCGACTTACGGTATTTTGAGAAGGCTGCAGAAAGCGCAAGTGCTGGATACTATTTTTTAGTGGCTTACTATTTTGTGGAGCTTCATTGTATCACTTTGGGCACTTGTGTATTACTTTTTACTCATGGACGTCATCAGACTATCATGGTTGTATTATTTTGTGAGAGCCGACTCACTCCCGTGCACATTGTATTTATCACCTGTAGTTGTATTTGTCGCACCCGCATGTGTTGCGTGGGTTGCGCACATGTAATTGTGATTAGAATAGTGTAGGCTTGGTCTATTTAGACTAAGGTTCAAGCATGTTTCAAGGATTGACCGGCCTAAAGCCCACTATGTGGGTAGGATGCCCAAAGAGGTTGCAAACCCTAATTCACAGTTGTGGAAACCCTAAACGCAAAAGGGACGCAAACCCTAACCCTAACCCTAAACGCAAAAGGGGCGCAAACCCTAAACGCAAAAGGGGCGCAAACCCTAACCCTAATTCTATGTCTATATAAGGGTGGGAGGTCTGCGGAATGGAGCGTAGACTCTGACTCGTCATGAGACGAGGTGACTGGAGGTAGGAAGGAATGAGAAACCCACGGATAAGACATTCGGCACTTCGAGAAGCCTGGAGAAACGGTGGACGAAGCCCAAGAAAAAGGGATAGATGAGAAGTTAGATCGTTTGGGAATCCAAATGTAGGTGTTACCCTGGTAATAGCCCTGAGCCTCCAAGAGAGCAGTGCCACCCAACACAAGGAAATTGTGGGCTTTGGAGGAGTTCGACGATGTTGACTCGGTTGCCAATGCAACGGCTTTGAGGGTGGTGAAGGTGGAAATGGAGGTGGTGAGGGGAGGCGAGGTCGCCACTGGAAGTGAGGAAACTTCATAGGCGTGGGTTTTGAGGCGCGACTAACAGGAGTAGCATGGTGATGTTGGGCTTGCAGCAACTGATGAAATAAGGAACTACCGGACTGAGAAGGGGTGGGAAGAGGAATTGGCGTTGGCCCCACAGAAAGATCCCCTTTATTGAAACCAGAAACTACATGGGCACCTGGAAATTGCAATGTAATGCGCTGATCAACATAGTTGATAGTGCATGGAACCTGATACTTGAAAGGTCGGCCCAAGAGAAGTTCCTTGCCCACATCTTTGCGGTTCGGAAGAACATAAAAAAGAAGAGCGGTGCTCTCAGTTGCAATAGTAAGCAAAAGCTTACATTTACCCAAGAGCGAGTAAGGTTGGCCACCATAGGGGTTAAGCTTAGTGTGAGTGGGTGTCAAGGTGGGTTGGCCCAAATCCATCCAGAGGTTATATGGAAGGGTGTTGAAGTCAGAACCTTCATCAATGAGAGCGTCAGTAGTAACCTGCTTGGTAGCAGTCAACTGGATTCGAAGGAAAGCCGGGGGAATGACAAGGTCATCCTCAAGGTCAAGTGAAGAAATGGAAACAACTCGTATATTAAAAAATGAAGAGGAATTCTGTGTGGTGCTAGATGAAGCCAACTTATGAGCATCTGCCTTCTGCTCAAGTTGCTCATACCAGGTTTGTTCAGCCACACCATGACCGCACTGACAGGAACATCAGGAGGGTGCATGGGGCGTTCATGCAAATAATGGTTTGGGGGGTAATACTTCTTAATGCGGTTGCCATTGAAATGTCCTATGCCTTCCCCCTCTAGGGTTTCAAGCTCAACATTGCCCGTCCTGCTAATTTGATGAACGCGATACGGTCCTAGGCCGCGAAGTTTCAATTTCTATTTATGGCCCTTAAGAGAATACAAGAGCACCAGGTCACCTTTATCAAAGGAACGCTCTTGCACATGTCAATCAAACCAGGCCTTATGTCGGGCCTTTTCAGCAAGGAGAGCATGTGTGGCCAAAAGGCGAGTTTCGGTGAGACGTTCCAACTCCACAAGGCGGTTGGTCCAAGCACTAGTGCCTTCCCAATGCTCCTGTACTGCAATGTGAAGACTGGGGATGAGAAACTCAACTAGCATAACAGCGTCAGTACCATAGGTGAGTCGAAATGGAGTCTGGCCAGTTGCAGTCTTGAAGGCAGTGCGGTAAGCCCAAAGGGCAGCCATAAGCTTATTATCCCAATCAGAGCGTGAAGCAGAAACAGTCTTGGTCAACACATTAAGAAAAATATTGTTGGAGGACTCAGCCTGGCCATTTGCCTGAGGATAATATGGAGATGACTTGCGGTGGATAATAAGAAAGGTGGAGAGCAAATGCTCAATGACTTCATTCAAAAAGTGAGTCCCCTGATCACTAACCAACTCGATCGGGCAGCCAAAGTGAGAGATCACTTTTCCCACAAGAATTTAGCTGTTGTACGAGCATCATTCTTACGGGTGGCACGTGCCTCAGCCCATTTTGTCATATAGTCTGTTGCAACTATGATGTAGCGTGCTTGTGAATACTGAGCAGCTGGAGTGATAGGTCCTACAAAGTCAATCCCCCATTTTTCAAAAGGTTGTCTAGCAATGATAGGTGAAAAGTACCTAAAGGGTTCTCTCAATATTGGTCAAATACACACATTCTCTTCATCTTTTCCATTTTTAAAGAAAAACACACGAAGTATGAAATCAAGCTTTCTTCCTTTCAAATACAATGTGCATGGGGACAAGCAATTCCGCCAAGTATCACAACCAGGTCATGATGACAATATGGCAAGTAAGGGCAGCACTTGATACCAATACTTAAAGCAAGAGGTTCAAATTTAGAATGTGAGTAAAACAAGTAGGAGTAAAGCTTAAGGCATAGGTTAAGAGATTATGGGTGGGAATGTCAGTGAGAGTTAAGAGAGGATAAGTGAGTAGGGATGAGTGAGAGATGAGTGTGGAGAAGTAAGTGGAGGATTAGTGAGAGAGGAGTGTGAGTGAGGGGTGATTGGTGCAAGTGATAATTAGGGTTTGTGAGGGATTAGGGTTGGGGTGGTACTAGTGAGTGATAAGAGGTGGTGCGAGTGAATAAGGTGCTAGGTGGGTGCGAATGAGGTGGTGTGAATGAGTATGACCTAGGTGGTGCAAATGATTATGACCTAGGTGGTGCGAATGAGGTGGTGCGAATGCAAATGAGGTGGTGCGAGTGCGAATGAGGTGGTGCGAATGAGTGTGACCTAGGTGGTGCGAATGAGTGTGAGCTAGGTGGTGCGAATGAGGTGGGGCGAATGAGTGTGACCTAGGTGGTGTGAATGAGTGTGACCTAGGTGGTGCGAATGAGGTGGGGCGAATGAGTATGATCTAGGTGGTGCGAATGAGGTGGTGTGAATGAGTATGACCTAGGTGGTGCGAATGAGGTGGTGCAAATGCGAATGAGGTGGTGCAAATGAGTGTGACCTAGGTGGTGCGAATGCGAATGAGGTGGTGCGAATGAGTATGACCTAGGTGGTGCGAATGCGAATGAGGTGGTGCGAATGAGTATGACCTAGGTGGTGCGAATGCGAATGACCTAGTGCAAAGGAGGTGGTGCGAGTTGTAAGATTGTGCAAACCCTAGGCGGTTCAAGGATGGTGGTGCGAGTAAGTGAGGTGGTGCGAGTTGATGTGTTAGAGCAAGGGTGAGAAAAAAAAAAGATTATATATATATATATATATATCTTTCCTATTCCCCTACCGACCCTTCTGGCTGACTTCCCTACTTATTCTCGTTAATCCGCTTCTCCTTCTCAACTGCTTCCACTTCCCTTCTCTCCTAGTCTTCTTCCTCAACTTCTCATATTCTCCTACGCTTCCTCTTCTTCGTACTCTTATCTTCTTCTATCCCCTTCTTCTTATTCTTCTTATTCACCTTCTTCCCCTCTTTCTTCCGCTTCTCCTTCTCAATTGCTTCCACTTCCCTTCTCTCCTAGTCTTCTTCCTCAATTTCTCATATTCTCCTACGCTTCCTCTTCTTCGTACTCTTATCTTCTTCTATCCCCTTCTTCTTATTCTTCTTATTCACCTTCTTCCCCTCTTTCTTCCACTTCTCTTATTCTTCTTCCTCACTCCTTCTTACTTTCTTCTTCTCTTGTTTTTCTATCCTCCTCTTCTTCTTCTTCTTCTATCGTTCTTCTATCTCAATCCTTGCATCTTCTTCTTCTTCTTCTTCTTCTTCTTGTATTCTTCTTCTCTTCGTCTTACTCTTCTTCTTCTAGCTCTCTTCCTCACTACCTCTTGCCCTTCCTTTTTCTCTATTTCACCCTTTTTTCCATCTATCTCTTCTTCTTCCCAACCATCTTCTATCTACTTCTTCTTGGCCTTCTTTGCTTTCTCCTTCCTCTACCTCACAAGCAAAGAACTTTAGAAGACGAGTACAAAGGCAAGCAGTATATTTGGTTAGATCTCAACCATAAACATGTATGTAACCAATGACAAAAGCAAGAACGATGAACCCTGATCTCCCAACGTTCCCACACAAGATGTCCAACAACAAGAAGAGCGCTTTGAGTTTTGAGTTTTGAGTTTTGAGTTTTGAGTTTTGTGTTTTCTTGTGTTTTTGTGTTTTTCAGTTTATGGTTTGTGTTTTCTTCTATTCTATCCTATTCCAATCTCAATCCAACAAACCGGTTCCTTCCGATTTGGCCCTTCCTAACCTAGCCGCATGGGTTTCGGAAGCTAGCCACAAACGCGGATGATCAGAACCACATCGATCCTATCCACGCCCATGCACAAGCCTCCTATTCCGCCACACGGTGGGAGTGTGAGAACCTCGGCGGTTGCACCATCCTAGGTCCCGACAACGGAACCAAAATGTTGAGGCAAACGCACCAACAGTCGGGACTTTGGATGGACTTCTATTCTTTCAGAAGCTGCAACTCACGTTGGCGACAATCTCTCGCCTTGTCTCTCACACTCCGCTCTAACTAACCAAGCATTCTCCTCTCCAACCCAAGGAAGCAAGAACACAAGACTAGCTCGAGTTGTAGTGAACTCACCTAACTTACCTTTCAAAGGCTCGAAGATAGTTCCATGACCACGATCAACATGATCCGATGCCGTCGCTCCTTCGCATCCACCACCAAGCACACCAACGAGTCGAAGAGCTAGTAGAAGCGACGTGAAAAGCAAGAAGACGACAAAGAGCTTCACCTTCCCTCAGTCCCTCGCTCAACACACCTCTCACTCTCTCCCTCTCAGTCACTCTCAACACAATGGAAGCAAGATGATAGAATAGAAAGATTGAATGTTGCACTAACAGAGCTTCCGCAGCATGAATGTGCCAAAGGGGGTGAATACAACTGAGACCTCCCACCCTTATATAGACATAGAATTAGGGTTAGGGTTTGCGCCCCTTTTGCGTTTAGGGTTTGCGCCCCTTTTGCGTTTAGGGTTAGGGTTAGGGTTTGCGTCCCTTTTGCGTTTAGGGTTTCCACAACTGTGAATTAGGGTTTGCACCCTCTTTGGGCATCCTACCCACATAGTGGGCTTTAGGCCGGTCAATCCTTGAAACATGCTTGAACCTTAGCCTAAATAGACCAAGCCTACACTATTCTAATCACAATTACATGTGCACAACCCACGCAACACATGCGGGTGCGACAAATACAACTACGGGTGATAAATACAATGTGCACGGGAGTGAGCCCGGCTCTCACAAAATAATACAACCATGATAGTCTGATGATGTCCATGAGTAAAAAGTAATACACAAGTGCCCAAAGTAATACAATGAAGCTCCACAAAATAGTAAGCCACTAAAAAATAGTATCCAGCACTTGCGCTTTCTGCAGCCTTCTCAAAATACCGTCAACATGCGAATATTCCATGTTCTTTCAATACATATTGATTCAATTCATTGTGATTTGTCTTTGTAGTGTTTATCACTTGGGTATTCTCTATCTTCTCTTCCATCTCCTATCTCTACTTCCTTCTACTTCTGATCCCCAGTGGATTCAAGCTTTTGACAAAAACGCCTCCAACAACGGTAGAACTCCTTTGCCTAAAATCATACCATTTCCTTTCAAGTATTTCCTTCTCCATCGGTGACACAAACACTTGAGTCATGTGGTTGATTTGAGTCCTCCCAAGCCTGAAAGTTCTCCCCAATCTTGCTTATGTATCTCCACCACGTATGTGCATATCCCTTTAGGTGTAGGGCTGCATAACAAGTCTTTGCTCGATCATTGCATGGTTAGAGAGTGAAATGCATTTCCAATTTGTTGATCCATTCCTCAAGTTTGGTTGGTGAAGTGTTATCTCCTTTGAAATTGGATATTTTGATCTTATCCTTGTATCCCTTGTCATAATGATAATGCTACCCATTATGATTGGTAAATCCAAAAGATTGCTGCCTATTAAAATGATCAGTCATTGCTTGCTATCCATGATTAGGGGTAAATGAATGCTTCCCATTTTGATTATTTCCAAAAGATTGATATCCAAACAATGAGTTCCCATGTGATTGTTGGTTATGAGTGGATATCCCATGTGGCAACCGATCATCATGATCTTCAGCATGCTAGAAACTGTCTCCATTCCTTGCTTTATCATGTGCATACTGCCCTTGATCATCTCTTACATTATGAACTTGAGTATGTTGAGAACCAAACTCTTTATAGAAGGGATGACATCCATGTACAAATTCATTTTTGTCATCATTCAGGGAATAATCTTGTTGTCCCTTATCCCTTGAATTAATGAAGTTTGGCCTATTTATATTCCAAGAGTTGGTATGAGGCTGAATTGTTTCATTCAACTTAGAAGGTCATCCATGTTCAAAAGTGGATGGTATATGCTAGTGGGCTGCTGTGAGCCTCACATTACCATGAATAATAGGTACATCTTCAGTATGGGAAGGTGGATTGCTTTGCAATTTGTTGCCCAAGTTACTGAGTATTGTAACCAGCTATTCCAATTTGGCATCCAACCTATGGTTTTGCTACTCCGTGTGTGTAATCATCTTGCCAAACTTGTCATCCATTGAATGGGTAAGTTGGATTAGACCTTCATTCATGTTACCAAATTGCTTTGATAGAAGCTGCTCGAATTCATTGAAGTCATGAGTAACATTTACTTCAGTTCTAGGATCATTGTCATAAGGAAACCTTGGCCATTTGATCTCTTCATTAGTTGTACTATTGCCCATAAATTTTTGTCCCTGATTTGTGGCCCCTCTGGTTGGATTTGCTTCAGCATGGTAATCTTCCAATCCCTCATTAATGTGCTCCAATACCTGCTCCTTCTTCTTATTCCTTGCCATCATGGAAACTGTAGTAACTCAAGACTACGTGTCAAAGAATGGTCAATAACCAAAGCTATACTCCTCCAATATAAGTTCTCGATAGCTCCAAACAAAGCTAATAATACTTATTCATATAGATTTACTGAGGTTACAAGTTTGGGAGAGGTATATGGTTGCTTCATATCAAAACAATGTACCCTATCAACCTATCCAGGTGCTGTCTACAGTGACCACCTATCACTAAAATGACCAAAACTTTTGAACCATAGGTCCAAATGAGGTGTACTATAGCTAGGGTCGAAGGTAACTTTTCCTATACACATAGAGTATAAGAATCAATTTTCAGAATGAAATATCCCACTTTTGTAATTGATTCATTATGACTGTCCAGCAATGTCTAACAACCCGTAAACTCATTGTTTGGACCCTGTTTTATCCCATTTGGTCATAGATCATTGACAATCCCTTGTGGCCTCTGATGTACACCCTATAGGCTTTGCCAAAAACCTGTAATCACCTTCAAAGTACATGTAGACCTGTAAATTTGTTCAAAACTGTCATCGTGCCTTGTTTTGCTCTGTTTGGTACCAAAAGTCTTCAAGTCTTTATCCACTCTTTTCCAAGTGATCTTCTGTGGTCCACCACCTATGGTGAGGAATAAAATGGCAAATGGGCACCTAAATGGGCTCTGAAACTCTGGAAGGTGTGCAAAGTTCCTTTCAAGCCAGGTTGTGCACACCTATGGAGTCATAAATAGCAAGGGACGGTCACCTCACTATTGTCTTGCTATCTCGTTTTGCTTCGACCTTTTTCCTCGGTCAGAATATACATGGCAGAGCTAGTGTTCTAAAAATTAGGGCATAATATACGTGTCTGAATCAAGATTTTTATATTTCCATGATATGCAAGAATTGGAAGGTAAAATGTATATAAATGAGGATAAGAAAGATTTACCTATAGTAATCAATGACTCACTAATTTACTATGCTCATCTTTTACAAATTTCTTGGGTATTCTCAATAGTTTGAATTAGCAAAAGACCCCAAAGTTAGAGGTTAGCAATCTTTTAGAAAAAATTGAAAGGAAATTGCATGGTTAATGCTATGGAGTGATCAATCAAACAATGCAAAGAGTAATGATAGCCTCAATTTCAATGGGCTAATTTCAATAGGATGTTTCATTAATCAATTCATGCTTGGGATTCAAGATTCAATGCCTCAATAATTGAGTATTATGGTCCATTCAATTAATGATGAGATTGAAGCTCAATGCAAGAGTACTCTACTTAACCTCTCCTTCAACAATAGAAAATACAACAATTGAATGAGGAATTGGAGAGATTAAAGAAGAGTAATAGAAGTACCTCTTTCAATGATTGAAGAAGAAGATGTTGCTTGAGTCAAACTTCAGCTATAAAGGTTGATAGACTCCATAATCCCAACCATTAGCTCCAAATATGATTCAAGAATGATGTCTAGATCAAGTCTTCAGCTCAAATGAGTAGTATAGATGAAAATCCTTTGAATTTAAAGCCTCTTTGATGAAGATTTCAATGAAATTCTTCAATCACTATCATACTTGTAGTTCAAGAGAAGATTGGTCTTCAATCTTGAATGCATTGCTTGGATTCTTCAAAATCTTAAATAGTGAAGTAGAAAAGAGGACACTGGAGTGATTTAGAGCAAAAGCCCCATGAAATGGAAGAGAATAATCCAAGAATTTGATACCTAAAGCTTGTGCCCTATTTTGACTCCATAGACAACTATCCTTGAAGCTTCAAGTCCAAGAATTGTTCAATGTTGGTCCCTTGAGTGTTGAGGAGCTGCAAGAAGCTGGGTAGAATAAAAGCCCTTTGATCTCTTCAAGAAATTTCATTGCTATCATAAAATCTTCCATAGTCAGGGTTTGGGAGATCAAGAATGATCATGAGAATGAGAAATGGCTCTGAGTACTTACTGGAAAGCTTGATTAATCTTTGTTAAAGCTTGCTAAAGCCATAGCCAATGGCTCAAATGACTGAAAAATTTTGTAAGGTAGGGGAGTGTGTTTTCAGCGCAAACACATACTTCCCTACTTCAAAATGAGGAGTAGTTAAAGTAATCTTAAAGCTACTCTAATGAGAGCTTAATCCATGAATATTTCTGCCCTAGAGGTCACTTGAGCCATTGAAAGGCCTGGAAGAAAGGAGAAGCCAAGATCCACCATGAAAGCTTGAGGAAAGCTTGAGAGAAAGAAGAGAGAGAAGCTGGCCCCAAAAAGTAACCAAGGATCAACTCCTGTAATCCTTGTTTAGACTCTAGTTAGAGTTAAGAAGCTTCAAAATGAGCCTCCATTTGATCACGACCTGCTATTTTGGCAAAGAACCTCCATCTTCCTCAGGATCTCCCTCAAGAAACCTCCAAAATTAATCCCCACTTGTTGTAGAGAACTCTGACTAGTCACGGTTTGAACTGTACCAAACCCTGTGACCAAATCTTGGTACTCTAGTTCCTTGCTATCTATCCTTGTGACTAAATTCTCCATGAAAAGGACTCTTCCCATGGATCAAAGTCCATGCTCTGATACCAATGTAATGAAGGTTTCCTCTTCAATCAAAATTACACAAAGACTAACAAGAAATGCTGAACAACAAGAAATGTTGAGAACCATAGCTTGCCATTTCTTTATTCAAGATGCCTTACAACCAAGAATTACAAGAGATGTTGAATCCATGGAAGCTTGAGAATCAATTGATGATAGCTGCTGCAAGGAACTCACCCCTTACAATGGTGGGAAGGAATTACCTTCGAGCTTCAAGAAGTGCAGATGTGAAAAATGATTAACAAAGATGCTTTACATTGGCACCCTCTTGCCTTTTATACTCTAGTCTAATCTAAACTAGGCTAATTTCCTAACTAAGGTAGCATGAAAATTGCTTTATTACAGCCACTCGCTGTTGTCCTAATTCTGTTGTGAGGTGCCTTCTCCAATAGACTTGAAGGAGGAGTTCTCTTAGTAGTCGACCGAAATTCATATCCATGCACATCACCATCTAGTCCCCCCATGGGAAACCTAGGACTTAGTTGAATATAGGAATCTCACTTCTCCTTCATAAGGGAAGCATGGACAAGTCACCCCTAACAACAATCTAATGCCCACCTAAGAAAGACCACTTTGTAATCAATTAAAGGCAGGATTGAGGTTAATACCACACTTGCTTCAAAGAGAGTGAGAGATGGGGAAGAGTGTAACTTGATCCCCCTATCCATAAGGTAAAATCTCAGCTCCGACACCCTAAAATGATGTTAAACTTGGTAACTAATACTACCAATAGTGGAAGGGTCACAATTTAATCAACTCTATCCAGTGTGGAAAGTTACCCGACTTATCGAGTCCACTTATCCATAGGCGTTTGATCATCAGAATTGAAGCCTCCCACTTTCCTCAATTGGGTTTGCTTTACTTTTCTAATTAGCAAAGCATACTATCACCCCTTTTATTACTCAGCTATACTAGGTTTCTTAAACTCAATCTTGAGCACATAACAAACAATTCAAACATCAGATACTTTATTTCATAACAACAAGTAGAACCATCACTTTGTAGAGTGGTACAAAACCGTATTTCCACAAAAAGACATTGTCCAACCTAGGATAGGACCTTCCAATCTCATAGGATTGGGCTATATGTGATCGCACTCCATCTGTAGTAAACAAGAAATTTACTGGCTCAAAGCCCCTCTAAGCTTCCCTGTCTCAAGAGCTATTTTACATAATAGGGGCACTTATCACTTGGCTCTTTGCCCTCTCAGATGCTCAAGTGATCAAAAACCAAAAACACCTACCTCCCTCGGGAGCATAGGACCCCCACCTACTGCAAGTGAGCTTTTCCACACTCCGTAGAGTGTTAGGGAGCATTGGGTTAGGGACCCCAATGTCTCAAACTACCACAATCCACAGCTCGTCCGATTGTTAGAAGCTCCAAATCATAAGAGACATAATTCATCATTCACAAATCCAAAAGCAATCATAATCATAAAACATTTTTAACACACTTGTCAATGTATGCCATGTATAGAATCTTTCCCCCTCATCAATTCTCGTGTTCTTTCCTAAAAAGCAATTGATAATACTAACACGTTTTTGTAAGTTTAAGTATGTTCATAATCTATGCAATAGACTTATCCTATGGGCTTTTCTAGCATTACTAATTTATCCCTCATTTTATCATAAGATGCAAAAAAAAAGGAAGTTGTAGAGTTAATAGCTTAAAATTAATCATTTTTTTATGTACTAAACATTATTATCTCCATTCGGCCATCCATCTCATGATTATACTTTATGATCACAACCTCAATTTGTTGTGGAATAACCGGTCCTTCGGGTTGAATGGATTCGAGGATAACTTTCTGTTGCACTTCAACAATGACTACTTCCTCGCATTGGGAAGCTCTTTGAGCATGACCTCACTTAGCATCTCGACATCCCTTGGGAGCCATGGAAGAATCTTGATGGATTTGAGCAGCACTTCCACGTAGGTGTGGAGAGACAAAGGCTCAGCTGATTGCAGCAGAGCTTCATTGCATCATAGTAGAGAGACTTTTGCATGGGTTGTTGTTCTAACGTGACACTCTATCCCTTTTTATATAGTAATCAAGGGGGGGTTAAAGAGAGAACACTTGCTTTTAGCATTTTTGATGATATCATCGACGATAAAGAGAGAACACTTTCTTTTAGCATTTTCAATGACATCATCGATGATGTTAGAGAGGGGACTCCATTTTTGGAACATAGCATGGAGATGTGTTGCATCATCGGGCGGGCATCACTCCAAGGCATAGACCTTGGCATACTTGGAAATGGACTATGAAAGCTTCGTTGGCACTATTGGCTGTGCACGAGAAGCTACCACTAGCTTTTAGGAAAAGCTTCCCGGGAGGTCACCCATCCTGGCAGTGTCGTCACCCAAGTGCACTTAATTGCCAAGTGTCTATCCACTAGGCTAGATCTTAATTGCCTTAATTGCCAAGTGCACTTAAGATTTCCTCCTTGGGAGGGTATTCCAAGCCTTCCTTTCATGAACTGGCATATAATACCTCATTAATTATCTTCAAATGTGCAATCTTTAACATTTTGTTTTCAACATAAATCAATTTTTGGAATGTATACGCAAATTGTTTATCAAATAAACTAAGTAATGGGGACATTACATTTGCACTCCTTGGCCAATGTCTTTGACTGATTTGCTGGTCCGTGGTGTTCAAGCTTTGTTTAGGCGGCACAATTTGAGATGCAGACGCATCTCTTGGTCGTGTGCAAGAGACTAGTGTGCTCATGCTAGAGAGATCATTGATCTCATCCTCCAAGATGGGCTGAGTATCCTCTAGATGTTCCTAGGATTCTCTCACCCACTCCTTGACCTTTTCTATGGCTTTGCGTTGGCACTTTAGAGTGGGTTACTCCCCTACCTTAGCACCCCCTTTCTCAGTAGTCTTTGGAGTGGATGTTTCTACCTCAGCGTTTGTGACTTTCTTTCCAACAACTATTGTCATTGCACTCTTGATTTTCAATGTGACCTATTCTTTTCTTTTCTTCTTTCTTTTCCTATTAATTTTCTTTCCAATTGAGGCTACGTGTAGGTTATTAGGCATGGCAATGATATTCTAGAATGCTTTATATGTGCGTGGGTCATAACATGTAAAGGGATGGGCATGGCCTCCCCTTCGAGTCTCTTGACACCGAATAGCCAAACTAGAGGATGGAACTGATGGTACAATTGTCGAACTAGAGGATGGTTTCTACCTAAGGAAATCGACAAAAAGGTGGATGATTTCACACTCAGCGCATCTACGAAGATTGACCTTATCTCAATTGGCTGGTCCCTCTTAGGGCAATGTAAAGAGATGTATCTTGGGTGACTGCAAGTCCAACAAGAAATCGGCTCTTGGATCTTCCCTCCTAGGCCTCTACCTCTCCCTCTTTCTAATGCCATCACCAGCACTACTCAATAGTCCATGAGCATTGTATTGCCCTCTTCATCATATGAGACATAAGGATTCACATAAGGCTCCTCATCGTCCGGCTCCTCCATGTAAGTGGATTCGAGTGCCGCTCATTCGATTGATTACGTAAGGTCTAGGTGGCCTAGATATGGCTATGGGATTGATGTCCATCCTAGGGATGATTGGCTTTGCATCATTAGGTTCCAAAAGGGTCAATGGGGCTCCTCTCCCAAAGAAATTTGGAGGCATGTTCCCCCCAGGTAAGGCTGGTTGTAAGGTTGTGCGTATAGATGTCTCCTTGGTGGTTTGCAGTGCATGGTATTGTGGCCGAACCTACCATAGTTGGTGCAAGGTCAGGACCTAGGGTCCTAACACTCAGTTGGAAGGTGGTTTCTGCCATAATACACACATTGGATATGGGGGCACGTAGGTCTTCTTGTCTTTTCTTGTAGTCTGGCTAGTTCCATTTTCATTTCTACTAGCTCATCGATTGGGTCAACGCCCTTCCCTTTGTCTTGGTTTCTTGAGTCTGATCATTCACTAGATGTTGTTGCCCTTTCTAAGGTTTTACTGTTGGCTTCATCTCAATTCGAGCTCCTCGAGCTTCTCTCCTTGAGCTAGTTGTCCACTCATATGGCCTCTTCAAAGACCCTAGCTAGTGCGTCTCTCTGCAAGCTTGAGTTGCCTACCAAGGCCTTGTAGAGTTCCTCACTATGTATTTTGTTAGTAAACACTGTGAACACTTCTCTTTCAACAGACCATTCATTAGTGGAGATTCTCTTATAGAGACTCCGCACATGAGTGACATAGTCCTTGATGTCCTCTTTGTCCCCTTGCTTGACATTCATCAGCTTCATTGTAAGGCTATTTGAGTACCCGACCTTCGAGAATCTCTTAATGAAGAGACTCTTGAGGTCATTGAAATTGTTTCGCTCTACAACATCTAAGCTTGTGCACCACATCCTACCCTTATCACCCAATCATAGGCCCGAAAGCTTGTGAGCGCTAAGCAAGATCGATGAGGTCGTTAGCAGGATTGTTGATTGGCTCTTGGAGCCTTGGGAGTAACTCCTAATCGTACAAGCAATGACATTGCTAGTGCTGTTGTCCTTTATCCAACTAACGTGTTGTCTATTAGTTGCTTCATGAGAAGCTCGCTCAGCGTTAAATACGCCTCTAGCGCTCTTTCCCTCTCTACGTTCAATTCTATTCGATTTCTATTTGCTAGGGCTAGGACTTCTTGCATCTCTATGTCCTACCACAATCTCCTAGTCTGCTTCTACTACTACTAGTTGTATGCAGCTATGCTTTGTAAAGCTTTTCGTGCTAGCTTTTTTTCCTTCTACAAGTCTGCTATGATGTCTTGTGATGGTCTGCCATGGTGGTCTAGCCTAGTTTTTGCATCGTATTCATTTACCATCTGTCGAATTTTGACTAGGAAATCCTCTAGGTCAAGCTCTTTGTTTCCATAGTTTGTACTAGGTTCTACCATATCTGGGTCTTTTGCTCCACGAAGTTGTCAATGAGGTTGATCAAGTTGGGCAATGTCATGAGGGATGGTGTCACTCCTTCTATGCGTCTAGCTTTCCATGTCACATCTCTCACTTGGTCCTACCTATTGGGGTTCTTGATCACCCCTCCAGGTTTGAGGGTCATCTCCTATTGGTAGGTTCATTTTGTTTATTAATTCTAAGTTTGTTTCTTCTTATTTATAGACAATCCTCAATTTATGTTCACTCAGTGTATGCATGGTGCTCTTTTCCATGTACTATGCGAAATCAAGCTTTCAATTTTTTCAAGTGCACTTCAAGTATTGAAAACAATGTGGGTGCAAACACGAGATAACGAATACAATTTTCGTGCTTTTATCTATATGCTCGACCGAATAGGGCTCTAGGCTCTGTCACTAGCCACTCTCACTAGTCTCTAGAGTCTATGCTACCTTATTCAGCTCGATCAAGGTCAATTGGGATCTGTAGGTCAGTTTATTGCCCTAAAAAGGTGTAAAAGCTGGCATGACTGTCAACAGTCGTGTCTAGTCGTCTAGCTACGATTTTTAAGGTAAATTGTGCCTGTATTAGGCTTTCAGAGTCTTCCCCAATTGTTGCAAGAGGTTTTCTGCTTTGCTCGAGATGTGCTAAATTTGTGAGTCTCGTAATCAAATTTTTGGTCCATTTTGTAATGTCAGATTTTGCAGTGTCTGATCCCCAGAATCAGACATTTGATTTTCAATAGTCCAATTTTAGTGTGTTTGATTCTGACTTTTCCAATTTTAGAGTCTGATTCTGATGTGTCTAATTTGGTCTATTTTGATTATTGTTTGTCTGAGTGACTAATGGTCGAGCGTCCAAGTCCGATTTTGGAGGTGTCCATCGATTCAATTATGGGCATCCGATTGTCCAAATCAGATAGGGTGAATGTCTAATCATGGTCTAATTTTGGGATCGAATAAGTAGCATTCGATCAAACAAGCCGAGGTAACTTCGAGTGTCTAATTGCCCGGAATCGAACGTCTGAGTGTCCGATTCTGGGAATCGGACCCCTGTAGGCCCTGTCCAATTCCAACGGTACAGAAACAACAACAATGACAAATCAACTCGAGTTAACGATTTTGACCACACCAACATGCAATGAGCTCTAGAATACAAGAATGGACATAGATAAAGGTCTATACATACCTGGTATATGCAAAAAACTCCTGTGGACGCGCTGATGGATTTGCCCGAAGCTCAAAGTCTTCTCTCAGGCTCTCTCTCACTATTGAAGGTAAAAATGAGCTTCCCCCTTCCTCTGTGGGGTCTTAAGCCCTTGTTCTGCTTAGCCTTGACTTCTTCGATCGTTCCCCTTGTGGTATTAACACATTTAAGTGCTCTTCTTTTCCATTTTTCCTTTGTTTGTGCCTTGTTTGGGCATGTTTTATAGCAAGAACCCTAAAGTGTTTCACTTCGATCTCTCGATTCTATCCTACTCTAAATGCAAAAAAAAATCAAAACCCAATTACTAAAATTATTTATTCTACTTGCCTACTCATCATCAAAAACCCAAAATACTTACTTTCTTGAAGATTAAAAACCTCAAATCTGTTACCTATATCAAGCATCGGTTCAGGGATGAAACCCTACTTCGACACTCAATTTGAGGTGTGCAAGTGCTCAAGCTTGAATCTGTTGGTCCCAACAATGGAACCAAAATGTAGTGGAAGCTCACGCTCATCCGCCAAGACCCATGGACCGCTTATTGCTTCAAGCATTTCAAGCAAGCACAAATGGCTATCTCTCACCTAGCTAATGCACCTTCGATCCTACAGGGGTGTAGTGAGCTTACCTTCAAGCAAGCACAAATGGCTATCTCTCACCTAGCTAATGCACCTTCGATCCTACAGGGGTGTAGTGAGCTTACCTTGATGCCCGAATGAGTAGCCTCCTCCCTCAAGCAAATCAATAGCTCCATGATTTGAGATGTGAGCTCAAGAAACCTCAAGCATCCACCTCCAAGCTCCATCCTTCAAATCCATGCATGAGACAAAAGAAGAGAAGAAGAAGAGAGGAGATGATAGAGAGCATCTTCTCCAAGATCCCTTGCTCTTACATACTCACTCCCTCACACTCTCTTAGTCCCTCTCTCAAGCACACATAAACAAGCAAAAAGAAGAGAATAAGAGAAGAAGAAGAGACCACTTTTTCCACACACCAAAATAATAAGTTTCTCATTCACTTTTTGGGTTTATATACAAGCCCTAAATCCCTTGGGTACCCATCCCCTTCTTTTACATGACCGGGCATCTTTCCAAGGTTCTCTTTCCCTATTCCCTTCTCGTTGCCCATATCCATTTAGACTTTACAATTGGCATAGGAGGAAGTGTGGCACTCTTATAAAATGAATTACATCGCGCCCTATGCTTTCCTTGCTAGGATGTTTGGAGCACCTTGCTAGAATCCTCGGTGCTCTCCCACGTTCTTTCTGAGCACCTTGCTAGAATATTCAGTGCTCTCCCTCCTTCTTTTTTAGCACCTTTCTAGAATATTTCATGCTCTCCCTTGTTCTTTCTGAGCTTGCATTCTCCTCCATTTTTCTCTCGTGGGAAAAATGAGCTTCTCTATTCACTTTTTGGCTTGGGCTTCCTTGGTCTTCCTCTGCTTCTTTTTGGGTTGCATGGTCCATAACATGTTTGTAACAACTTTATAGATAGAGAGAGGTGGAAAGAAAAAAGAGTCATCCCATGGAATGACAATAGATCGAAAAAAATTGGTGAAGGAACATACAAGTTGATAAACTATGGCAAACTAGGAGAGAGTAACTTGGGTGTCAATGTTGAAGGATCCTTAGATCCATCAAAACCAAGTAAAATGGACTTGTTACGTTTGAATTTAGTTAGATGGCCTACTAGTCAAATCACTAATTTGAGACTGGTGAACCCTTGAGAGACACAAAATCATGTTCTACTATTTATAGCATTGAAGATGAAATAATGGAAGAAAATATTGACCTCTTTGAGAAGCTAGATGGCTTTAGTGATGAAGATGAAGGTTATGCCATTTTTCATGGCAATAACAATAGTATTGAATCTAGGAGTGATAGTACATAAGTAGGCCTTCTTTTACACAATGAAGATGCCACAAGAGAGAATGCCATGATTAGTGAGTATGATAGCATAGACAAGACACTAAAAAAATGAAGTTGTATGCATAGAGTAAGGGTGTTTAAAAAACAAACAAGAACCTTGCATTTGGTAAAAGATGTGATATTGCAAATATCCATCAAGTTGCAACAATTTTATTGTTGTGAACAAAGATATTGCCAAATTGGAGATAGATCCAAAATCATACAAGCGAGGTCAAACTTTTGGGAATAGAGCTATTCTAGTTGATGCATGTATATACTAGATTGTATGATCATGGACCATAAACATCACCAAGAGAGGAGGAATACTTTGAGTTTATGTTTCACAAAAAAAAGGTTTGTTAATAAAGCATGGCATGTAATGCATAGCATAGGGAAATCAACATTCTACAGGATCAAAAGAAATTTTATAGATGGTGCAAAAGAAATTCCCAAATCACTAAATGGTGTTGAGAGGCTTCCAATATCCTTGACATGAATGCTCACACATGGACATAGACAAACTACTTATGGTCACTTTGCATTGGGGTTATGGTCAAGTAATCCCAGCTTCACAATTATATCTCTTTCAAAATGCCTCAGGAATTTGAAAAGAAAAGAGAAACACATGTATGGTGACTTGGGATTAGAAAAATCATATGCTTCATCTCAAGTAGATCTTTTTTATTATGTTTTGTCTACTAGAGTGCTCTATCACTATATGATGCTAGGAGGCATATTTCACGGTGGATTCCGTGAGGTTTTACGGTGGATTCCGTAAACTTTGTTGACTGGAGCTTATACACAAAGTGGATTCTTTGTGCGAGAATTTGATGGGACGCCTATCCTTTTCGGGCGTTTCATTAATTTAGTGTGTACATGGGTGATTCCATAGCGGGTGATTCCGTAAAATGCATATTAAATTAATAAATGTTTATGAGTTTAGAGTGCACACTCGTAATAAATTAAGGTTAGGATTGATTTCTAACCAGTTGATTTATTTATGTAGCTGAAGACTGCTAGGTATTCACTTTTGTCGGTTTAATTGTATTATTTTACTAACGATTGTGAATGCTTCAGTTGATGTGTAGAGATAACAGCAGTGGCGGAGGAAAGCATTGGAGGATAGCGTGTATTCGAGTTATCACTTATATTTTGATGGGTGCATACCTTAGACATGGCGTCTATATTTTGTCGCGCCTATTTGTTGAGGCGTTGGATATTTATTTATTATTTTGTATGCGCATGGGCGCATGATTATGATATTTGTATTTGGACATTGTATTGGGAACGCCTGACTCTTTGGGCGCCCACCCATTAGCTTTATTTCTATTTTGTGCTAAAGCAAACTCAAAAGCCAAAAGCGTGATATTTTGTAATTTGGGCTATTATTTGAGCTTGAAGATGATTAATACATAAAATACATGCTTTGTGGAGCGCTCACACAAGGCATGGGGGGAGATTGCACAAAATTGGTCTCTTGTTCATGTTGTGCATGCTTTTTACCTTGAGTTTTGTGCAAAAAGTAGAGTTATTTTGTTCTTAGGGACCTTCCGGCATTCACTACGCGAGAATACAACATCCGATCTGTGCACCAGTGGTATCAGAGCGAAGCTGAGATCGAGAGCTTCCAATCGCTACCCATCTTGTGGTGCAAAGGCGGAGCTCCTAGAACAATCGAGCTCTACGGTCAATCTCATCGCGAACGGTCGATACGGGTGGATACCTGGTGATCAAGAACCTCTGTTTCCAGCCTCTGATCGCGAAGGACCGGCCTGCAACGGCGGAGGACCACTTCTACATCCTCTTCTCCAAGTCGTGGATGTACAGAGATAAGTCTCCAAATTCCATAAGCTTAAAAGCTTAACTAAGCTTAATAAGCTTAATAAGCTTAACTAAAAGCTTAAGAGGCCTCAAATATTCCATTTGGTATCGCGGCATGTATTGGGCGGAATCGGCGTCAGAAAAAATGCCCCCCCTACAATTCGACGTTTTGCTGATCACTAAGCTTAAAGCTTAGTTACTTAAGTCCTAAATCATATAAAGCTTCACAAACTCTACAAGTTTCATAAGTTCTGCAACTTTCGAAGTCAGTCAAGTAACCTGAAGTCAAAACTGACTTGTGCTCAAAACTCCTATAAGGATTGTTCTTGCGCAGAAGTACCGAACTGCAAAGTTGTTCCCTGGAAGGTTCTGTTCGCATACGCAGACTTGTTGAACCAGTTTCAGCACACACAGAAGGTCAAAACGCAGATTTTTCAAAGATTTCAAATCCCGTAATTACCGAAGACAAAGACTGTGAAAGCCACACACAAAAATATATAAGCCTTGTACACCCGATCTTGAGCTACGCTCATCCTGCTAATTGGATTTTGAGAGTGTGAGGTCTTTTGAAGTTTTGCAGGATGATGGAACAAAATATGGATGATTTGATGGCTGAAGGCGAACTTCCTGAACCTATGATGGAGCAAAAGTTGGATTTAATTATGATGCAGTTGGACGAAGAACGACGAGCCCGGCAAGCATTGCAAGTTCAATTGGCCAATTTACAAAGATCAACTACCGACAAAGAGGAACCACAATCTGAAGATCTTATCCGACGTACCATCGATGCGACTCTCGAAGCTCAATCCATCTACAAAGAAACAAAGATAAGTAAAAGAAATTTCAAATTCCGTACTTTCAATGGCACTTAAGAAGGAAAAACTGTTCTTGCATTCATCAGTCAGTTTGATGATTACTTTATGAGAAAACATACGTTGAAAAAGATAAAATCAAGTGTGTCACTAATCATTTAGTGGATAGAGCATCTCTTTGGTGGACCGTGGTTCATAAGAGCATAGATTGTCCCACTACCTGGGAGAATTTCAAGAAGAAGTTTATGCAGAATTTCCTTCCTCCACAATTCCAAGAAAAAGCCATAAAGCAATGGGACCTTCTTCAGCAAAGAGATCGTGAGCCTATTCCTCAGTACACTGAACGCTTTTGGAATTCATTGCTCCAGTTACGCATGCTTGAAGACGTACCTGAAGCGACTCACAAGCGCAAGTATATGTCTGGATTACTTGGGCATTACTACGCTGAAGTCAATATGTTCAAGCCTGCAACTCTTGAAGATGCAATTTCTTTAGCTCATGACACTGAAGACAAGCTTCGAGGAAGAGACAAGCGTCCACAACAATTTCAAGCAAATGGTAACTATGGATCTAAGCAATTCAATTCAAATTTTAGAAGATTCAATCAAGGTCAATTTCCTTCATCATCTTTCCGTAAGTCTTGGACAAAACCACCTGCTTTGCCATCAAATACCAATCAAAACCCTAAGCCAATTTCACAGTCAAATCCTAATATTCCTAGACTTCCTGCCATTGCAAACAATGTATCTAAAGCCAAACCTATAGTGTGTTACAAATGCCATCAACTTGGACATCTAGCAGCCAATTGCCAATCGAATAAGCCACCTGTCCATATCAACTATCTTGGAGCAATGGAAGATGAAGAACATGAAGAAATGCCTAACTTTACGGAAGATGAAGACGACATTACTACTCCTTCGGATACTTTACCAGGTATGCCAACTCCACATTCTTTGTTGACAATGAAATGTTTAGTGCATGGAAAAGAAAAGATCATTTTGCATGATGATGGTAGTACACATGATTTTATTTCTGCAAAGTTAGTGAAAGAATTGAAATTACAAACTGTTCCTACACATTATCGCATTAAAGCAGCATTCTTAGGCACAAGGTATAATGGAACACAAGAGGTGCATGATTTAGAAATTCAAATTGGTGAATATACTGAAAGAATGAATTTTGTTGTACCATTACAGTCCAGTGATATTATTTTAGGTATGCCTTGGCGACATCAACATAATCCTGAGATAGATTATTCCACGCATTCAATTAATATTCATTTTCAAGGAAAACACATTACATTGTATGGTATGCATGCATCTAATACTTTTCCACTGCTTTCTCATACTCAAGATAAACGTGCATTACGCAAAAGTAGTAAATCTTATCTAATTTGGGTGAATGAACTGCAAGCTAAAGAAAAACATATGTACCCTAGGCATAAAGAATTTCTTGCACAATTTAAAGACTGTTTTGCTAAAGATCTACCACCTGGTTTACCTCCTTCACGTCTTGAAGACCACAAAATAGATTTAATTCCTGGTACACAACCACCTTGTAAAGCACCATATAGGCATAACCAGATAGAGCAAAAAGAAATTCAAAATCAAGTTGAGGAATTACTAAATAGAGGATTGATTAGACCTAGTAGTTCTCCATTTGGTGCACCTGTTTTGTTGGTAAAGAAGAATAATAATACTTATCATATGTGCATTGACTATCGTGCTCTAAATAAGATTACTGTAAAGAATAGATATCCAATTCCTAGAGTCGATGATCTTATGGATAAACTGCAAGATTCTGCCATATTTAGTAAAATAGATCTTAAATTTGGTTATCACCAGGTGAGATTAGATAAGTCTGACATATTCAAGACTGCATTTAGAACACAATTTGGTCATTATGAATTTTTAGTGATGCCTTTTGGATTGACTAATGCACCTGCTACATTTAGTAGAATGATGAATCGCATATTTTTGAAATATCAGCATTGTGTTATTGTATTCTTTGATGATATCTTGGTCTTTAGTAAAAATGAGAAAGAACATTATGAACATCTGTCCTTGGTTTTCAAGTTGTTGAAAGATAATCAATTGTATGCTAATCCGAAAAAGAGTGAGTTCTTTCAAACAGAAATTGAATATTTAGGTCATATTGTGTCATCAGATGGTATTAAGGTTGACCCTAAGAAGATAGACGCAATATTGAACTGGTCTATACCTAAAAATGTGCATGAGTTACATTCTTTTCTAGGTCTTGCTAGTTTTTACAGGAAATTTGTGCGAAATTTTTCATTACTTGCTTTGCCTTTGACCAAACTTTTAAAGAAAGGTATTGTTTATCATTGGTCTGATAATCAACAGAAATCTTTTGATTTATTGAAACATGCATTAACCCATGCTCCTATACTACAACTACCTGATTTTAATAGACCATTCTTTTTAGTAGTTACTGATGCTAGCGAATCTGGAATAGGAGCCGTACTTATGCAAGATAATCATCCTATAGCCTATTCTAGTTGTAAACTGAAACCCTCCGAACTTAAATATTCCACATATGATAAAGAATTATTAGCTGTGGTACAAGCTTTAAGACAATGAAAACATTACTTAATGGGTTCTGAGTTTATGATTAAGACTGATCAACAAAGTATTAGACATTTACTTAGTCAACCCCAAATATCTGACCGACATATCAAATGGGCAGCTTTTATTCAGAGTTTTCATCCCATTATTCAATATCAACCAGGTAAAGAAAATGTAGTGGCCGATGCATTAAGTAGAAGACCCACCATTCATAATATTTCTGTTATATCATTTGATTCTCTAACACCTATGAAAGATACTTATCATCAGGACATTACTTTTCATGCTGATCGGAATAAATTAGTTGAAAATAACTGGATTCCTATTGATTCACTGTCTTATAATGATGGATTCATGTTTTATGAAAAGAGATTATGTGTTACACTTCCATTCAGATCTTTTGTTTTGAATGAGATTCATTGTCCTCCATATCAAGGTCATAGAGGTATCATATCTACTTTACGTACATTGAGACTGAAGATTTTTATTGGCCACATATGGATACTGATGTATCTAACTTTGTTTCTGAATGTCTGATTTGTCAAAGAGTTAAGAGGCATCATGGTAAACAGTATGGATTACTTATGCCTTTATCTATTCCATCAAGACCACGGGAACAGATTTCTATGGATTTTATTACTGGTTACCTAATACTAAAGCTAACCATGACATGATTTGGACTGTAGTAGACAGGTTTAGTAAACAAGTATATTTCATTCCATGTAAGAAAACTTTAACAGCATCTCAGGCAGCACAATTGTTTTTTAAAACTGTTTTCACTAATCATGGATTACCAAAAGTTATTATTTCTGATCGTGATTCTAGATTTTGTAACAACTTTTGGATTACTTTGTTTGCTAACCTAGGAACAAAGATTGATTTCTCATCTGCATTTCATCCTGAAACTAATGGACAAACAGAAGCCACTAACAATACTATTTTAGATCTTTTACGTGCTTACACTATTTCTAAACCACAGACATGGGACATACATTTGCATTTACTATAGTTTGCATATAACAATACACCACACACAACTACAAAGAAAGCACCGTTTGAAGTGATTTATGGTTATAGATTGTCTACACCTGTTGCATCTTTATCAAATAGAATTCAGAGTGCTGATGATATTGCTACTATGCACGCTACTATTTTTGATGAGGTTAAAGATATGATTGCCAAAGCCCAGCAATCATATACCAAACAAGCCAATAAGAAAAGACATGCCATGAATTTCAAAGTTAATGACTATGTTTGGTTGAGAATAGAAAAACGTAGATTAAAAAGTGTAGATAAACACCTAGTTGTAAAATTAGCACCTAGATTCTATGGACCATTTAAGATTATTCACAAAATCAATGACAATGCATTCAAGTTAGAATTACCACCTCACTGGAAAATTCACAACACCTTTCACATTAGTTTATTACGACCCTTTAGAGGCCAATTACCTGTACATCCTGTTTACGAAATCCCACCTTTGTTAGATGAAGAGACTGAAATACTTGAACCTGAAGCTATTCTAGATACAGACTTTATGACCACTAGAACTGGCCGAAGATATTCTAGATATTTAGTCAAGTTTAAAAACTATCCTATAGAGGAAGCCCAATGGATGCATGCTAGAGACTTAAATGCTTTCCCCACTCTGTTAGCTCCACATTGAGCTAATAGCAATTCAGGACAATTGCTATCCCACCTCAGGGGTATGATGCCAGGAGGCATATTTCACGGTGGATTCCATGCCACGGTGGATTCCGTGAGGTTTTATGGTGGATTCTGTAAACTTTGTTGATCGAGGCTCATACACAAAGTGGATTCTTTGTGCGAGAAGTTGATGGGGACGCCTATCCTTTTCGGGCGTTTCATTAATTTAGTGTGCACATGGGTGATTCTGTAGCGGGTGATTCCGTAAAATACATATTAAATTAATAAATGTTTATGAGTTTAGAGTGTGCACTCGTAATAAATTAAGGTTAGGATTGATTTCTAACCAGTTGATTTATTTATGTAGCTGAAGACTGCTAGGTATTCACTTTTGTCGATTTAATTGTATTATTTTACTAACGATTGTGAATGCTTCAGTTGATGTGTAGAGATAGCAGCAGTGGCGGAGGAAAGCATTGGAGGATAGCGTGTATTCGAGTTATCACTTATATTTTGATGGGCCCATACCTTAGACATGGCGTCTATATTTTGTCGCGCCTATTTATTGAGGCGTTGGATATTTATTTATTATTTTGTATGCGCATGGGCGCACGATTATGATATTTGTATTTGGACATTGTATTGGGAACGCCTGACTCTTTGGGCGCCCGCCCATTAGCTTTATTTCTATTTTGTGCTAAAGCAAACTCAAAAGCCAAAAGCGTGCTATTTTGTAATTTGGGCTATTATTTGAGCTTGAAGATGATTAATACATAAAATACATGCTTTGTGGAGCGCTCACACAAGGCATGGGGGGAGATTGCACCCAATTGGTCTCTTGTTCATGTCGTGCATGCTTTTTACCTTGAGTTTTGTGCAAAAATTAGAGTTCTTTTGTTCTTGGGGACCTTCCGACATTCACTATGCAAGCATACAGCATCCCATCTGTGCACCACTATAACATGTCCACCTATTATCATCAGCACACGTCTTAGCAGTCCATCGGAAAGGATGTCTAGAAAGCTCTGCCCGACACTCCTATGGAATGTTACGGGGTTTGTGATCTAGGACTTTCCGCATCTACCACGTAGCAGAAGTATTCCGACCGTTCCCACTTAGAACCAACCTAAATTAGGGTTTTTCGTATTGATCATTTCCTAACGGCAACTAGCGTCGACCCGAGCGAACTACTTTACGCAGAAACGCCACGTCCGAAGCAGATTCACGCTGCACTTGGTTCAAGGAGAATAGGAAACGAGAGGGATACGAAGCTCAACCCTCTCTGCCATAAGGCATAGTCCCATTCTGTTCCCCTAAAACAACATAAATTGGGATAATTTATAACTTGGACTCTAGGTCAGCGCCCTTGTTGTTCGTATCCTTTGAAATGATCTTCTTGCTGTCCATCATGATTGAGAAAAGTTCCCAGCCAACCGGGACCACCCATCCATAGGACGAACCCATGGCCACATCCACCGCACTTTCCTCAAGTTGTTTTAGTTATCTAATTACCTACCACATTTAGTTGGACATGCATCAAACAACTTCCTTAATTAGTCCGTTAGGCACTGGTTCCTTCACATAATCATAGCACTTGACATAGAAAAGCAATATCAAACAAGTTCCTTTTCAACAGGTTATCATATTTATCTTTAAAATACATAAAGTCCAGCCCGTAGGCTTATCCTTAATCCGCCCGAAGGCAATCCAGCAATCCACAGGGATTACTAATCTAAGATTTTGCCCGTAGACTAGTATACGGGCCTCGAGATCCAATCCCGAGTCACGTTGGCCTCTTGTGCAAGGCCCGGAAGGCGAGGGATTTACGGTCAAAGCCCCCTCTGGCACCCAAGCGTCCTCCTGCTCCAAGTAGCGCTCAACGGAGAGACCTCTCGCGACGGGTTCGGTCCACCTTCCCGGCGCGGTTAACAACCCCCTTGATTAGGATCAGGCAGCCAGTCGGGGGTAACTAAGGCTGCCTCTCCCTTCAGGCCTTTAACCTGAAGCATTAGATATCCATTTATCCTTTAATTCTTTGACCAAACAAAGCAAAACAGTGCTCTTAAAACTATTACAAGCACAATCATTACCATTGGTCGTTATTTGGCCAACTACTAAGGAGTGAATCCTTACTTCTGAATGCATCCAGCACTCGACCCGGGATCAATTGCGACTTGGCAAAATCCCCAAGGGTTTGTTTGTTAACCCTATATCCTTGGGTTAGGGCCGTACCCTATTAACCCGACTTAATCAAAATCTTAAGTTCTATTAGCAGTGAATATGTTATTCCAATTCACTGATTGGTTTTTTGCTTCAAGCAAATATCTAATCCCCGTATCTTGGTCATTTTACCCAAGAAAGGTACTGTATCAAGACAATTACTCATCCCCTTGCAAGATAACTTGCGTAAGAATCTGCCAATCTCATTCCAAGGAATTGGCCATTCCCTTGTGATCAAATCACAAGATCGTGCGACTCTAAATCTTGTTGCACAAGTGTCGCATCAAACTATGGGACTATTTACCCATCCAATGGAGTCACGAAACCATGATTAGATATAACAATCCATTCGTGATTGCATTAGGCCGACATTGTCGGTCCTAGGGTTCCAAGTTCAAACCGAGTTTCTTCTTTTTAGCGAGACATTCTTAGGGTAAAAACCCTAGAGCTTTTCTCGCAAGTATGTCCTACTGTCCCTACATTCCGTGAATGTGGGCAAGTCTTTAGGGTATAGGAGTTTCAGCTTTGGCAATACGAGCGATTAGATCACGTTCTCAACATGTTAAATCCTAGTTAGCTCTTTGGGATATGTTGCATTGAATTAACCCTTTCTAAACGAGTCTCTTGCGGGTTTTAGGTGTTTTAGGTTTAAACCAATTTAACTTGTCTATTCTTGAAGATAATTATGCTACCATTTCCATAACCACATGATTCATTGTCTACATGTAAGTTGATTTACAGACCCTAACTTTTCAGGTTAAGATTGAAGCATAGGTTAAGTTATAGCATAATTCCAATTGATCATCCTATAACATGCAAACAAGATTCATGCTACTAAGCTTTAGGATTTTATGTTTAAACATGCAGCCTTTTTCTACTTTCATTTCCGAATGAATTTGTCGTATGCAGAACTTACACAACCTTTCGTTGATTTGATTTTTTAGGTCACTTGCCTAGAGTTAAATCTTCTTCATGCAGCCCTAGCAATTTCCTACGGTGGCTAGTAACTTTCTTTAAGAATCATTTCTAAAAAGATGTTCAATAGTGCGATATGCAGTTTATTTCTTCCATGCTTAATCGAAGTGTACTATCATAATTCCATTTTGTGAAAATGGACATTAATTAATCTAATTTTATTTCTTTGCAATGCATAAAAATCACTTGCTAGAAATGCATAGGAATCTTATGCTCACCTTATTTTGTTCCTTTTATTGAAAAAAATACTAATGACCGAATCCCTCAATTGTGATCTATTAGTCAAATTATTTTCAATCGAAAAAACATGCATCCTTATTCCTTAAATGATCCAAGCATAATTGAAATATTACGACGTTAATCAAATTTAGGAAGAAGAACCTGGACTTGTGGTGAAATGTCCACATGGATGTTAGGAGACGATCCTCCTGCAGTTGCGCCTTGTACCTTCTTAGGGGCCATCACGAATTCGGCCTTTCCACCTTTAACGCAGGTTTATGATGTTGGCCGTCTCCTTTGCACACGAAACTCCCCTTGTGATTCCACCGTCCTTCAGAATCGAACGTTAGAAATGGAACTTATGAATTTTCCATTCCTTTCGTAGAAGCTCCGTGGGTGCAAATTGTTCTCACGGAAAGGGGGAAAAGAAAATAGCTTTGTGGTATGAAAAAGGGGGAAAAGAGGATGTTTTGCGAAGGCCAATAGAAAGGGGGTTCTAAGGGACCCCGAGGTTAAGATGAACCTTTGTGTAAGAACGCGAGGCAGGAAAAAGAACTTAATGGGCTTATAAAAGCTTGGATGGGACAACACGGGAAAGGGGGCTTTGAAGGAGACCCACAAGAAAGAATTTTTTGGGGCTTGCAATATGAAAGGGCTTAAAGGACCCTAAAGCATTTTATGGGGAAAAAACCCACGAGGAGGGTTTCAAATCTCGGGGAGGGGGGTTTTAAAATCTTTCCAGAGTAAGGCTTATTAAAGCCATGGGAAGGGGGCTTAATGGCCTTTTACAAGCTCGGATGGGTCCCCACGGGAAAAATGGGGGAAGCAAGGGGTGTAAAAGACCTTCTAAAAGAAGGCTTTGAGAAGGCCACATGAAGGGGGGCTTCCTAGGAGGCTTTAGAAGCTTCCTAAGAAGCTTCTAAAGCTTCTGAAGAAAGTGGAAGCCCACGTGGATAAGGAATGGAGGCACAGATGGGATTCGATTGGCGGTAGCGGCAGCATTCTGCACGACAGCAGCAGGCGATCTTCAGCGTCTCGATGCCCCTCCTCTCTCCACGGCCGCGTCAGCAGGGTGTTGACTCCTTTCTCCCAACCTTCCTCCTCCTCTCCACGACTACCAGATGCCCTGGTTTTATAGGCGTGAGGGAGAGGTACCTCCCTCCACGCGGCCATTGGTATGGCCTCCACTCACTTGCGAGCTCCAGCAAGGAGCTTAATTGCCCTTGCTATTCCCTTCTCCTCTAGCACGATAGTCAGCTGGAGGAGAGAGGGATAATTAATTAAAAAAATTTAACCATTATTCAATTAATTATCCTCATGACCTCCTATTAAGAGGAGGTTCATGCGAAGAACACGTGGTTAGAAATCGGGAATGTTACATTCTCTCCCCCTTGGAGGAATCGAGATGTCCTCATCTCGAGATAAAATGGGGATATTGGTGGTTGAGAGTGCTTTCATCTATCCAAGTGGCATCCTCCTCCGAATAATCTTTCCACTGGACGAGGCATTCTCTCAAGGTTCTGGATCTCAGTTGTCTCTCCCTAACATCTAAGATCCTATCAGGCCTTAGTTCAAGGACTCCTTGACTAGGCATTACAACTTGTTGGTCATCAAGTACATGGTTAGGATTAGGTACATATTTTTTCAATAGGTTGATATGGAATACATTATGAACCTTTAGATTCTCAGGGAGTTGTAGTCTATAAGCATTAGGTCCTAGGCACTTAAGGATCTTGTATGGTCCACAATACCTTGGACTTAGTTTTTTGCAATTCCCTAAGGATAGAGAACTCTTCTTTGGACGTATGTGAATGAAGACCATATCTCCTTCCTCGAAGATTCTATCTTGACGCTTCAAATCCGCGTATGCCTTCTATCTATCCTTGGCGGCTTGGATGTCCTATCTTATTGACTTTATTTGGTCATCCATCTCTTTCAACATCTGCCTTGAAGCTTCAACCCTTAAGGTTGGATCTGAGAAGTTTAGGGGACTTCGACAGTCATGACCATACAATGCTTGGAAAGGGGTCATCTGAATGCTTTGTTGGTAAGAAGCATTGTAGGCAAATTCAACCAAAGGCAAGTATTGAATCCACCTTTTTGGCTCACAACAGCAGTGTGCCCTAAGCATATCCTCGATAACTTGATTGACTCGCTCTGTTTGACCATTGGTTTGGGGATGGTAAGCTGTGCTAAAACAAAGTTGAGTCCCAATGTCTTCAAAGATAGCTCTCCAGAAGTGTGATGTGAAGAGAGAATCACGATCACTAATTATTCTTCTGGGTAGCCCATGTAGCTTGAATATCTCCTTGATAAATAATCTTGCAATGTCTGAGGCTTTATAGTTTGTCTTTACTAGAATAAGGTGTGCAACCTTAGTTAGCATGTCAACCACAACCATGATGGAGTTATATCCTCCCTGAACTTGGGGTAGGCCAACAACAAAGTCCATACTGATGAATTCCCATTTCATTTGGGGAATGTCAAGTGGTTGTAACTTCCCTGGCATTTTGACATGTTCGGCTTTGATAGGTTGACAAGAACACTCAGTGACATATTTAAGAATGTCACCTTTAAGCCTCTCCTAATAGTAGCTCTTCCTAACTGCATTGAGAGTCTTGGCATAGCCAGGATGTCCTGAGAAAGGGGAATCATGAGCTTCCCACAATATCTTCTGCTTAAGTGACTGGCTTGCCGGTATACATAGCCTCATTCTATAGTAGACAAGTCCACTATTGATAGAGAATTCATGATACTTAGCTTGCAGCTTTTGGCCCTGATCCTTGATAGAGATCTCCCTTAGCATCTTTTGATAGGCTGGATCATGGCATGCTTCCTCTCTAGCAAACTCAAGTATTGGGTTGTTTGGCATGGATATCTTTGTGGCTAGAGATCTAGCTGTTGATGGATTTTGCAAGATTAGAGAATTAAGGAATGCCTTGCGACTGAGTGCATTGGCAACTACATTCTCTTTTCCTGGTCGGTACTTGATTTCAAAGTCATACTCCTCCAGCACTTCAATCCACCGACATTGCCTCATGTTGAGCTCGTTCTGGGTAAAGATCCACTTGAGACTCTTATGATCAGTCACTAGAGTAAACTTGTTACCCAACAGGTAGTATCTACAAAGCTTTAGAGCATGGATGACAGTCAAAAATTCCAAATCATGGGTAGCATAATTCTTTTCATGACTCTTCAATTTCCTTGAAGAGTATGCTACAGGATGACCTTCTTGCATGAGCACACAACCTAAGGCAAGCGTGCTAGCATCTGTCACTACCTCGAACTCCTTATTGAGGTCTGGAAGTTTTAGGATAGGTGCTGATACCAAACTTTGCTTCAATCTATCAAAGCTGGTTTGTTCGGGAGTTGACCATGCAATGGATGTTTGCTTCTTCAATAAGTCCATCAGAGGTGCTCCAATCGAAGCATAGTTTTTTATGAAGACCCTATACCATCCTGTCAATCCAAGAAAACTGCGTATATCTTTGACAGTTGTTGGTATTGGCCATTCTAGCACATCTCTGACCTTGGCTGGGTCCACTAAGATTCCTTCCGCTGATACGATGAATCCCAGATATTCAATCTGACGCTTAAAGAATGCACATTTCTTCATCTTAGCATATAGCTTGTGTGACCTCATTATCTCAAGGGCAATCCCAAGTTGGGGTTCATGATCTTCTTCCTGTTTAGTATAGACTAAAGTGTCGTCGAAGAAGATGAGTACGAAGTCATCAAGATATGGCCTAAAGATATCCTGCATTAACTTGTTGAAGGTGGCATGCGTATTTGTAAGCCCGAATGACATAACTAGGAATTCAAAGTGTCCATATATTGTGTTGAAAGCCGTCTTTGGGATATCCTCTTCCTTGATCCTTATCTGATAGTAACCAAACCTGAGATCAATCTTGGAGAAGATCTTCGCACCTTGAAGACGATCAAGAAGCTCATCTATTCTAGGAATAGGGTACTTGTTCTTGACACTTGATTGATTCAACCCTTTGTAATCAATACATAGTCGAAGCGTTCCATCTTTCTTTTTCTGGAACAGTACGAGAGCTCCCCATAGTGAACTGCTAGGACGGATGTAGCCCTGATCTAGCAGTTACTTGAGTTGTTCCTTCAGCTCAATTGCTTCTGGTATGGACATTCTATAAGGTCTCTTTGCAATTGGCGCAGCTCCTGGTACTAGCTTGATCTCATGATCCACTTCTCTTTGAGGTGGAAGTTCTGTCAACTGTTCAGGAAATACATCCGCGTATTCCTTTAGCCATGAAGGTCCTTCACTAGACTCCTGCTTTTGATCTAACTTGTTGAGCTTAATCAAGTAGATAGGTAGTCCTTTTCTAACTCCCTTTATAATCCGAGATGCCTTGGCCAATTGAATTTTTGGCTTCCCTACCTCACCTTGAGTTGTGACTAAATCCCCTTCAGAGTTCCAAAAGGAAATTTGGCCTTTCCACAATGAATGTGGGCATCATTAGGTTTAAGCCAATCCATTCCGAGTAGACACTCATGGATGCCTAAATTCATGACTCTGAATTTGACCGAAGTCATCTTTCCTCCCAGAAAGAATTCCACCTTAGCAGTTTGCATGGTACAAGTAATTTCACGACCATTTGCCAATTCCACAAGCAAGATAGGTGCTTCTACTGTGGCTATTCCTAATCTTTTTGCACAAGCTGGTGAGATAAAGGAATATGTACTGCCACAATCAATTAAGGTCTTGAAACCATTACCTTGATAGTCCAACGGTGTTTGAATCACCGAGAACTGGCGATTCGGCCCTTTCTTATGAAGAGCGGCATGGACTGTCGCCCTTTCAAACTCTGCTTCCATGGTCGAATCTTCTTCTTCTTCACACATTTCCCTGTTGGCAACATAGGCGGCTCTTCCTCTGCCTCGGGTAGTGGCTCCCTGACCACGGCCAGTTCCTTGGAAAGGTGCTTGGCGATGTCCTCCTCCAAGCTTGGGACATTGCCTCTTGAAATGACCGGGCTCTGCAGTGGAAACAAAGGAGGTTTCGGCCATTGCTTTGAGTAGAAACAAAGTTGTTGACATTATTAGTTCTTGCTTTCTTTCTTTGTCCCTAATTCTGACCTTGAATTCTCTTCATTTGAGGCCTAAATTTCCCTCTGTTGGAGTCATTATAAGACCAAGTTTTGTTACCTCTTGGTCTAGCCTACACCTCCTGAATTATAGGGGCAACTCGAATGAGTGCGTCCTATAGATCTGATGGGCGCATAGATTCGAGACAGGTATTCACTGGTGAATTTAAACCAACACAAAATTTTGACACCTGCTGTGTCATGTCCATCTGTGGTGCATACTTAAGAAGTGAGACGAATTTAGAATAGTATGCGTTAAGAGTGAGTCCCAGCTATTTTAGTTCGTAGAAATCATTCATTTTCTGTGTGCGATACGTAGGTGGTAAGTATCTTCCCTGCATGGCTTTCTTCAGCTTTTCCCAGGTAACGGATCCTTCCACGATCCCTTGATCTCTGCACCATTGCTTTCACCAAAGCCTGGCTTCGTTGGTGAGCTTTAGCTTGGTGAGCATAGCCTGGTTGGCGGGTGCAGTACCGGCTGCTGTAAAGTAATCCTCCATGGATTCAATCCAAATTTCAGCATCTGCTTGGACAGACCTGCCTCTCCTATCAAATTGAGCAGCTTAATCTGCTTGAGAAGAAACTTCTTCTCCTGGATTATAGCAGTACTTGATGTACGAGGCGAACTGGGGATCTGTGCCTGGGGTTGTGCCTGGATAAAGGTTACTTAACGTTATTACTCGTTAATCGTTACGATTTATATTTCATCTCCATTTTAGCTATCAACCAAGAAATCTAACCACTTAACTTCTTATCAAATCTCATGAACAAACAGACATTTGATAAAAAGAAGTCTTATTGTATTTATATGGGCATGCGAGAAGACCACTTGGGTATCCTTGCTGTTCGTATCCTTTGAAACGATCTTCTCGCTGTCCATCATGATTTAGAAAAGTTCCTGGCCAACCGAGACCACCCATTCGTAGGACAGACCCATGGCCATATCCACCGCACTTTCCTCAAGTTGTTTTAGTTATCTAATTACCTACCACATTTAGTTGGACATGCATCAAACAGCTTCCTTATTTAGTCCATTAGGCACTGGTTCCTTCATATAATCATAGCACTTGACATAGAAAAGTAATGTCAAACAAGTTCATTTTCAACAAGTTATCATATTTATCTTTGATATACATAAAGTCCAGCCCGTAGGCTTATCCTTAATCCGCTTGAAGGCTATCCAGCAATCCACAGGGATTACTAATCTAAGATTTCGCTCGTAAACTAGTATGCGGGCCTCGAGATCTAATCCCGAGTCACATTGGCCTCTTGTGCAAGGCTCAGAAGGCGAGGGATTTACGGCCAGAGCCCCCTCTGGCACCCAACCGTCCTCCTGCTCCAAGTAGCGCTCAACGGAGAGACCTCTCGCAGTGGGTTTGGTCCACCTTCTCAGCACGGTTAACAACCCCCTTGGTTAGGATTAGGCAGGCAGTCGGGAGTAACTGAAGCTGCCTCTCCCTTCAGGCCTTCAACCTGAAGCATTAGATACACAATTATCCTTTAATTATTTGAGAAAACAAAGCAAAACAGTGCTCTTAAAACTGTTACAAGCACAATCATTACCATTGGTCATTATTTGGCCAACTGCTAAGGAGTGAATCATTCCTTCTGAATGCATCCAGCACTCGATCTGGGATCAATTGCGACTTGGCAAAATCCTTAAGGGTTTGTTTGTTAACCCTATATCCTTGGGTTAGGGCCGTACCCTATTAACCCGACTTAATCAAAATCTTAAGTTCTATTAGCAGTAAATATGTTATTCCAATTCACTGATTGGTCTTTTGCTTCAAGCAAATATCTAATCCCCATATCTTCGTCACTTTTCCCAAGAAAGGTGCTATATCAGGACGACTTCTCATCCCCTTGCAAGATATTTGCGCAAGAATCTGCCAATCCCATTCCGAGAAATTGGCCATTCCCTTGTGATCAAATCACAAGATCGTGTGACTCTAAATCTTGTTGCACAAGTGTCGCATCAAACTATGGGACTATTTACCCATCGCGAATGGAGTCACGAAATCATGATTAGATATAACAATCCGTTCCTTATTGCATTAGGCCGACATTGTCGGTCCTAGGGTTCCAATTTCAAACCGAGTTTCTTCTTTTTAGCAAGAGGTTCTTAGGGTAAAAACCCTAGAGCTTTTCTCGCAAGTATGTCCTATTGTCCCTACATTCCGTGAATGTGGGCAAGTCTTTAGGGTATAGGAGTTTCAACTTTGGTAATACGAGCGACTAGGTCACGTCCTCAACATATTAAATCCTAGTTAGCTCTTTGGGATATGTTGCATTGAATTAACCCTTTCTAAACGAGTCTCTTGCAGTTTTTAGGTGTTTTAAGTTTAAACCAATTTAACTTGTCTATTCTTGAAGATAATTACGCTACCATTTCCGTAACCACATGATTCATTATCTACGTGTAAGTTGATTTACAAACCCTAACTTTTCGGGTTAATATCGAAACATAGGTTAAGTTATAGCATAATTCCAATTGATCGAAGAACCTGGACTTGTGGTGAAATGTCCACATGGATATTAGGAGACGATCGTCTTGCGGTTGTGCCTTGTGCCTTCTTAGGGGCCATCGCGAATTCGGTCTTTCCGCCTTGGACGTAGGTTTATGATGTTGGCCGTCTCCTTTGCATGCGAAACTCCCCTTGTGATTCCACCGTCCTTCAGAATCGAACCTTAGAAATGGAACTTATGAATTTTCCATTCCTTTCATAGAAGCTCCGGGGGTGCAAATTGTCCTCACGGAAAGGGGGAAAAGAAAATAGCTTTGTGGTATGAAAAAGGGGGAAAAGAGGGTGTTTTGCGAAGGCCAATAGAAAGGGGGTTCTAAGGGACCCCAAGGTTAAGATGAACCTTTGTGTAAGAACTCGAGGCGAGGAAAAGAACTTAATGGGCTTATAAAAGGGGGCTTTGAAGGAGGCCCACAAGAAAGAATTTTTTTGGGCTTGCAATATGAAAGGGCTTAAAGGACCCTAAAGCATTTTGTGGGAAAAAACCCACAGGGAGGGTTTTAAATCCCGGGGAGGGGGGTTTTAAAATCTTTCGAGAGTAAGGCTTATTAAAGCTATGGGAAGGGGGCTTAATGGCCTTTTACAAGCTCGGATGGGTCCCCACGGGAAAAAGGGGGGAAGCAAGGGGTGTAAAAGACCTTCTAAAGTAAGGCTTTAAGGAGGCCACATGAAGGGGGGCTTTCTAGGAGGCTTTAGAAGCTTCCTAAGAAGCTTTTAAAGCTTCTAAAGAACGTGGAAGCCCACGTGGATAAGGAATGGAGGCACATATGGGATTCAATTGGCGGCAACGACAGCGTTCTGCACGATAGCACCCGGCGATCTTAAGCGTCTTGATGCCCCTCCTCTCTCCACGGCCGCATCAGCAGGGTGTAGGCTCCTTTCTCCCAGCATTCCTCCTCCTCTCCACGATTATCAGAGGCCCTGGTTTTATAGGCGTGAGGGAGAGGTACCTCCCTCCACGCGGCCATTGGCATGGCCTCCACCCACTTGCGAGCTCCAGCAAGGAGCTTAATTGCCCTTGGTATTCCCTTCTCCTCCAGCATGACAGTCGGCTGGAGGAGAGAGGGATAATTAATTTTAAAAAAATTACCATTATTCAATTAATTATCCTCATGACCTCCTATTAAGAGGAGGTTCATGCGAAGAACGCATTCTTAGAAATCGGGAATGTTACAATCACCAAATCAAAGTCACAAACAAGGAAAACAAGTATTGCAATGTATAGAGTGCAGCCAATGATGCCATTATGGATGTAAGCACAAATAAGGACATACAAAATAATTTGTCTAGACAAGAAAATGTATGCAGCTTTACACAATCAAGCTTGGTTACTATTGAAAAATGTATAAGAAGGGGAGCCCTTTGGATCAAGGATAGATAACAACATGACTGTGCATGAGGGTTGTACATCATTAGATCCAATGACATTGAATATTTTACCAAGAGCATTGCCATTGCAGCTTGACAATTGCGACTAATTTGAAAACAAGAATCGATATATGTTTGTCCAGCTATCACTATTGGTTGCATGAGAGGTGTTCAACATGGTCTGGCTTGCATTTCTTATGGTTGTTCACATTCTTGAGGACATAGACACATTATTCAGTCGCTTTTCTAAAAATCTTAGGAAAAAAGCCACCTTTATGTTCCCACATTCGATGAAGATCTTTAATGAGTATATTAACATACATCATATGTTATCATTTCTTTTGCAAAAGGTGGTAGACTTCAAGAATTTTATAAAAGGGTGTCTACACAATAGATTAGATAGCCTAGTGGGTCATTCAAAGCCATTGCAATTTAGATTCTACATGAGTGATGGCATACCTTTGATGCAATACAAAGTACATCCCAAAAATATTGTCTAGCTACTAGAAAGTGATATAGAGCTATGGAAAAGAAATGACCAAGGAGGACCCAAGCTTCGTAAAGGTGTCCTAGAAGTATTGCCACCCTTTGAGTATATGAAAGAAAATGAGAAGCTTGTGGAAGGCTTAATAAGGTATGTCAATTCATGGAAAACCCACTCCTAAGACAAAGGAGAGAAATATAACTATGCTATTTGGATCAAACTAGTGCTCACGTATTGGGAGAATGTGATTGAAGCTATGCCATCTTGAACAAGAGAGGCTACTTTATTTCATGACCCTTGGCCAAGGAGTGTAAGCACAAATGGTATGATTCTAGAGCTTTAAACAAAGGATATTCCAAAAGGACTTGATGAAAATCAAGGACACTATTGTGGTTCTATGTGCAATAAACCTACTAAGGAGTGCAATCCAATGGTTGATGTGGGAATGGGTGACTTTGTCCTTATATAACCTTGCAATGTAAACTATCCAACATGGCTAGAAGTGACAACAATTGGTGTTGATCAAAACAAAGAGTCAACAAACTCCTCCTAGTCTAAAACTCTCAATATTTCTAAAAGCCTTTTATCGATTTTGAAGTCCTAAAATAGTTTGCTTTCGTTGATAAGATTTGATGTGTTTCTCTAACAAATGAATCCTCTGTTGATAGCCTTCTAGCATCTATAGTAACTCGTTGTTATGTTTTGATAAAAGATGGTTCTCCAATTTGAGGACATCCTTTTCTGCAACCAAGTTAAGTGTATAGCCTAGAAACCCACTATAACCATCACCAATGAACCTAAACAATGAAGAGCTATTATAGAAAGGCGGAGTGCTATTTTTGCTAGGATCTTTGGGATATAGCCTGCCATCTAACCAAAGATCAAGATTCTTCTTTCCTTCAAACCTAAGTATATTTTCCGTAGACTCTGTAACGGTAATGGGTTTTGTTCTCTTGGGCACCAATTTCAAAGAGAAAGAATGCGAGTGACATGGACATTTATAGGAATTTTTGGAGCAAGTATTGGTCAGAGAATAAAAATGATCCACAATCTTGGGAAGACACTAGTTGCATCATTTGGGCATGGAAGCCCAAGGGTGGAAGACAACCTAAGAAAGTAAAGATTGCAAAATCTGTAATGCTCAAGGCCAAAGAGAATCTAAAACTTGACTAGATCAAGGCTTCATCAAATGTAAGTGTTGATGAAGAGGAATGATTGACTAGCCTTGCTTAGAAATGCATACACACAAGCTTATATCAATGCTTCACAGAAAATCATGGAAAACATAATCTTTGAGTAATGACATCAAATTTCCCTTGCAATTTATTGAAGAATTTCATACCACTTAAAGTTTGGTTCTTGTTTAAGAAGTCATCATAGTCAGTCACTTACATCTCAGGACAAGGAATGTGTACAACCATTTATGCAAGCTACTCTAGGGTGTGTACGAACTTCATCATGGGGTGTGTGTGTGTGTGTGTGTGTGTGTGTGTTTCTATATACCATAATGTGCATATAGATACCAATTTAAAATGTTGAGGCAAAAAATGCTAGTTCCTTTAAACACATTAACATCTACTAAAGGAAGTGTCGCAAACTGGTTATGTGCAACAATGTAGCACAATGCAACCTCTCCTCAACAACTAGTAACACAAAGAATTGTCCCAATTTTGTGTATCAGCCTACCACAATGCAACCTCTCCTCAACAACTAGTAACACAAATAATTGTCCCAAACTTGTGAAATTTTCCAAGAATTCCCAAATATGTATTTACATATCTAAGGGTTAAACCTTTGAACTCTTTGAGAAAACCTTTGAAACATGGCTTTATAGTTATGAGCCAATTAGATATTGTTATAATTTTAAATTAATGATGAAGTGACTTGGAGGGTTTTTGTCACAATGGATAGAGAATATTATGGTTTTTTTTAATACTTAATTCTGAGTCTATCACAAGCTTATATATGGCTTTTCCTCATAATATGGGCCTTAGAACTTATAATACTAATAGTGATTAGTGACACTTTATGGGGTGGAGCATTGAGCATATCTAACAACATCCACATCTCACGAAAGTTACTATATGTATATCCACTACATCACATGCATTCAATGCCTATTTTTAAATATCCTTATATGTGATTTTTTTTGAATAAAACATAATTTTTTTCTATTCAATTTGTAAATAAGCCCTTTATATTACACCCTTTTGTATGTAAAAAATGTATTTTAAAGATACCTTATTTTGAACCCACATGATGCACACATATATTCATGAGTAACTTACCCGAGATCCACATGATGTAGATGATGCTCTAAGTTCAAATAAAACTTGTGGTCTATATTGAGATAGTCAATGTGCTCAAGGTTACCATCAACGTCCTTGGCCATCAGCAGAATGAGGAGCTTGCTATCCAAAATGCTCTCAAGAAAAGCATGCTTAAGTCTCCTTGGATGCTCACTTGCACTTGATCTTCCACAAGGACCATCTACATTGGCAAAGCCAACTCAGAGGTAGGTACTACAACACAAAGTACTGACCATGATCACGAGCATGCATGTGCCATGATAGTTGAACCTAGTACACATCTGAGATCCTCATTGAAGGAATCATCATCATTGAAATCGATTGCCAATTATCGTACCTACCATAATAGTGATTAGTCAATTGGATTGTTGCAAGGCGACGTACATGCTAGCTATAGCTGCCATCGTTGTGTGCTTCTTTGGGGCTCATGCCTTCATTTTTGTGGGAGTTAGGATGTTGAAGAGGAAAGGATTTGGTCAAGTGTCTCGAAAGTTCTGGATGATCAGAAAGTCAATGTGCTCAAGGTCACCATCTCCACTACTACATCAGACATAGATTTCCATTGCATTCATGCAAAGGTAATCACCTTAATCTACAAAACGTATGGTCAATCTGTTTTCTCGATCATTCATCCATAAATAGAATCACCTAAGCTTTTTCAACCTAACACATAGACTATGAAAATAAATACATCCAAAAAATTGACCTTCGTTGTCCATCCTTGTTCTTCCTTTTTAACCAATATTAATGTGGTTTTTCCCTCTCAAGGCAGTAGGGTTAGACCACTTGGACTAATGAGACTTGATGTGGATGTCTCTCTCGACCCCAATTTGCACAAAAATAATATTCTTTTTGAGGCAATAGCTTGCTTGTTGAACCCTCCCATCTTCAGGCCTCCCTTAAGATCCCCTCCTACGTTGGCCGGGTTAGTTATAAGCATATGATGAGGGTTAGGGGTAGGGATCCGTTACAGAAAGCTTATCTCCTTGTCCCATCTCCGCTCCAAAACATTTGGCTCAGTAAACTAGCTACAATGATAGATGGACCCTCCGCTAGTGTCCGAAGTAGTCAAGGACTTCTGAGTGCCCACACAAGAAGGGAGCTACAACTTGATACAACGTCCAAAATGTCATTGTATACCGCGAACTAAGTGGTGCTTTATGCTTTTGACATTGTATGCATATTTACTTAATTAGACCGGATTTACTTCTATATTGCTTTGAAAAGTGTTATTTGATTATAACGCAACGCATTGCGGCAAGTCAAGTCGAAAAGTCGATAACATTATTCTCATCCCGTTTGCTGGGGCATTTTGCCCAAATGCAAATTGGAAGGGGGGAAGCGGCAAAAAGTAATCGCGGAATCTAACGAATGGAAACCTTTTCCGCATTTTAAACGCGGAATGATATTAGATAACACCAAATATTCGCATTTTGCCCGAAAAGCAGCATTTTAACCTTTTCCGCATTTTGCGCGAAATGCACCAAACAAAATGCCTCCACCCTCCCATCGTGTTATCTATCATACGGATAAATAGATCGACATCCATAGCCGCCTGCAGCAGCCCAGTGCGTCCATCCATCAACCAAGACTCCAAACCGAGAAGAAGCACAACGCTCTAGTCCTACTCCTGCCTACCTACGACACCCCACAGACGCACAGCCGCGCACGCACAGAATTACTACTACAGTACACAGCTGCGCTAACTTACGAGTACATCGTCGCATTCGTCGTGATGACTACGGCTCTCCGAGTAGCACATTCCAAGCTTAATATAATCGATCCACGTCTCCTCCTCCTGTTAATGCTCCTCATGGTCGCCAGCCCCACGTCGTCCTTCATCATCCCTGTGCAGGGCGTTGCAGGACCACGTCCTGTGCTTAGTATTGTTGCTGACAGCACGGCATCCTCGCCGCCGCTGGCCAGCGGCTCGAGTGCTGCTGCGGCTGCCCCACCAGCGCTATCGCCCGAGTTAGTGTTTTCTGCAATGTCCTCGCAGCCCGCTCCAGCTTTCTCTGCATCGACAGCTCCAGCGCTTGGTGTGCCAAGTACGTCATTAGCGTCCTCAGCACCCGCTACCTCCGGCGACGACGTCCGGCCTCATACTACTGATGATCAGATTCCACCTGCGCCTCTGCCAGAAGGTGTTGAAACGACCGCTCATCCGCCTGCCCCTGCACTGATCGACGATGATACTGGCTCATCGTGCAGTACCAAAGTGCCAGATGCCATCGTCGCCGCCGCCGCTGCTATAGGCGGCCACTTGTCGCACTGTGATGGCCTGGGCGGAGTCCAGGGAGCGAGCCTCTCCTGGTCCCTCCACGACTCCGACAACACTATCGACATCCTCTTCACCGGTGTCCCCACCTCCTCTGCTGGCTGGGTAGGCTGGGGTATCAACCTCGGCTCTGCCCCGGCAATGTCTGGAACACAGGCCTTCATAGCCTTCCAGGCCCCTGGCAACTCTACGCCCTCGCTACTCACCTACGATGTGCAGCGTGGTCGACCTCTCCGCCCTGGCCCTATTGCCCTCGATGTCCTGGACAGCGCCCTCGACCTAGACTTCAGCACGAACAAGGTGGCCATCTTCGTCTCTCTCCACCTCCAGCCTGGTCAGAGTCGTGTGCTCAACCACGTATGGGCAAGGGGCGACAGCATCGACACCACCACTTTCCAGCCGGCCATGCATGGCCTCAGCCCCGAGGAGATCTCCGGCATGCGACAGATAGACATGGCGGCCTCTGCAGGAGGAGCCGGTGGCGCCCCCTTCAAGGTAACGTTGCCCAACCACAAGCTCAAGCTCGCGCACGCCTTCCTTAACATCCTGGCTTGGGACGTCGTCCTGGCACTCGGCGCCATGGAGCCCCGCTACGTCCGCCTACTCGTACCCGGTGCTGCAAGCGGCACGGCCTGGTTCAGCATCCACCGAGCCTTGCAGTGCTTTGGCACCGTATTCCTTGCCGTACCGGGCTTCCTCACGGGAATCGCCATCGGCACGCTCCAGGGCCATGGGCCACGCCCTCACCGTTGTGTCGGCATATCCATATTTACTCTCCTTTGCGTGCAGGTGCTCACAGCCATGTTCCGCCCAAAGCCAAACGCGGGTCTGCGCCGCACCTTTTGGGCCGCCTCCCATCGCATCTTCGCCGTGGCCATGCTCGCCATGGGCTGGTATAACACCTATTCTGGTCTTGCCATGCTGACCCCGGGTTCAGTAATGCAGCGTGCAGGCATCACCATTCTCCCCGTGCTCGCCGCCCTCTCGCTACTCCTGGAGCTGATCCACCTGATTGTGCGGTGCTTCCGACACGTCACCCGCATGAACAGCAGCAGGGCACCCGCGCCTGCCACCACCTCCACAGCGCCCAAATCCTCTGGCGTGGATCTAGAAGTTGCAGGAGCAGGTCGCCATATCAATATTGCACCAACTTCCACCAGCTGCAGCACTAAGGAGATGACGTCGCCGACCCTTATAATTAATTGTGCTGCAGACGCAACGCACTCCACTGCTGGAATCGATGGAGCCTCGCAAGGCTCCTGCAGGAGTGGCTGCCCTCTTGCACGCCTTTGTGGATTCTGGAAGGGAGATCATCAAGCCCCTGGATCGGAATGATGGGTACTAATTTAATAAGGGCTCTGATCTGCATCGTTAATCGTTAACGATTGGGGTTGAAATTACATACTTCCAGGACGAACAAACTTCGCCCGAAAATCAGAAATCTGATTATGTATGATTCACGAGACCCTTGAGCTCATCCAAAGATAATCATTTGACCTCATCCAAATTAGGTGATGGATTGTAGAACATGTGTATCCACCGTTCAACGAAACCGTTCTCTCTTAATTAAATGGAAGAACTAATTCGTGTCAGTTGAATATAGAGTAGAGCTGCCTATTCCATGTCATGATCTTCCATGCACACAATAATCACTCACCCAATAATCATTTTTACGAGTGTCAGCAGTTTACCTTCTAGATAGCACTCAGACACTCAATGTGCGGCACACACATTAATTGCAAGGGCAATCAGTTGTGTCCCTTTCGTGTCGCATGGGGAGCTATTCATAAGGCTGTTTCTGAAATCGGTGCCGCAACTTATCACCAAGCTTGAAGCCACTACTTGACCATCCAAAGTAGTGGATGGATGAGCTAGCTTTGGAGTAATTCCAATGAAAAAACGGGGGAAAGCAGCAATGAATAACCAAAGTCATGTAACGATTGTTTCTCCTTCCTCTGCTGGTATCCCATACCAAAAGAGTGCGCTTTCTGTTTTGTATACACTCGCCTCTGGGGCCGACCATGTCATTTCATCACTCTCACCATAAATCGTTTTTGATGCAAATACATTTAGCTGAATAATGTTTCCTAGATGTAGGAGGGAGCAAAAGTACACCATGAGGACCCCTCATACCCTTTGCAAAGTAGCCGTCACGTGTCAAGCCAGGGAGCGATCCTCCGAGTACCTAGCGCAGATCAAAAGCCACCCCCGTCAACCACTAGACCAATTGGCACACGATGTTAGGGCCCTCATCACAAGATGATGATAACCATCAACCTCAGACCAAGCACACAATGTTGGACCCTCATCACACGCTCATAAGATTAGTTGGACGACTTACAGTTCTCAATTTGATGATCCAATGCAATATAAAAACAAGTTTTGGAGTAGGCCAATCATGTTCCTTTTTGTTAATCCCAACTCCAAACTTTTATAAGGCAATCATACTATGTTTCTATGACTTCTTGCAAGTTAAAGCAAGTTCATCTTCATGTCAACTCCAAGTTTCGACTCTTGATTAGGGCATCAACTGGAAGTAGAGATGTAAATGTTGTTATCACCCTTACCCTATGGAAGAAGCAAGTTAACCCACATGTTGACAATGGAATAAGTGGGGGCAAGAAGAATGATGCTTGATGATCCGGTATGAAAACAAGTTGTAGAGTGGGCTAGTCATGTCCCCTTTTGGTCATGCTTACTCCAAATTATTGTAACTCAATCATACTATGCTTCTGTGACTTCTTGCAAGTTCAAGCAAGTTCATCTCCATGTCAACTCTAAGTTTTGACACTTGATTAGGGCACCAACTGTAAGCAGAGATGTAAATGTTGTAATCACTCTTACCCTATAATTATGGAATAAGCAAGTTAACCCACATACTCACAATAGAATAAGTGGGGGAAAGAAGAATGATGCTTGTAATTTCTAACTTTAGTAGAAGCCTTAAGACTAGGGAGAGCTTCAACTATGTCTCCCACTTGGCCAATTTTTGTTTCACATGTAATTTGTGATCATGAAATTATTCTATCATGAAGAAAGAGACCTCAATAATGGAAAATGCTTCAACATTGGAAAGATTCTCTTTCTCTATTTGTTGGATGTTGTATGGAGTTAACTCATGCATTTGATTCCTTTAAATGGAATTTAGTAGCTTTGGACTAGAAAAGGTCTACAATATTGCAAAAGATATGTGATGGAAAGAGACTGGGGTCTCATTTAATGGCAAAAAATGTGTCCAACTTGAAGAATTGAATAGGAAGAAGAAGAATCTTTCCTCAATAACATTATCTTCAAAACTTGATGTTTGGAATTTCCTTCAAAGTTCTACCTCTCCATGCTTATGGCTACAAGGTTTCCTTTCAAAATCTATAATGTAAATGCTTTCTTTGCGTATCATGTTGGTGAATGCTTGTGTTTTTATCAATTATTGTTTGGAAGGAGTATGTTATATTACTTAAAATCATAAGTAGCATGGTCCTTACCCATTGATGGATGTAGGATAGAAGTACTATTGTAGTAATTGTTAGTTAATTGATGGAACTAGAATCTTTGAATGGAGTTACAAATATTTTTTTATGGAGACAAAGTTATAAAGAGATATCGATGATTAGTGGGTTATTTTGAGTCTCATACACTTTATTACATGAAGGAAAATGGGGTTGGTCCAAAAATATTGCGGCATCTGAGATAGTTGGCCACTACGATTCCAGTATTGGTCAAGAATGGATTTGATGTATGTAGATATGACTTATAAGGGAGATATTTGTGGTTGGTGATAATGCAGAAAATCATGTTCTTGAATTATAGGTTGGGATTGTGGAATTACAAGTTAACCTCAACTCAATTAGATTTAGTAGTGCTTGTCTTCTTATAGTTATGATACTAAGTGCCTCCTCACATGTTATAGGTCTCTAGTTAGAAAGTTATTCTCTCCCACCCCTTTTATTGGTTATCTTAATCACCACTGATCATTACCAGTGTTATAGGTCTCTACTCCCACTCCTTTTATGAGACTTAATTACCATTTATTAGCAGTGCTATAAGTCTCTAGCTAGAAAGGTCTTTTCACCCAACCCTTTTGTGAGTTAACTTTATTACCATTTCATTCTTTTAACAGAGTAGGTTAGGGGTTTGAATTGGACAACTTCTACTCATATCTAAAGGAGATGATCAAGAAACATGGGCTTTGAAATGTTTAAACAATTACACTAGCATCTTATTAATACCTAGGCTTTTGCATTCCTTTAGACTCAAAATGGCTTTCAAAAGTTGTTTCCTAATATCTCACCTCCAATTAGGATGCAAGAAAAGATGAGTGTGAGGAAACTAGTTTGCTAGACTCAAAATTTTTCTATGTGGCTTCTCCAAGCAAGAGGGTGTTTTATTAAAAAGGTTTATGAAGTGATGTAGAGCTACTTCTAGATTATCCTCTTCAAGGGAAATTCACTATCATTCTCTTTCTTAGCAATGGGATGTAGATTTGCTCTTGTTTTTGCTGCAATAACTTGTACGTGGCTTTAATAGGTCTATCTATCCTATGCAACCATTAGTTCATAAAGAATGTTAATATTTTGTTGAATTATATAACTTCTTCTTTTAAAGGAGTCATGATGATTTTAATTGCCTCTCTTGCATGTGTAAGAAGCCCTAGTTACATTTTACTTTCAAGTGTTTGTTCCTTAAAGCTACCTAAAGAGATAATCTCTTATACTTTTGCATTTGGCTTTACTGGCCTTCTTTCATATTTTGAAAACAAAGGATTGATTCCCTTGACATACATTATACCATTTCCCTACACTACTTGCAAAAGTTTTTGAACCATATATAGACTACTACCACTACAAGATATAGGCCTTATACCGACGTTAAAAGCGACGAAAATGTAAATAACAAAATTTTCCCCCGTCGTCGCAAAAAGCGTCGTTAATATTGGCGATGCCATAGAACAATCGGTATCAGCATCGGTATCAACGTCGTTATCAGCGTCGCTGATACCAATGCCAATAACGATGCTGATACCAACGCTGATACTGATGGTCTGCGACGATAATAACGACGCCAATAACAATGCGAGCAGTAAATTTGCGACGCTAATAGCGACGGTAATAGGAAAAAAAAAATTTAAGGCAGGGCAGCTAGCACTGTGTGCTTTATTTGGGCCATACAAAATAGTTTCTGCACAGTGTACAATGCTCATGCAAACAAAAACAAAGTATACTGAAATCATAACATTGATACATGAAATAAATACATGATCGCATAATGAAAGCGATTGGTACAATCATGACAAGATATCACTAATACATAGAAAATGTCTACATAGATCAGGCGACAAAAAAAGAAAGGGGTGTGAGCTCCAGGGATCCAAGGGCGACCTACATATCCTCGCCATCCGAAAGCTCGAGCGTCACCAATAGAGCAACTTAGTGCCAAGCCTAAGGAGGGGGGTCGTGACTTATCTCAACCCACCACAATAAACAAGCTGCAATCCCTAGTAAACGCACCCAAAGCCACTAAGAAGTAGCTCAAGTGGACATCCAAATGACAATCGCAATCACCTAGGAGCCAACCCGCATGAACTCATAATCCTAGAACCTTACACCCTAGGCCTAGAAGACAAAGTTGATGCTATAGAATTCGACAAATGGTCAAGCTACAATGGGTGCCCAAAGCCCTATTGCATGCTCAAGGCTACTATGAAGGAAACAATTGGATTTGGTTGCCCAAGTCCACGAGTGGCACATGTGTCCCTCAACCATTAGTTGACTCAGATGAAGGGAATCAAATCACAAAAAGTAAGAAAATACCAAGACATTTACTTACAATATCCAATGAGCAACAAGATTGACTTTGGGGATACAAATGGTTGATAGACTTTCTCTAACTTTTGTTTGTCATTGAGGTAAGACTTGGAAGACTTGCCATACCCTAGTGATGCACTCAAGTTTTTGTTACAAATATACTCAAATAATAACTACAATGTGCCAAGTTGTCATAGTTAATTCATATTTTAGTAGTTGTTAGTTTATCCATGTCGTAGTCAAAGGCTTGGTCAATACTAGCACATGTTCAAGCATAGAACCAAGGGTCTATCTATATAATATAGATATCCTTGTTCCATTAAGTATCACATGATCCTAGATCCACCATTAAGTGCATATTCTATGGAGTTGATAAACCATCTAATGAATTGAGTTGCCACATGCCCTCGCAAACATGTGGTCTAAGGAAATAAGCAACAATATGAAGCAATTCTATTTGAGCCATCTATGGGAGGGGGCTCATATCTTGGTAGCTCATTCTTATCCTTATATTTCATATCCATAACTTGGTGTGCATAGACATAATCTTTTCAATCAATAGCATTCTTTTTTTAAGTCCAATTTCATAAAAATATATTTCAATGATTAATAATTAAGTAATTGATGTGCTACAATGTGCAATGCTTGTGAGGTGAGGTTGTTGTTGGTTATTATTTCATAAAGTCCTATTCTTTATTTTGACTTAAATGTGATTTCAATGAAAATGTTGGCATTATATAAATGATCAAAACATAAAAAGTCTAATGCTAGTATTTTTTAACACGTATACCCTGGTTACAATGAGGGAAACAAGAGTCCTACTTAAATTCTAGTGTCTTATATGATAATCTAGGCTATGGATCTTCAACCTTCATTAATCTCACTGGATTCATGATGCCAAAATTAGGCCTTTCCTGTGCATGTATTTTTTTTCACTATTGCATGTTACGTGACTCATGACATACATAATGTACAAGATAATCAAATAAATTCCTCCATCATATGCTCAGTAATTAAGGTCTGATGCTACAAATCTTGAAATCACCCAAATTCTTTAGAATCGAGCAACTACAACTCCAATCTTGCTACTTGGAAGCCTAGATCCCTTAGCAACTTTGCTAACTCATTCAATCTTAGGTAAATAAGCTTGCTTTTGCTCACATTAGTCACAACCCCAGATAGCTCTAGAAAACTTTCATCAAATACATCTACTAGTTGCCTCTCTACTTGCACAATATTGGTAAGTTATTGTTGGCAAAGAATTGGGAGACCAAGTGTCTTCTTAATGGTATAGGAAGCCCCTTGCTTACTCCATGTTGCACCTTAAAATCCAAATTCCTAAGCAAAGGATTGGTGATTATGGTGGCAAAGAGTAATGGGACAATGGGACACCCTTTGGCATCGACATCTTTACCTCAAATGGACCTAAGCATAGACCATTTACAAATACATTCCAAAGAGATTGAAACATCCCAACATAAATTCCACGATTCCTTCTCCATCATCTATCATAGTGATGAACTCTTGTTGCTTCTTTTGCTTCATCAATTCATAAAGTTAATTGGTCAAAGAACCAGTCCCATAAGATACCATTTCCCTTAGACTAGATTTTGGCAACTTCACCTTTATATTTTTGCAAATCCTCCATGTAATGCTCCACTTCTTTGAGAATTTGATAAAACATCCCATTACTAGAACACTTAGAAAGAGTCATAATAATATACTCACTGCATTGCTAACTACTAATATGCAACCCTCTTTGAAGTCAATCTTGATCTTTGCCATACATATTGGTAATCTCAGTTATGATAGCAATGGATCTCATCTAGTTCTACATTGGATTAGCCATTGGATTGTTGGTTTGTTTCCAAGCATCCTTTACCTATAAGTTGAATCCTTCCCTTTCTAGAGAGGAGGTGTTGAAAGAGAGGGGCTTCCATTTCTTTCTCCTACTAAACATATCCTTCTTGGATGGATTTCCTAGGCACCTCACATTCCAAGAGATTATAGTGAGCCAACTAATTAACATTATATCTTTGTTCGAACCTCCATAATCCAAAATAGCAAAATAGCCTTGTCAACAAAACATTTGCAAGAAGCTTTTAAAGGGAAATTTTTTACTTCTTACCTCCATTAGACTTCAAAGAATTTGGTGGTTGAAATTATTTGTTTCCATCCCGCTTTAACTTCAGCATCTCTAGGATCATGACTAATAATTAGGTTTCTCCTTAGGTTCCTCCTTTTGAGGCTTGTTTGTTTCCTTGAATTTACCCTTCTCAACCTATGTTTTTTCTTTTTTGCTCCTTTTGAAGATCTTCCTTATCTCTACTATTTTCTCCTTTGCTTCTTCTTATCTCAATTCCTTTTTGGGCATTCGTTTGCAAAGCACCCATCTTCTTTGCATTTGAAGCATGTATCCAAGAAGAGGGAGAATTTGACATCGACCAACAACTCAATCCCATTAGGATCAAAAATCTAGAGCATCTCAAGGATCTTCTTCCTCTTATCCCAAAGTACGAGAGGTCACTTGCTCCACTAGTTGATATTATTGTAAGAACATAGAGCACTCTACCTAGCACTTCTACTAGCACATTATTTCTCCATCTAGCAAAGGAGGAAGTCCATGAAAACTAGCCCATATTGGGCATTCAATTTGCAAGACCTCCTTAGCAATAAAATCATGATGCCATGGAAGCATGTAAATAAGGCTCACTTTAAGACAATTTACAAGTGAACCCAAACCCAATCTCTTTTTGCTTTAGATGAAAGCAAGACCCAAAAGAAGTCTAATGGCAAGCAAAACAATGTGAGCACCACTTTGATCCATAGGTGAGCCAAAACAATCTAGCAAACTCATCCTCAAGGGGGACCTTCCCTTAAAATACATGTACATGTTGCATAGAGAATACTTAGCATTGCTTTGCCGAATGCATGGCAACAAGGATACCACTCATGCACATAGCACTTTCTCCCCGAATTCTATTGTGACTCTCTTTTAATTCTCATTGAAACATTTTTTGTCACCCCACATCTTCTTCTCTAGCTCTTCCATGTTCATGCTAGCAATGACAATGTTAGCATAATCCATCTCCATCCCATTGTCTTGCTTATATTGCTTTATGTTAGTGCTATGTGTTCCATTATCTCTTACTCCTTGTTCACCCCCTGAATATGCTACATGCATGAAAGTGGGAGTATATGCCACATGTTGGTAGGAAATGTTTCTTTTTTAATAAACTTAATACAACTACCCTAGTTAATAGACCATGTGCCATGACTATCTATTGAGAGCTCCCCTCTTCAAGTTTTCGCATACTCAAGAGGTTCTATGTCTTTCATTTAAGGAAAAGGCTATTACAATTTGAATTGTTTCTATTTTGCTAATGGATGGATATGCTCCTTGTTTGTAAGGGGCTCAAATAACTTTTGATAACTATTTGTGCTTGTATGGATGCTAGGTATATCTTACACTTCAAGGGGGATTTGAGGGAAATTTCAAGATTTAGAGCCATGGCATTGAGTTGAATTGAATGAGATTCTTCTTTGTTTTAATGTGACAAGAAAATATTTATATTTTTAAAAATGATATTTTATTTGTGGATGTGTAAACTATTTGTGCTATGTGAGTAAGAATTAAAAGTTATCAAAATGCACAAATGTATCTTATAGCACATGTACATTTTGGATGCATACAAACATATCCATTACAAGTGTGTATCGACATCGTCTTATTTGAGATTGACTACATGGTTGATGGTTAGGCCTATCAATTGTGATGTATATTACTTAACATGACTATATAAGCATGACTATGTTAGATATTCTATACAAATTTGTTTTGATTTACTATGCATGCACATTATCCTATGATCCATAGCTTCATAATTTTATTCAATAAGCATGGCTATAGGTGATATATAGAAATTTGCCTTGCTTTACTATATAGACACTTATTTTACTAGTTATAGCTTCACATCTATCTAGTAAAATTAAAAACCTAGTTTCAATTTAAAAAACCCTAGTTACTGACTAGAAAAAAATTGTGTATTTACTAGTTATAAGGCTATTTACCATCCAGTTTAGTGTCTAAAGTTCCTTGTGTTAGCGCCACCTGTGATAGTCGCCTTTGCCCCCACCGCCCTTTTATCATCGCCACCACCTCTCCTGTAACAACCTCCTTGTGCTCCTTCCTCCACTCCTTCTCCATCTCCGCCCACCAACCCCCCCTCCTGTTACCTTCAAATTTAAGCACCCCCTCCAACTTTACCCCAATTTATCTAAATCCATCTCCCCCCCCCCCAACCAACCCAAATTTTCCCTAACCCCATCCCACCCTTGGTCACCTCCCCAAACCCCCTAGTTCTACTTCAGCCCCCCTTGCCACCCCACCCCCCCTCAACACACAACAACTTCCCTCCGTAGGCCTCCTTTTCTACACGTCCACATATGCAAACAAGACGAAATAACAAAAACCAACATCCCATGCCCTCCTCATATGCCCCATGTCCTGTATACAAGAAAAAAAATAAACAAAAACAACCCACAACCACATCCTGCATACCTAGCCTGCAAGCTCTTAGTTACATGCCACCTTGCTTTGTTGCTTGGGATATTTCTTTCTTTGATGTTGTTTGATGTGATGGGTCATATGCTAGCTTGGGATTCTTCTTTGGCTATTATTCATGTATGGGTTTTCATTGATACTAGTTCTCATGGTTTCTTAATTGTTCTTCATGTGTGGGACTCACATGTGGTCTTGATCATGCCACGAAGTAGGTGTTCACGTGCTTTCAACTCAGTTGACGCTTCTTCCGTCGATAAATGCACACATTTTTTGTTACAATTTACCATTACCAAAAGAGTTTTATATATTTGGAAAAAACAACAACAAAAACCACACACAAATTAAATAAAATTTTTAACACATAAAAAAGATACAAACATATGCACACACATATATAACAAAAATAGAATAAAACAAAAAATTATTTAAAACATACATCATGTACCCATACACATACACATGGTGATGAAAAAGATAATAAAATAATAATAATAAATAAAATTAATTAAAAATCAATACATACACTTATCAATTACACAAAAACCAATGATAAGTAATTACCAATAAAATGAAAAATAAAATAAACACAACAAACATGCATATACACTCTTAATGATATACTTTATTATTTTAAAAATAAAAGAAAAAACCCAAAACAAACCACATTTAAAAAACAAATACAAATACAAATACACACAATCCAACTTCTAATCACTCTTTCCCACATATGTCACATAAATCTTTTTATTTTAAAAAACCACACCTTTTTTCTTCCTTTCTTTGAATTTTTTATAAGATGTTTGTTTTAGGTTTTTCTACAAGAGATGGACTACTTGTTACGATTCATTTGTTCCTTTTGTTGCAAATTTCTTGAAGCTGTGGGTCTACGGAGTCACATCTCCTTCTGATTGAGTGCCATCTAGCCTTATAGGGTGTTCTTCACCATGCCCAGTTCATTACTTTTCCCTCCTCCACATGTACAATAGCACAACACTAATTGTAATAAATTCACCCAACCATTTCACTACAAAACAAATACAAAGCACTTCATAATTTAACCATTTAATCTCATAAAATAGGCCCCTACCATTGCACGAGCGTGTTGAGAAATGACCCACATAACTTTTACAATTAAAAAACAAATCCCACCATTCACATGTGCACGTGTATATGAGGTATAGACATAATAAATTGTAATTAAAATAAACCCCTTTCATCATGTATGCATGTGGTTTACGAAACACCTCATCTAATTATAAAAATAAATTGCATTATAGAGACCCCTTGTTAAGTCTGCTTTGAGTTGGGGTGGGTAGGTTAATCACAATTCACTATGCATTAACAAGTTCACTTAAAAATAAATTCACAATAATTTATCACCTAATAAAATGAATCCAATCAGCCTTCACCTATCTATTCCACCACACATTAGGTTGACAAAATGTGCATATACAGGGATGGGATTTCTTCATGAAGTCTCGTCTTATCAATTCCTACCCATTTTATATTTTAGTTAGTGGTTATTTGTGTGGTTTGGTTAGTGTTAGGAATATGGTGTGCTTGCAATTTTATATTATTTTGTGTTCTTGATTACGGGGTTCCAGATGCATGATTATATGCATCTCATGAAGCTTTTGATCGCGTGTGTGCATAGGTCATGTCGAAATTTTTTCGTAAGTTTGTGGATTTTTTAGGAATGTCTGATCTAGTCTTGTCCATAGTTTGTTCTTTCTCAGTTATGGTTTGTTTTTTTACATGAATTCTCCCCTCTCTTCGTCCTAGTTGTGTTCCATTATTGGTGCACAATTATTCTTTGCTTTTGGATGTGGACTATATTCGTCAAGCATACTTGCATGACTTTGTAGCCCTCAAGTTTCCACCAGTGGATGCAAAGTTTTCTTACCCATTTCTAGCATCTTATAAATGTCATACAAGACTAGTATATGACTGTGTCTTACATTTAGCATCTACCAACTTTAGTGAGGCATTATCTTTACCTCTCTCTGCTCTATCTCTACCTAGTGGTACCCATCCATTATCAATTGATCAGATTGTGAAGGTCCTCCAAAATGAAACTTATATATAATTGATGTAAAGAAAATTCATAAGTAGTGCAGATGTGTCAATGTTTGCTATTTCTTATCCGTTATGGAAGATCTCTGTTAATTCTTACAATGCTCCTTTATATCAAGTAGACTAGTGCCTAAATTGCTATCAAAAGAAATGTTCACTGCCTCCTTCAAAGAAATTTTCATTGACTCCTTCAAAATTATCAATGGTGCTAAGTTTAATTGGACCTAGTTCCTCTTTAGTAAAATGGGTCAATATTTTTAGAATCTCTAGAAAGGCTAGCTAAGTAATGTGTCTTATCGAGCTTTTCTTTGTAGCATGATTACTTTTACGCCTCCTCTCAATGGATTCCTTATCATTGATCTTGCTTCTCCACCTCCCATTCCTTGTCCTTTCCCAATTCAAGAATATTCCAATAATAATTAGCCTCCTACAAGGTTTATTCACAAGAAGCATTCACGTACATAGGGTTCTTCATGTCATGTTCCTACTCCTATCATTTCTTCTGCCTAGGCTCTTGCATCTACTATTTCTGTTAGTTCCCTTTCCTCATCCTTTCCTACACTAATTTATTTGCAACACAGAGAGATGGTCAGCTTGATTCTCAAATCCCATCATCTTTATAGATGATGTTGGCTAGACCTATATTCTCATAGTTGGTTTCCAGTGTCCAGTCTACTTTGGAAACAATAGTTACCTCCTGTCTTCAATCCATGCATATAGGAGTTTACACATCCTTATAGGACAAGGTGGATTGCTTTTGACAAGCGAGCTTAGTAAAGCCTTGGAGGATTTAGCCTTAGAGAAAGCAGCCCATAGTGATGTCCATAAGAAAATTACCAAGGCTATGGCTTTACTAAATTGAGAAAACGCCACCATCAAGGAGTTAGAAGCCAAATTAGCTCTTGTATAAGACGTTAATGTTTCCGTTTTACCAAGGAGAGAGATTCCACCCTTTCAGATATGTCAACCTTAGCTACAAAACTTGGTAACTATGAGAGTGAATTATAGCAATCTTGAGTTACTATTGAGTCATAGAAGAAAATCATTCATGAGTTAGAGAAAAAATTGGGTAAACTTTTCATTTCTCTCCCTACTCTTGTGGTTCATGTTTGTCATATCTTTTAAAGAGGATCTTGAGAGCCTACATCAGTAAGCTAAGCTTTGTAATATATTTTCTACTAATGTAGAGCATCTTTAGTAGCACATGGATTGTTTACATGAAAATTTCCTCTATTATGCTAATATTGTGTCGCCTCCACTATCTCTTTGGATTAAATATCATCAATAGTGTTATGTTTTGTATATCTCTTTGAGCACTATTGATTTAGAACCTCTAGAAGATGGATGGCACAATCCTTGGTTGATTGATTTGCTCAAATCGGCTTTTTATCAAGCTATGGATACTCTTGTCTTCCATGAGATGCACTTACTCTCATTTATATATCTCAAAGTTATTTTTGAAATATCTAATGAGGAGGATGTGTGTGTGTGTGTGTGTGTGTGTGTGTGTGTGTGTGTGTGTGTGTGTGTGTGTGTGTGTGTGTGTGTGTGTGTGTGTGTGTGTGTGTGTGTGTGTGTGTGTGTGTGTGTGTGTGTGTGTGTGTGTGTGTGTGTGTGTGTGTGTGTGTGTGTGTGTGTGTGTGTGTGTGTGTGTGTGTGTGTGTGTGTGTGTGTGTGTGTGTGTGTGTGTGTGTGTGTGTGTGTGTGTGTGTGTGTGTGTGTGTGTGTGTGTGTGTGTGTGTGTGTGTGTGTGTGTGTGTTACATGTTCATTCTATTGAGATGATGTTATAAACATAAATGTAAATGGACTTCTTGGTTTTTGAGGATATTCTTAGCACACCCACCTTTGGATGAGGATGTAATGGTAAATACCAATAATGGAATACTTTTTATAAATTCAATATCCTATCTTTGCATGCTAAATTTCTTACCCATACTGTTGATAACCCCTTGTTTATTGATCTATTATTTTAAGCCTTTAATTACATTTGTTTCATCTATTCACTCGATCTTGCCAATGTTCTTACATATCAAGTGATTTTCCATCACCATATTATTTATGTTTCTATTTTTAATTCTTGTCAAGATATAATTTATACTTTATATTTCACTCCAAAGCTCCTCAAATTCCTATTTTCACTACTTACCCTTTTATTGTTGGCCCTATGTCTTCTCCTTCTCCTTCAAATCCCATTGCAATTGCCCTACCTATTCCATCTACCTTTAGTAGAATCCCTTCACATATTTTTGTTATATTTCTCTCATTTTCTAACATCCCTATCTCTTCAACTATCTTCATTTTACGATTTGTCATATCCACCCCTTCATTGCTCAACTCTTATCCTACTTTCTTAACCCATTGAATACATCAATCTTGCTCCTCAATATGTTGTGGATATATTACAATTTGATAGTAACATACTCAGTCAAACGAAATGGACTTTATAAGGTTTCTTGACAAGACCAATTTTTAATTGGTCTCTCATTCAAGGACCTTGGGAGAATCACCAGCTTGTTTGAATTCTTACATTCAGTTTGCTAGAGTGCATGCTCAATTAAAAGATATTTCTATTAGACTTATTACACATTTTTGTTAGTATATTGTTTTCATGCAGCAATAATCGCACATGAATACTTGAAATTCCATCCCATCTTTAACCATCAAACTTAATGAGGATGTCTTTGCAACTCAAATGAATGTGTTATATTACTTTGCATTTGTATTTTCTACTAGATCTATTAGCTTGATTAAATGATTGTGTTGTCTGAAATTTCTTGATATGTTCCCATATACTTTATGGATGAGAGCAAAGCACTAGAGTGACTTAAGCTTAGTATGTAGTTTAAGAAGAAGTATTTACATCCGTGTAAGGAAGATGAATAGCTCTTTGTTGTATCATAATTTTTAATAAAAGTATATTTTTACTCTCTATTTTTGGGAGCCTTTACCATTCAAACTATTGTATTGTGTGTGTATGTGAGTTTTAGTACTTATGTGGATATATATGTCTATGTGTGGATGTGTGTGTCTTATCCTAATCAAAATGGAGGTGTTAAAGCTATTACAGTTGAAGATAATCAACTGGATGGTGGTTTAAGATAAAGATATCTATTGTTGATTCGAAGGCACATGTGTACAAACATGAAATGAACACTTATATCCTTTAATAGTTTGAGCTGATTTATTTGTTTAATAATAGAATGGGTCATACAATTTCATGTTTTCCTTTCATTTTTCTTTTTAGAACTAGGTTATTTATGAAGCTATGTTGGGGTCGTGGCTGTGTTAGAGGATATTGATGGACTAATGAATGAAGAAATGATGACTAGGTATGAGAGTTCTGTATTTTTTTCTCTCTAAGGTTGTCATGACACTCCTTAAGCTAAGTGTGGGAATACATTATGTGCTTAAAAGACTCAAATTTTAGCTTTTTTTTGTTGTTTTTTGGAGTTGAATGGATGATTTGATGCTTTATTGGATAGGTTTGATTGGTTTTGAGAGTGTTGGTTTAGGTTATGTATTGATAGTTCATTTAAGATTTGGTTTGGTTTAAAGAGATTTTATAGTTTCTATTGAGTGACTATTTGGTCCTGATATTTTTTATTTGTGTTTGTAGAGCTCTATTTTTGGTTCTATAGAGATTATGGTTGTGAATAAGTGGCTTAAGATTTGATTGATGATATATATAATGGTTTTTGATAGGTTGGGATGGATTTGGTTTGACCTACACGATTTTGTTGCTTTTGATTGAATTTTGATCGTGTTTTATTGAGCTTATGTATGCCTTTTGTTATCCTCTATATGCTTTTGTATATGTTTTGTTTGATGGATTCTTAGCTTGGGAAAGTATTTCTTCCTTAGAAACAAGAGAATAAAATCTCAACATATGAAGATTGATTGAAGAAGTAGTAGTTAAAGGCTAAGCTAATGACTAGGAGTGACAGTGTCATTGCTCTACTATCAAGAGTCACTATATTGGCTCTAGTGACCTTTCAAATAAACCATACCTCTTGGAGGATGTCTCCATGCCTAAATGAGGATTATGTGTATTCATTCTGTTTCATTCCATTGTATTAAATAGAGAGTATGAGAGAGAGAGAGATATTGTGAAAGAGATAGCCATTTCTATACCAAAAACATTGTATTTGAGAGTGAGATTGTGAGATATTGAGAAGACAACTATGGATGCCATGAAGATGTGATGTGCTGAATTGAAGATAAATCCATGGGAGATGTTCTATAAGATGTTATGTGAAGATCTTGTTATTGTTCCTATTGTTTTCTTCATGTGGTTCCATAAAGAGATGAACAACATGTTTCTTGGTGAGACAAGATAGATTTTCTTGTAGTTCTTTCCCTGTGTTCTTATTAGTGTTCTCTCGGGAGATCCATTCATCATTTCACAATTATGGGGAAAAGTGTCATTCCCCCATATGCATTTTGAAGAAGGGCACAGACTATTTGTTACTATTTTGTTCTAGACAACATTGCAAGGAAGAGTTTAAAGTATCTAAATTTTAGGATAGATTCTAACCTTTGGCAAGCACATTGAATTTAAGGATAGATTCTAACCTTTAGCAATCATTGAATTTTTGAAGATTGTGCTCCTTTGGTAGAGTTAGGCCTATAAAAAGCATGACAACAACCCATCATTCTACATGTATAATTTTAATGCAATGCCATTAGAGCTTGATTATATCAACTATATTTTATTATTTCACAATTCATTTTTCACATTCATATAATGAACTACTATAGATAAGTAGTCAATGGCTTTAGGCCAGCCCATAGATGAAGATACTTAGATGATTTGGAGCATTTAGCTTTAAGACATTCAATTTGGGGCTTAGTCCTATAGTTTAATATAGGAGAGTGAGTTAGAACTATATTCTTTAGCTCAATATCCTAGATATCAAGTCTAGGCCTTAATCCTAAAATCATTGTTGAGCGAAACGCACAACAATTGGGAATTTGGATGGACTTCTATTCTTTTAGAAGTTGCAACTCAATTTGGCGACAATCTCTCACATTGTCTCTCAACACTCTGCTCTACACTAACCAAGCATCCTCCTCTCTATCCCAAGAAAGCAAGAACACAAAACTAGCTTCAAGGTGTAGTCAACTCACCAACTTGCCTTCCCACATTGTAGTCTAAAAGCTTGAAGGCTCAAAGATAGTTCCATGACCACAATGAACATGATCCAATGCCATCACTCCTTTCCATCCACCAACAAGTCGAGAAGCTAGTAGAGAAGAAGAGAAAAGCAAGAAGATGATAAAGAGCTTCACCTTCCCTTAGTCCCTCACTCAACACACTGCTCACTCACTCTCTCTTATTCAATCTTAATAATGGTAGCAAGATCATAGAATAGAAGAAGAGAATAGAAATCTTTAATAGTTGCATTGATAGAGCTTCCGCAGCACACGAATATTCCAAAAGGGTCAATACAACTGAGACCTCCCACCCTTATATAGACATAAATTAGGGTTAGGGTTAGGTCACCTCTCTAGCATGGCACAACATTTTAGAGATAGTGTTTGCATCCCACTTTGCATTTTAGGGTTTGTTCCCCTTTTACGTTTTAGGGTTTCCACCATTGTGAATTAGGGTTTGCATCCACTTTTGGGCGTCCTATCTCCTTTGTGTGGGATCTAGGCTGGTCAATCCTCATAGCATGCTTGTACCTTAGTCTAAATAGACCAAGCTTATGCTAATCTAATCACAAATACATGTGTGCAACCCATGCAACAATTACGCATGTAATAAATACAATTGCATGTGATAAATACAATGTGCACATCCATCATAATCTGATGTCCATAAAGTACAAAAAATAGTGTAAGTGCCCAAAAATAATCATTGAAATAACCCACCATCAAATAAATCCAACACTTATGCTTTCACTTTTCTTTGACCTTCTTTGACTTTAGCCTTCACAAAATATTGTTTACATTATCCCCCTCCAAGATAAGTGTCAATCCCATGGCATTCACATCAAAGGTAGACGTGCAATGCTCAAAACAGTCCTGATGAAGTAGTATTTATGGAGAGAAATAAAGGTTGCTAATGAAGAACTGTGGATCATAAGTTATATTCTTACTGATGAAGACCTGGTACTTAAGAAAATGATGCTCTTATTGATGTTGTAGATTATGTCCAAAAGATGAGGCTCAATGATGGAAGATGGTGTTTGCATGAAGAATTACAGATGGCACAGCAGAAGAAGGAAAATGAAGCATGGAAGGATGAGGTTGCAAAGGCCACCAATGTTGATGGGTTTTCGATCCTGCAAATGATCATCTACAAAAGTCTTGTAAGCCAACTTGTGCTCTTCCAAAGGGGTGTGTTTACTTACCTGTATGGTGACTTGTGCACATGTAGGTCTACATCACATCGAATGTAATAAAGAAGATCATGCACTTTTTGTCTCAAGTGACAAATAGCAAGACACTATTTGCGCTATATGTTTTTCTCTTACATGCTTAATGATTTGAGAGATCAAGGGCTCAACTTTACAAAACACTAGGTTTGGTCAAATAGTGTAGCTTCATAATTTAAAGCAAAGAGACCATTTTACTTGTGGATAGATATTGGGGTCTTACTAGAATGGAATTGACTTGGACGTTTTTTTGCTCAAGACATGGGAATTGAGAATATGAAAGGGCTAGGACAATCATAAAAAGGTTTCTAACTCATAGGCGATTGAAGTAAATTAATATTTTCTTGACCTATGTTGGTGAAGTTATTGCTTTCTTGAAAATGCACCTTAGTACAAGAGCAGCTGCTATGTATGACAAGAAAAAGGGGGAAGGTAACATGGTCTTTTAAGAGTCCGAGCATAGCAATGTTTAATGATCCCAACTATGGAATTGCAAACCATTAAAGAACTTAAGAGCAATACACTATGCGAATGGATATTTTGAGACCAATAGTTTTCCTTATAGGAGTAGCCAATGGAGAAGGTGCAAAAATAGATCACATGTGGAGATATGGCTATACAACACTTTGGAGCCAGTAGTTGAGGTTTCAATGGAATGTGGAAAATCAGAAAACAAGGTCTAAGGTGCTACTTATGCAATTAATTATGATTCCTTGAGCAATTCTATCTAAGTTGGAAACAATTTTGTTATTCCATTTGAAGAGAATAGTGAGAGGAGGCTCTTAACTTCTAGAAGTGTGTTCTAGCTAAGGACCTTATAATTAAGAAGCAAATCAATGCATGAGGAAACAAGATAGAGGCCCACACTCTTATAGAGAGGGGTCATTAGTATCAAGCTCTATAAGAAAAATTTTAGGAGGTAGGGGATAACAAGCTAATAGCTTTTATATGTTTGGATAATAAAGTTTCCTACAAAATCTATACTAGTCGATGGTATAGCCAAAATATTTATATTATCTAATAAAGATCATGAGGTTACCCCTTTGAGTAAGTCTAATTTCTGTTTTAAAATCATGAGGCAATATATAATAGTGTCCTATGTGAGTTTTCAAGATTAAAAACATTGTTTGAACTATTTATCTTCATCAAGTTTCATCATCTTTTTTTGCCACTTTAAAGTGATACAATGTTACTTTAAAGTGATGCATTATCATATCAATATGATATACAACATTCACTGGGAAGCATCTTTGTAAAACTTACTCTTAATTTTAAAGCCAAAAAATTACTCTCAACTTTGTAACATTCAATTAAACAAATAATAGTAAATGACCACTTTCAAGTGGCGCAGCACCATCTAAAATTTGTGATGTACTACTAATGTGGTGAAAACCAATATAATAGGATAGCTTTAAAGTGGTGTAGCACCATCTAGATTTCATGTTACACTACTAAAAAGTGGTATTGTATCACTTCTAAGTCATCAAAAGTGATACAATAGTATAGCTTTTCAATGGTGCAATACCATTTAGAATTTGTGCTACACCACCAAAAAGTGATGCTATATTACTTCAAAGCTATTTTAAATATTAAGTACTTCTAAAATACCAACATACCACTCAAAAGTGGTCCTAAACATTTAGAATTCAAGGAACATGAATAGTAACAAAACACATGAAGAGCTTAAAAGTGTATATATTAAAAGAGAAGTATATTACATGATATTTAAATATTATAATATGTTTCACTTATCGTCTTGTGATAGTGGTTATATACTAAAGTAAAAAAGTGATCATTGGGGTTGTTCAGGGGATTTCTCTTTGTATATTGTAGGGAATCTGGGGCTACTACCCATTGGCTCAACCATGGAAAAAGTGTATGGGCGAGGTAGTAAGGGTCTTGCTTCTCATTTAAGGGATCAAAAGTAGGTGGAGTGATGCAATTGTCCCAATCATTAAGGAGGTATTTATACTTGCAATCATCAATTAGCAATGTGTCATTGGTGTTGTATTCAAGGAACTTTCTCTAGTCATAAAAAAGAGGCTTAAATTGCACAAGTGTATATGCAATATCCTTTAGAGCATTAACAATTATCTCAAAGTAATTCCACTTTTCAAACTGCCAATCAAAAAAAAATCAAGAAAGTAGTAACCCCTATCATTGAAAACCTCTAGCCAATACGGCTTCATGATGAAGCCAATGTTGTACACAAAGTAGGAGCTTCAAATCATGATATCTGCCATTTGCCTTGGATCCCAAAGAACTTGCTAAACATCTTACCTATGATAAATCCACAACCACTTCGTTGGTCTTATGGTGGATTTATAATTACCCTTGTTTTTTTATTTTTTCTTGAGAAATATCTTTTAATAAGTAATCAATTAAGACTAAGAACAATAATTTTATTGATCTCGCAAATATTTGTAGCCAAATACTGTGATCCCATATAGCTATGTGGAATTTCATCAATTGCAAGATGATCAACATCTAGATCTTCCTTCACTTCATCTGGGGTGAAATCTCATCAATCGCAAGATGATCAACATCTAGATTTTCCATCACTTCCTATGTGAGCATCTATCTTACTATCATCAATTGGTTCATCTACCTTGTCATATGGTTATTTGATATTTATTATCTAAACCAGTTTTTCCATATACAAATATGTGTTGTACAAAGCCTTGAAAACACTTTCATCAAATTACGCCTTAAACTAAGCCAATGAATTTAAATTATTTCTTTTCGAGATGTAAATGAGTTGTAAAAGACATTGAGACATATTTCTTTTAGCCTACTAGCATCCATTGTATTTATTCCATATACTTTCAGATCAATGACAATCCACTTTAGCACACTTTCCCCTTTGCCTTTAGAACTAGAGGAAAAAAACCAAAGTTGAGATATATACCATGACCTAAAAAATAGTAGCAACACAATAATAAAAGGATTTAAATGAATCATGAACACTAGATCAAATATAAATTCGTCGTTCCATTATATTAGAATTGAAATTACACATCAAAGAAGAAGATACAACAAGGCCATATGCTATAAAGAGGCTATATTGTAAGCAACATCAAGAGTTTCAAATGGGGCTACTTTTGGGACTTTAGTTTGTTTATTCTTCTAAGATTATTTGTTCTTCTAAGGAGGTGGATGCTCTCGTTGATCCTTTTATCTCATGAATGAGGCACTACCGACTTTGTAGTAACCTTAGCCTTCTTCTTTGGAGCAATGTGCTACACAATGGTTTTCCTCTTCTTCTTGTTCCTCAAAATTTTTGTGCAAGCTTGTGAAATAGTTTCCACCCCATCATCCAAGAACTCCACTATTTATCCTTCCTTCAAATGGCATTTTCTCATTTATCTTTTCAGCTTTATCTACATGATGTCTCACTTCAAGCATTGTATTATGAGGCTCCTAACCAAGCTCCTTCAATGCATCCTCTCCACCTACAATTGGATGTACTAATCTTTTAGCCCATTTCTCTACTGTATGGCTTGGCTTCTCATCAACCTCCATGGTATCATGCACTTATTTTTGGGATGCACTTTTATCTCCTCCCCTATCATATGCTCTATCAATTTTTCATGAAGATCCAGCTTGGAAGTATAGAGCACTCAATATTAAGTTCTCCTGACACTTTAAGAGAAGAATGCAAAATAGAATTTCAAAGTATTGCCAATACATAAATGATTAAATGAAGGTTGCTTCAACTAGTACTCTCTCCACTTTATTTTCTTGGAAAATTTAAGAAATGTTCAAAGACTGAAACAAGAAGCTTATTGTAAGATGTATACATATGCATTACATGCACTATGGTCATCTACACATATATCACCAAGTGCTAGAACTGTCAATACATCATTCAAAGGATCCTCACAACCATGAAATAAACAATGGGAGAAAAAGGTAACTATTTACAAAAAAAGCAAGTGATATTGTATCAAATTTGAAGCAAGTATACACCCGTAACAACACTCTATACATTATCCACATTCCACAAGAAACACACTAACCAAATGGTGTTTTGCTATGGTCCATGCCCAATTGAATTGATGATCTAATAGAAAGGATATGTATTTTTGTATTGAAATTTTTTTGTTATTCACCATAAGTCGGAGATGTGCTACTACCACCTCCACTTCGCATACCATATTGTCATGTTGACCCTATGATAAAAATGGCATAGCATACTTTTATAGCACGCTCAATCTAGAACTGTTAAAGAAAAATATCATATTACTAGTAGCTATTAAAAAACAAGCTTGCAAACATGTATCTCTACCACCACCTATTCACCAAATTGATCGACGTCGAGTATGCATGTATCCTCAAACCCATGTCTCTTAAGGAGTCCTTTCTAATGGAAATCGCCTCCTCAAGCTTTGCCACTTCATCCACATTTGGGATTAGCCCAAATTTTTGCATTTGAAACCCTATATATCTTCAACTTTTCAATTATCTTGGCAATGCCATGCATCCAATCAACCTACTCGTCTCTCCTACTTTTTGATGTAGCTGGATAAAGACATTGGCACTTTGTGTGTCGAGCTTCATAGCAATAGCCCTCATATTACAAAATGCTACTATATCAATAGTTGATAGTATGAAATACATGGTCAAGGAAATATTCAACATAGACCCAGCATCCCGCTTCTTCAAAGTTTCCTCAATATATCCCAAAAATATCTATGCATGTGAGACTTTAGGCTAGGCAAAGATTGTGACAATTGTATCGTTATAAAGAGACACATTTTTCACAAAGATTCTCCCCAAAGCCACCCCCCGAATTGGGCCATATCAACCTCAAATTTTTTAATTTCATATCCAAGTTGGTCTATTATTGTATCTTCCTAATTACGCCCTCCGTAGTAAAAGGTACCCATGCCACAAGAGCACACATATCTTCTATCCCTTTACACTTCTACCACCTAAATTCATTTGCAAAATGAAGGTTCACGTCATTGTTTAGAGGTGCTTCTTTATATACCTTATGGTATAAAAATTCACAATCCTCAAGTAATTCTAGCCTTATCACCTTCAAATGGACCTTCTCCCCCTTTGATATTGTTTATGTAGCTCAAATTGCCAACCATTATGAGTCCATTAAAATATCATCACAAAGAAGTTTAGAATCTTACCCAAGCTATCTTAGTCCATATTATTCTAATTCTAATTCTTCCTTCATTAAATATCTTGTTTGAATTGATAACATTAGTCATGGTGTTGAGCACCTCACTACAAAAACCAAATATAAAATCATGTTAATGAAATTAGACATACTCAACTAAAAATCTTGCAAAAAAAAAGGAGTGCTTCACTTTTTAGTATATGCAACACTATAATGGTGTTCTACCACTCACGTGGTGAAGAACCATTCTAATGTAGTGTACAACCACTACTAGGTGGTGATGCACGAGTTGCCAATGGTGTTGAGAGTTATAAACTGGAAAACCACCACTTTCTAATTTCTCCAACACTTAAAAGTGGTGTACAACCACTAAATGTGGAGTGCTAGAGCAACACTTTTGAAGTGGCAAAGCACAACTTTTCAAGTGGTGGTGAAGCACTTCAATAAACTTTAAATTGCTTCACCCTATTCTAATAGCGGTTATACACACTTTTGGAATGGTTCTCTAGCACTTTTGAGTGATAGATAGAACTAGAAATATTTCAACTAGTGAAGCACTTAAAATTTGCTACTCCACCACTTTTGAATGCACCTCTAGAGGTGGTATTAACCACTTTAAGTGCAATAAATTTTTCAATGATGGTTATTTTACTATCTATCAATGATTGTACACCACTTTCAAATTGTTCTCCTACATTTTTCATTGGTGTATCACCACTACAACGTAATATTTCACCATGAGAAAGCAGTGGTGAACCACTTTGAAGTGGTGGTTATTCAATTTTAAAGTCCCTCCCTACCACTTTACAAGGGTTTTTCATATTTAGGATGTAGTTTTTAACCACTTTTGAATACTTTTCTTCTAGCTTTAACAAGTGTAGTGGTATAGCACCATTAGAAAGTTATGAAGCACCACTTTCCTATGGTTGAAGACCACTTTTAAGTGGTGCATTGCCACTTTTAAGTGGTGGATCCATGTAAAAGACCTCATCGCTTCAAGTCATAAGTGGTGGATCAACACAAAAGGCCCTCACCAGTTCTAGACTAGTTGTAAGTGGTAATAGACATACATATAAATAATGAAGGGCTTTTATAATCAAGATTTCAAATAGTATGTAAAATCTAGATTGCATGGACAATCTTTTCTAGATATATAATAGATTACAACTTTCAAGTTTTGGATACATGTTTACCAAATAGAGAAATTATATATATACATACCTATATAGTCTTGAAGCCTTACTATATTTTTTGGGCTTTGTACCTTGCCCCAAATGTTCTCCCAAAATGGCCAAGACCTCCATTTTATGCCAACCTTTAAAAAAGACCAAGTTTTGATACATGCCTTTGTTGCCAAATTTATACGTAGACTAATAATGCATGGCTCCTCTTATGTAGGCTTATTTCCCTTCCATGGCATACCCTTTATGGAGTTTAAGAAGACTCTTTTACAACATGGTTCTTCATCCTAAAAACAATTACCATTTGACTTTTAGTACAAAAAACAAGCACCCTACACATGCTTTCGCCCCTTGGGTTGTGTCAACACTACATGGTTCAATTGTTCTCCCTTTTGCATGTCCTCTTTTGGATTGATCAGCATCACAAGGATATTGGTGTTTTGTTTCTGCCTATTGAGTTAATGGATTCCTCAATTATTGTTGATTTCTCTTGTGGATTAGCTAATAACATCATGTTATTCCACTTCAGTATTTGTAGGCTTTGGGATCTCCTCCTAATAAACAAGAGTTAAATCAACTTGGTCCTAAACTTAAATTTGAATTTCACTATAATTCTCCTTTTTCTTGATATTAGGGACAAACTTTAAATGTGGTAGTAGAGGTGGTTGTACAAATGGTTTAAGCAACCATATCCATAGATGTCCCTTATAGTAATCCTTAGTATACAATAGGGCTTTGGAGACCCATCAAGGCTTCCAACTAGATGTTCATTGATGTGATTGTATACCCTTGGTCTCCTATTCCTTCTTGATGGAGTTCTTTTCTTAGTAGTATTAGGAGTGATTGTAATGTTCTTGCAAACTTTGGTTTTCCTTTTCATACTAAAAGGATTATATTGAGTGTTCCTTTTTCTTCTCTTAATCCTCAAGCAATTCCTTAAGAATGTTCTGGCTATCCTCATTATGGTTCATAATTGACTCCATGGCCAGACCTTTTCCTTGAGAATAGGCAAAGTTGTCTTTGCTAAGAGTGGTGATTATCTTGATGCCTAGTAAGCTCAATTATATTCATTATGCTCCACAATCATCACATTTGGTTGCATGCTTGAAATTTCTCCCAAGCAAGACTTCATTTTTCACATTTTCTCAAATCAAAGTTATGCAAAACACGATTGGCATGCTTTCAATTTCTATGGTCATAAAAAATCTACAAGTTTCCAAGAGGAAATATGGGGTCCTTTGCAAGGCTCCATAGCTGTATTTGTCAACACAAGCTTGGGTTATCCAAGTCAAGATGTTGAGATCTAAACCTTCATCAATGAGAAGCATCATAGAAGTATTTGATATTGGCAATGAGTTTGAACCTAAGTTGTGGAGGTGATATTATTTCTTCCACATTGGGATCAATGTTTGTGGCCTTGACCTTTCCAATGTTAGGCCTTGTAGACCCAAATGGGGAGTTGCTATGACTACCTTGCATGAAGGAAAATCATGATGCCTGTGAGTGGTGCTCTACTCACAATTGATCTTAAGTCAACTTTGTTGAATATTTTTGACATCATCTAGTTGGTTGCCTTTGGCTTGGTTCTTAGCTTGCTAGCTCAATGAGCTTATCAATGAGTTGTTGGATGGGAACATTCTCAATTCCTTGTTGGCGTGTCGTAAATGCATTGGCTTAACTGGTCGATAAGTGTTGAGGACTTTTAGACCTTAAATTCTAGTCCACAAAGCGAGGTTAGCAACAAGGGTGTTAGGCTCCAAAGAGCCACATAAAACTCTTCAACTTTGAATGTAATATTAAGTACTTATGTGGTGTCCTAGGGTTTCTTTTGTTGAGCCGTTGCAAGTTTTACTCTTAATGAACTTGTTGAGTAGTTTGTGTGTGACTTTGCTTTTAAATGCTTTAGGCTTTGTCAATATATCGAGTTCTCTCAACTTTATCCCTTCTTGAAGTTCCTATCTCAAGTTCTAAAGTTTACTTGTGTGACCTAGGGTTTCTTTTGTTGAGCCATTGCAAGTTTTGTTGTTGTTGAGCTTTTTATGAGTAGTTTGTGTGTGCCTTTGCTTTTCAACGCTTGAAGCTTTGTCAATATATCAAGTTCACTCAACTTTATCCCTTCTTGAAGTTTCTATTTGAAGTTCTAAAGTTTATCACCATGAGTTGATACTTCATTGTCTTTTCTTTCATGAACCTTCCCTTTTTATTGTCTACAAAGTCTTATTTGCTATAGCTTAATTATCCTAGAGCCCATGCATTAAAACATCACACGAAAAATGAAAGAATTGTAGGACAAGTAGAAGAATCGCATTCATGCATCTCAATATCCTATGGGTAAGCCATGAAGGCTAGTCTAAAATCGCAACTTGTAATTGGACAAGGACACAAAGTTTCAATATGGCAACCCAAAAAGAAACCCTATATAAATGTGTGAAAATAAATTAAGAACCCATTCTTATATGAACAAACGGGAGAACTCTTGCTTCTTTCTTATTTTCTTCTTATTTCTACCATAGCCAAAGCTAGAGAGACGGACAGATAGAGATAGAGAGAGATAGAGAGAGAGAGAGATCCATGGTAAAGCTCTACACTTCATCTTCTTGCTTCTCCATTCTTCTCCATCTCATGCACATCACCAAGTGGAAAGGTTGAGGTGGTCCTAAAAGGTGCGATTGTGCGCAATGAATGAGCAAGGAGAGAGGAAGTGAGAGATCAAAGGAAAAGGATCCCTTCACGTCCTAGAAATATAGGTAAGACGAGCAAACCAAGGCTAAAAGAACCCTTCTATGTTTAGCCATTTTGCAAGCTCAAACTCCATTTAGATTAGTGGAGGGAATGAAGCCTTGATCATTGAAAATGTTCAAGATGATAAATTGAGATCGTTTTACAATTCATATATGTGTTCATCCTCCACAGATAGGACAAGGTTCATCTAGCATTTATGTGTTGGAAAGTCTCCTAATTTTACCAATTGAGCAAGTACACATCACACCTCTAAGGTGTAAAAGAGAGCAAACTCCTCAATACACGAGTGCTCACACCATATTGGGATCAATTCTAATTCCCACAAAGAATAGATTTTCAATATTATTTCTTATCAAAGGGATGATCCCAATCCGGAATAAGCCCCATAAAAAGATACTCATTATACCAATTACAAATATACCGGCTACAATACCTACTAGCCACAAGGGAATCCTTCCAATGGAATTCATTGTTTCTCCTATCCTCCCCCCTACCCCTAAAATTCAAGCTTTGATTAGTTCACAACTTGCAAAGAGGGTGGGTGTCACTTCGTGTGCAACCAACCTAATGCAGAATGTTCATCATTACATTCTTACAACACTTTCATTTAGAGCCTCGTCTTTTCCCCTTGGTCCCTCTTCTCTTCTATTAGGCTAACCCTTTGTAAACCTTTATTCTTCTTACTAAGATTTCTTTTTCTAGAATCTTACCTTTTCATTTTGTGTACTCCTATCTTTCTCCCTTTGAAAATATGCTATCGCTTATAGAGGATTCAAAAGCATAACTAATCAGTACTTTGTTATAAATCTATTTGCCTTTACAACAGAAACGTCACTAATCAGTAAGCCATTCCTTTGTTCGAAATTTTTGTGGCTTTAAAGCAAAATCCTTTAAAGTAAATTTCTTTGCCTTTATAACAAAAACATCACTAATCAGGAAGCCATTCCTTGGCCTTCATGGTAGAAGCATGGCCCTTCAGTAAAGCACTCACTTGCACTGTTAAGGGCACCCACAAGCCAGGCACAATATCAGTAAAACTCTAGTTGACAAAACCTCTCACACTTGCAATAAAAATTTACATTTAAAGATTTTGTTTAACACGCTAGTCCACCAGATGTAGAAACAGACTTCCAGCACAATCAAGCTGTACTTCAAAACATTCTCTCGACTTTGACTTTTCCCACTGTTTTAACCCTTCCTTTTAGGAGGCAATTTGTGATTTCATCACCTTTTTCAATTTTTGAAAAGCAAGGAAAGTTCCCCTTTCAATCTTTAGTAGACTGTGCCATCTAACCACAGACTTGTTAACTTTGATAATACTTGTGACTACAATCTTTAGTGGACTGTGCCATCTAAACTACGGACTCGCTCGCTTGTTACCACATCGAAAAGATAGATTCATCAATTTGTAACATATGTTTGGAATTTCATATACCCTCCAAGAGGAATATACGCTTTCCTGTAATTTGCAACATTAAGTGATTAAGCCAATTTCCTGTCTCATTCTATATCCTGCATATGCAAGCTCATTTGCACCACAAGAACTTACGATAACGCAGGTAATTTAGCTAGAGATACCGAAACGTTACCATGACTGGGACATGCGAGAGTTAACTTTTAAGGACACTCGGTAGTACCAACAAGGGATACAAAGGTCTTTCGATGTGACACTAGCGCAAATAATCATTGAATTTGATCATTGCAAAAAATGATGATGGTATTGGTTGCCGTAACAGTGTAGAATACTGTCAGATCAGAGCTCTCAATCGATCTCTTCTTTTCCTCAAATTTACAACGATCTTGGATGCGTTACTCTCCAAGAACATCTGACGTATGGATGTATGGATGTTTAAAGTTTTTTGAAGCACGCATGTGCTGAAACTACCCAATACAGGCACACATGGCATGTCATCCTCTATCCAGTAAAGGCTCTGCAATACCACTGCATGTCTTCCGGAAACAAGAGAACTTGTTTACCTTGTTTCCCGTATTCGCAGCACTTGGTTGACCCCGAGGTGCAGCACTGGGTTGCGGTTTTTCCTTCTGTTAAAGAGAGAGTAATATTAAAGGACTTCTGGGGCTCTACATTTCTCCAATTGCAATTAATCTGAATTTATCTCAGCCTTAGAGATGTATTATTTTGCAACTATTGATACTTACTGCTATAACACCTATGGATCGCGTCTGTGGCGAGTTATCGTCTCCTGTTCCCACCCTGATCCTGCAGTCAAAGGAGATGTACTTACCTGAAGGACGCACCTAACAAGTTTTCTTAACCATAAGCCACCCCATAGCTGACCAAAATTTTTAAAATTCTTTTCATTCCCGTTTTGATACTTATGACACTCCCAACTCTCAAGTCCATTTTTGTGGAGTTTCCTCAAAATCAAAACTCTGTAGAAAAAGCTCATTGAACAATTCAATAGTCTTGGCTCTACCATACACAAGAAAACTATGAGGTTATGCATACCTCTTATGAACATCAACATACTCATCGGTCTCATCCACAATTTCTTCCTGCAAAATTAGAGTGCCTCGTTAAGTTCTCATTTGAATTAGGGAACATCACAGGTACTCAGCAAAATGACAGACTCCAATAGCCTCTTTAAAAAGAACTCCACAGAGCTACAAGACCCAAATCAAAATTTCCATTAATTCAGGCATAGGGCCATAATGGCTATCATGAGATAGATGTGCCGCATGATCAGAGCTGCAAGTTTGCCTCCTACATAGTGCAATCGAGCCACTTGGCATAAACAGAGTGAAGAGGGGCCCAGAACTTTGAAGATGTGGCTCAGAAAGGTTTTTAATCAGTCTGGTCACATGGCTGAAGTGGTAGCATCCCTACTTTCAAATCTGCAAGAACTAGATTTAATCTCTCCAGAATCTGCAGCAGTTTACTATACTCCATACCAATACTTGGCGTCCTGTGAATAGGACCGTCAGTAAATGGCAAGCTCTGGCCAAACTAAGCATGAAATGGTAGCATCCCCACTTTCAAACCTGCACGAACTAGATTTAAATCTCCTCAGGATGTGCGGTAAGGCCTAATATTAAACACCCTATCTCATTGTTCATACCAATGCCTGGCATTGCTGAGAACAGAACTGTCAGTAAATTGAAAGCTCTAGCCAACCTAGGACAAACGGTCATTACACACTTCTTGGTCATCAATGGATCTCTCTCATGAAGAAACGAGTAGGGGGTCTCAGCACCCCCTGAATCCCAGTAGTCAGCCAGTCTGGAGAATTCATGGAAAGTAAGCAATCCCTCATATCCTGAGCTTTCTCTGTGAAGAATCAGGTCAGCAGTCACCCCATGCAATCTCTTCTTTACATATATAGTCTGGGCTATAGCCTCTGTTGCATATAAAGTTGGTCTGTGAATCCATCTTACAGCTTTGTCCTAGTTTGTCTGGAGTTCATTTCATCGGAGAGATTTGGAAGAACTCAGTGCACAAATGTTTTAATGTGCAGTTATTCTTGAATTGTTGAATACGAAACATTTGATTAGTAAATTTGGTGGTGGTTCAAGGAAACATCTTTTCAAAAGGATTCCATGGTTCGAGAAACAGAATGGAAATGGCCTTCTGACCAATTATCATCACATTTAGATTTGCAATCAACTTGAAGGGGACAGAACAGCAGGAGGGGAGATCACAAGGATGATAAGAAAGAATTCTCCACTACTACAAGGGAGGGAAGAACCACAGAAAAAGGGGGCTGGGGGAAAGAGGGTGTGTGGGGGTGATAAGAAAGAGAGGGAACAAATGACAGAGAGAAAGTTACACTAACATCAGCAAAAGGCCAGGATGGCCTATGAGATCCAAACATGTAATACAAGTAATGAGATCTCATCACAGGGTACACAAAAGGTCAAAAACATTCATGTCTAAAGGGCATTATGAAAACTGTAACTTACGATAAGAAAATGGAATGAAAATGAAAACTAAAGCTATGAAGCAAAATGATCACTGATGAGTAAAAGGATCTGATATGATCCTCTCTCAAGGACTAATACTGTGGCATCACAACGACAGCCTAGCCTCCAATATTCATCTGATGGGCTGCTGTGGTATCTTCTCCACCATGTTGAGGGTGAGGTCCCTTGGTGCATGCCCTTGGTGCATGCCTTCTATGGTGGGTGGTGATGGCCTGGAGAGTCCTCTCCTATCCCATACAGCAAGTCTTTGAGTGCTCTATGTCCAGATGTATCCGAGGAGGCTACACCCACTACCTCATTGGCGCATCTCTCTATATCGTCTAAGCTTCGGCAGGAATAGTTCCAAACATCTCCAATCCTCATACTCAAACCCCAAAAGAGATAGCTGGGTCCTCTGGGGCTACATTCTCATATCTCCATGTCTCTATCCTCAACTAGTGTAATGAGGTGCAACGCTGACCAAGGGTGCATCTAATGCCTTGTGAAAGGTCGGTGTCCATGTATGCTGGTCATCTATTAAAACCATCCTCAAAGAGAAACAGAAAATGTGCATTGTACTGTAGCATCTTCCTACCAAGTGGCTGCACTAGGTTCATTGAAGTCCTCTCAGTCTCTAGTCTTACAATGTCAAAACTAATCGCCTAAATCCACTCTAAGCGGCTACGTGGAGGGTGGGGGCAATCAAGGCTGTAACCCAAAAGAGCATCTATCTTGATCCCATGTAAACTCATCCGTATGCTCGAAAGTGGGCAATCCTGTTTAATCCCCATGGTGCTGGTTACTCTCTCTGATAGCCCTTTTGGTGCCTAGGCCCTATAAGCTACCCACTATAGTTTGACATAGAGCATATACCCCCACTGTGGCTCATCGGGAACTCCAAGGTCCTGTAACCTCATCATCAGAGAAAGAGAAAGCGGCTACTACATCCTGTTATAGTCTCTATCATATCATTTCCATGCTTCTATTCTGTCAGCCATGATCTGATCAATCTGTGTCTGACGAGGCCTTGCTGGCCTGTTTCCAAGTAGTCTTGGTCATCTAGCTGCCTTGATATCTGTGGCTCTCCGTTCTATAAGCCCCTTAAGTGGATGACATGGGATGGGGTTATGGTACGTTGGAGGGCCTAGGTTGAGATCTCTGCCCGTGTATAGAAGCCGCCCCTCTCAGGGCCTCTCTGGCTCCATAAGGAAAAGGCTTAGGCATCTCAAGTCATGATAGTCTATCACTTGGCTGTGGGCCAAAACACACTCTGAACAAACATCTCCCATTGTTTTAGTATAGCCAGCATCTTCAAATATCATACTCCTCTACCTCTACCTCTCCTTGGCAAAGCCTGCTGCATATATTGCCTTCTCTGTGCACCCATGCTGCTCTACCTGTCTCAATCTCAGAAAAAGGTGATGATATTCTGATCGGCTGGCCTCATAGTATGGAACATGCACATCCATGTAACATGGCCATCTGATAAACCCATCATCTGTGAATTAAGGAAATGATCTCTATAGTGCTGCTACATCTTGGGAGGTAGGGAACCCAACCATCTATCTCATGTATGCATATGTATCAGATACTCTGCCTCTCTCTCTCTCTCTCTCTCTCTCTCTCTCATAATGGGAAAATTTATATCAATCACAAGAGAAGTACAAGAGTTGTAGAAGAAACTGTCGTATGCCAAGAAACTAAATCCACAAGATGCAACAAAGGTCCCGCCACAGCTCTCCAAATGTCAAAGAGGAGGAACCAGTGCTTCCTAGCTAATGGGCATGAAATAAATCTACGGCAGGAAGCTTCCACACTGGTGGTACAAAAGAAACAGTTGCCATTAGAAATATGGTGCCTGGAAAGGGCTGAGGCAAGGGGCAGTCCACCGATCAGCATTCTCCAAAGAAAGACTATGCATTTGAATGGGGTCTTATTGATCCACCCTTCCATAGTAGTCAATTTCCACCACGGTTCCCCACACTGCATCGGCCTTGCTCACCAACCAATGACTCTCTATAATCAGAAGATGACAAATCTGGTTAACTGAAGCATCCTCCACATGCAGCCAACCTGCAGGTCTCCAATCCTCTCAAGAATGATCTGAATCAAGGTTGGGGAAGGGCTGCCAATCCCACAATTGCACTGAGATCATGCCCCACAAACCATGGTACCTGTGGGGGATCCGGAAAACACCTCTAGCTGTGCAGAAAGATAGCAACACACTATGAGCCGACATAGTTGCATCTGGAATAAAAACCAAGCCTACACACGCCATCTGATTGAACTTGGAGCAATCATCTTGTTTCCTTCCCAAGAGGGCAGCCGAGACACAGACAACAACTCAATTTGCAAGAAATTAGCTTGTAAACTCTTCTCTGCTAGATGCCAATTCACCTTCTGAAGGACAACCTTTCATGGGCATACCAAATGGGTCGAGAACAGAAGAAGGAACCGAGAGCTGCGAGTCAATGCTGAGCATGTGCCACGATGAACCTTGAATTTTAGTATTCCCATGCATGACTCCTTGGTCTTCAAGAAAAAAAACAAACAATAGAGACCCAAGGCTGATGACAAGCACACATGGCTTGAAATAATAACCAATGACGAGCAACAACATGAGTCTCAACAACCAAAACGGCCCCACCACCCATGCTTTTTGGAGTACAAACATGGCTCCATGAAATCGAAGAAATATCAGCATGCATAGAATCCTTTTTCCCTAGCATGAAATGGATATGCTGGGTAATTTCACTCGAACTACTCCTAGCCCAAGCCAAAAGAGGCAAATAATAGGTAAGCATAGGCGGCATAATAGTATGTGCCACTCTGACGCACACAAGAAGGGCCATGCTTGAGACTTTCAATAAAGAAATTTAGCTTCCAACTTCTAAGAAATCCATTGCAGCAGTTGTATTGGGAGCTGGGTCTTAGCCATTTAGTTAGTTTACAGTTTGGGAGAGAGAGGGAGGGAGCTACTGGTCCATTTTCTGATCAAAGAACCATAATTTGCTACAGAAGACAGCCATTTGAGGACCTGAGCAGGTAGGGTATAGCAAGAAGACACCTTCCAAGGGCTTGCAACAACATTGTTGATTAGGTGACAACATTTTGGAGGTACTTGGCAGTAGGTGACTACATTAAATGGTAGTGTGATATACAAATTGCTGGTGGACAAGCAGGGGACAGCAGAGACACCTTCCAAGGTCTTGCAACAACATTGCTGATGAGGTGACAGCATTTTGGAGAGGTGCCTGATAGTAGGTGATTGCATTAAATGGTAGTGTGATTTACAAATCACTGGTGGAAATAGCTTAGGATCCGTCTAGTGGTGCTTTGCACAATGAGTATGCTACATGTTGTGAGATGCTCATGTGGCAGGTGCCACTTGGACAATGTTTCTTGTGGGGAAATTCTTCACTTGCTTAATTTTCCTTTACAAAGATGATGAAATCATGCAATGCAAAAGGAGATACAATAGGGGAGAGAGGTTGATGTCGAAGACAAGTCATTAGACATTTGGGACTTGTTTGGTTGAGCTTCAGGTCTCCATATTAAATGTTGCTAAATCATCTCTCATCAATTGCATTGAATCATATTTATAGGCCTTGGGGTAGCAAGGTGAAGCGGTTCCATGGGGCAATTTTATGCAGCATCTAGGTTACCCTTTTAGGTGTTGATATTCAGTGCATGGGCATTTTAGCCAAGTGGCAACCTTCTAGAGCCATTTTTTAGCATTAACCATTTAATTAATTTTCAAAATTAAATAATCTTAAAATTTAATTTTAGCCCTTCTAAATCTGCTAAAAATTAAAGGTGCCCATCCATAATTAAATTGGCTAGGCCATTTGCAACCTAAACTGATCCCCAACCCTTGTTGACCCTTAGACTAGCATGAATTAATTAATTAATGCTAGTCCCTAGTGTTACCACTAATACTTATTAGCCAAACAACTATCCTAAGGTCAAAACTGACACCAACTGACCCCCAAAGCCCAACTGGCATAACTTATCACAACTTTTGCCTTTGACACCCACTACATCATCAGGATCCTTGGCTTGTTACCTTGAAATAACTGCCATGTGCATTACATGTGCTAAACAACCTTGTACATTTCATTAATAACTTAATCAAATGTTATTGGCAAGATTAAAGCATCTTAAAATTTCACGTCCCCGTGACAGACCTCCCCCCTGAAATCCCTGCAATCATCCTTGATTGCACTGCAATGTGCCAAAAGAAAAGCATACTGCACTGGAATTTTCATAAGGCATCAAAGTCGCAACATTTGCCATTGTTGTCTAATCATGCTATATGCCCCAAAGCTTATTGAAAATTTTCAACCTGCATAAACATCAAATAATATTGAGAAATAGTCTAGAACTATTGCTAGAAACCCATTGAATGCATCCATAACTCATGTTTCTCAACTATTAGGACTTCAAAACCATAGTAAAGCATATTCTCAATATAAACCATGGTTGAAACTGTCAATGGCATTTACTAACATGTTGTTGTCCATGGGACCAACTGTAAACCATTGAAAACTAAGCATAATCTGATCATAAATTAATCACTTGCCTATCTAAGAACTTATCGCAAAAATACCAGTGAATTGCTCAGCACCGCCACGTCGAAAGGTCTCTACCCCCCGCTCCGTCTGATCACGCCCCTCGCTCCGCCTGATCGCGGCCCCTCCCAGATCGTGGGTTGTTTTACGCCCCCACCACTTTCCGCCCCACCTGACCACTTTGCCTCCTCGCCTCCAGGTTTGTCCCCCCTCCCCTCCGCCCGCCAGGCCTTTCATTCCACTTGCCCACACGACTGTCCCCTCCCCCCCCCCTCCCCCTGCAGGAGTCCCAAAGGTACGCGTGGCAATGAAAGAGGTCAAGAATATCCCACAGTTCCTAGAGATTGAGGCAGGCGGGCACTCCTTTAGGCAGCAGGTCATTGTGACGGGGTAGCTAGGGCAGTGTCTGCACTGCCGCGACTTTGGGCATCATGCAGCAAGTTGCACACGTTTCGGAGCCAAGGTGGCTCCGCCGACAAGGCCGCAAGTGGATGCTGATGGCTTCACACAAGTCCAGAGATGACACAGAAAGAGACGGCGAGGGGGCGCAGCCAGCGTCTCAGACCCAACCTCGGCAGCAGGGAGCAAGTGGGCGTGCGACGTCCTCTCGGCAAAGCACTCCACACACACCCCCTCCCCCGGCCCGCTCCACCCGACAGGACCGCAGCTCCCCACATCCACTACCCGCGCCACAGACTACCTCTCCTAAGTCCCCACACCCACACCTCCCTCCACATCCCATCCCCTCCTCCCCCCCCCCGGACTGACCCTGGCCCACAGCCCCCCATTTCCAGGACCACCAGCCCCCCCCCACACCCACCATGTACTTCCGTCCATCCCACCATCCCTCGATCATCCTTCCCCCCACCACCCCCTGTACCGAGCACCCCCCCTAATCCGCACCTGGTTCAAGCGATCCCCCCAAACCCACCCCCCCCCCTTCTCCCACAGGAGGTGATGAACCACACACGCATACATCCTCTTCGCACCAATAGTCCTCCCCCTCCCATACAGCCACCAGCTCATCCACCCCTGCCGCCCGTCACACTTTCCCAAGACAGGCACACATGTTGCCACAGGAGCTTTTCCGCAATGGCCAATGGTCCTACTTGAGAGTTGCGGAGCGCGGAGAGTTCCCACTACCTCTAGAGGTGGGGATCTTCGTGTTCATAAGTCAGGTGGCGGACCACACCTCCCAGTGTGGATGGGAGAAGGACTAGACTTGTTTGCACAGCAATGGCCTGGTTGCATGATGGATATTAACCGGTGGGCTGGTGCTGAGGTCCCTCGCTTGAGCATTATCTTTCGAGCCCCTCCACAGTGGAGAGCTCTGAGGGATGTGATCGAGTGGCCCCTGGCACAGGCCGCCCGTTTCTACTAGTGCACAGAGTCTCAACTCTCAGCATGGCTAATAGATGCATTGATAGTACCACCTGGAACTTCTATCACCCCTATGGTCCGGCCAAGGGCCACCATGGGGGAGTGGAGTTCGCCGTCCAAACCGGCGGCAAAGCATACCTGCATGCCTCATAGCTCCTCCTCTTCATCAACAGCCTCCACACCGAACAGATGCTTATTCGAGCAGTCATAGGTTTTCCCATGAGCTTACACCTTGCATCCTGGAATGTCAATAGCCTCCACTACAGTGGGGCACGTGGTTCCAAGAAATTGATTGTTCGGCAAGAGTTGCAGCCTGCCCTTGTGGGACGGATCGACATCTTACTTCTATAGGAGCACAAGCTTACCCCCACCTAGGCCCAGCGGGTAAGCAAGGTACTCCCAGGCAGCTCACACACTTACTGGGAGCACGCCATAGGTGCCTACAGTAGGAGTGGAGGCATATGAACCTCTATTGGTCCGAGTCTTACCGCTTGTGTACGAGACCATGGGATCATAGTGGCAGGAAGGGTGCTATGGATCAGATTGGATATTGGAGACTCGTACCTTGGAGTCCTTAATATCTATGCCCCTATGGAGGTTAGGGCACGCAGCAGCTTCTGGGTGGAGATTGTGGAAGGACTCCCAAAGGTGGACTCCTAGATTGTTGGAGGACACTTCAACAACCTGGAGGCTTTGGAGGACCACCAGGGCATGGCCGGGGAGAAGCAAGAGGCATGGGAGGTCTTTCTACTGGCAGTAGGAGCACACGATGCCTGGAGAGACCCTGCCTTCCACAAGAGGGAGAGGTCGCTGGACTTCTCTTGGGGATACAGGCGGCTAGGTGAAGTCCTGCTGGAGCCGTTGGACAGGTTTTATGTGGGAGAGTGGAAAGGCTCTCGGGAAGGACAGATTGGGCAGTTGGTGGACACCACATTGTACGATCATTGCCCGGTTCTCCTGACACTAGATCCCCCAGCATCTACCCTAGATACACGATCTTGTCGGATCCTGGACTTGATCTATAGGAGGGAGGAGATGACGAGACAGATAGAGCAGATTTGGACCAGAGAGTAGGACAGGAGGGGCCAGATCGCAGAGAAGGTTGCAGAGGCCCTAGCTGAGTCAAGTAGAATCTGCCAAGAGGCAGCCATACAGGCCACACCAGCCTCGCACCTCAAGAGAACAGATATGCAGCCTCCGAGATCAGTATGGGAGGATCCATTCTAGCCCACACGAGGTGATGGAGATTACCATCGACTACTATAGTTGCCTCTTCCAGCAGGAGACAGCCTCAGCTAGAGGACAGCGATGTAGACAGCAGATCTCGAATAACATCCCATCCCTCGTCGCAGAGGATATGGGATGCTCCCTCCTAGCCCCCTTCACAGAGAAGGAACTAGAGGAGGCTTTCCATACACAGGATGGGCAGAAATGCCCGGGAGAGGATAGCCTCTCTAAGGCTTTCTTCACTACCTTCTAGCAAGTGGTGAAGGACCCCCTACTGATGGCCTTTCAGGAGATTTTCACTTCAGGACAGATGCCAGGGAGTCTATCGGCAAGCCTTATCAATCTTCTCCCCAAAGGGGAAGACTGATTGGAGCTTTCCCAATGGAGACCGATCACCTTATTATCAGTGGCCTATAAGGCACTGGCAAAGATGATTGATAGGTGCCTACACCCCTTGCTTCCAGACATCATCCATGACACACAGACAGGCTTCGTCCAAGATAGGAGCATCTTTGACAATGTATTCACCTTCTTTGAGGCGACAAAGTGGGCCCAGCACAGTGGGCAGAGACTGGCCGTACTACTCTTGGAATTTGAAAAAGCCTATGACAGGGTGGACTAGGATTTCCTAGAGGGCACCATGGTGAGGTTGGGTTTTCCCTAGGCTTGGATTCCCGGGGTCTCCGCACTTTACAGATCCGCCACCAACAGGGTTCTCATAGGAGGTTGCTTGAAAGTTGAAACACTTTTAGGACAGCAATGGGTAACTCCAATGCCATGCTGTTATATTCAAATGTGGAGAGCTCTTTACTCATGAAAGAGCTAAATAGAAAAAATAATTCAGCAAGCAAGGCACTACATACTAGAGGCACATCCCAATAGAAGGGAAAGTCTAAAAACAAAGCACGCAACAAGTCTCGTGAAAAAGCTGTAGAGTACCATCATTGTGGCAAGAAAGGGCACTTCAAGCAGGATTGCTTTAAGTGGAAGAAAGAAAAGGGCAAGGGCAAGGGCAAAAGCACTAATGATAGCAAAGATTAAAAAAAGGACAGCCAACATGCAAAAGAAGAGCAATGTGAAGATAGAGAAAGTTAATGTAGTCAATCACAAAAGTAGTAGTGGCAATAATGTACTCTTTGCTTCTTCTTTTAGTGCACAATCATTGATTGCAAATTCTAATGCTGACATTCACACTTGGATTCTTGATTCAGGTGTTTCATTTCATGTGACACCACACCATGAGTGGCTTTTTGGCTACAAGTGGTGGTAGACATCGTGTTTCCACTTGGGGGACAAGTGTACATGTGGCATTGCAAGGATTGGCAATGTGCACTTGGCATTTCAACATTGTTCAATGTTCACCTTGCATAATGTGAGGCATGTACCTCAGTTAAGGGATCTAAGATTGTTACTAAAGGCTATAAGAATGACACTCTGTATCCATTGCATGTATCTAGTGTGTGTAACCATGTTGCCATAACTAAGCAACTAAGTGTGTCTTTGTGGCATGGCCGATTGGGACATATGAGTCAAACTAGAATGAAAATGCTTCCTTGTTTGAGTTGTTTGCGATGTTTGAGGTATGCTGATTTTGACCATTGTGATCACTGTATATTTAGTAAGCATGCTCAAATGTCACATAAAAAGTCTCTTTAGTTACAGTCTTCACCCTTAGAGTTGGTACATTCAAATGTATGTGAGATGCCAAGGTTGTCTCTGAGGGGAAATGACTATTTTACCATGTTTATTGATGATATCACACACAAAGTATGGGTTTATCCAATCCATCATAAAAACGAGGCATTAGATAAGTTTTAAAATTTCCTAACACTTGCTGAAAATATGACGAGCAAGATATTAAAGTGTCTTTGCTCTCACAATGGTGGTGAATATGTATCAAAAGCCTTTCAAGCCTTTTGTGACAGCAAAGGGATAAAGAGGGAACTCATTGCCCCTTATAATCCGCCCCAAAACGATGTTGCAAAGCGTATGAATATGACTATTCAAGACAAGGTCCGTACTATGCTATCTCATGCTTCGTTACTCCATGGACTTTAGGCAAAGGCTGTTATGACAGCCGTACACTTAATAAATCGGTTACTCAACTGGTCTGTGGGGGGGGATAGAGTCTCTCAAGAGTCAAGCAAGCCACCTTTGTATGCACACTTGAGAGTATTTGCCTACAAGGCATTTGTGCACATACACAAGGAACAATACAGCAAATTGGAGCCAAAGTCCTATAAATGCATTTTCCTAGGATATGGTGACGAGGGTGAAATGGGGTATAGATTATGGGATCCTAAGAAAAGGAACGCAACAATGACATTATCTTCCAGGAAGATCGCATGCATAAACAGCTGGAAAAGACTGAGGAAGTCAAAAGGGTTGTGTTCCAAGAAGAGATACCTATAGAACAACAAAGAGGGCCCGTTGTACAACAACAAATACCTGTTATAAATGACCCTATAAATGCAAGAAATGATGCAGAAATTGATCAACAAGAAGTCGCCCACCATATACCACGGTTTTAGCAAGAAAATGTGTTGTTAGAATAGACAGAACAGGCAGGACAACATGCTAAACCATTTAAACAGCAAGTTGTTAATGCAAATTTGTAGGCTTAACAACCAACAAACACTAATCATTGGGTACGTAGATCAACTAGAAATACAAAACAGCCGGATAGGTTTGTTCCTTGTGCAAATTATATTGATGATTATATTATGTTGACAAACTCTGCCGAACCGTCATGCTTTAAGGAAGCAATGGACAGAGAGGACAACAAGAAATGGCATAAAGCCATGCTATCAAAGATGGAATCTCTAAAGAAGAATGGAACTTGGGATTTGCTGAACGGGTAAAAAGTCCTACCATGCAAATGGGTTTACAAGATGAAGATACACTTCTAAATCCTCGCCAAAGTACAAAACACAGCTTGTTGTAAAGGGGTATAAACAAGAACAATGGGGTTGATTTTGATGAGATCTTCTCTCCTGTAGTCGAGATTACTTTGCAGACCATATCAGGCTTGGTTGCATGTGAGGATATGAAACTCATACAGATGGATGTAAAGACTGATTTCTTACATGGTGATTTGCATGAGGGCGTATATGCAACAACCAAAAGGTTTTGTGGCAAAGGGGAAGGAAAAGATGGTATGAAAACTCAACAAAAGCTGGTATGGGCTGAAATAGGCACTGTATGAATGGCATCATAAGTTTGATACATTCATGCAATCTCAAGGAAGATGACTACTTTGTGGACCATATTGGGCTTGGTTGCATGTGAGGATATGGAACTCATACAAATGGATGTAAAGACTGATTTTTTACATGGTGATTTGCATGAGGACATGTATATGCAACAGCTAGAAGGTTTTGTGGCAAAGGGAAAAAAAAAAGATGATATGTAAACTCAAGCTTGTATGGGCCGAAATAGGTACCACATAAATGGTATCATAAGTTTGATACATTCATGCCATCTCAAGGATTCACAAGGAGTCCAGTGGACCACACTGCTTATATGCCAAGAAGACAACAAATGGCAGTCTTATTATGTTGGTTTTGTATGTTGATGACATGCTGATTGCTAGTAGGGATGTTCATGCTTTGGACACATTGAAGTGGAACCTCCACAATAGCTTTGACATAAAGGATCTTGCTGAGGTAAATCACATTCTTGGCATGCGTATACTCAAGGACAGATCCAAAGGTCTTCTTTATTTGTCAAAGCAAGAGTATGTATCCAAGATTTTGCAATGTTTCAATATGGAGGGGAAAGCAATTGGCGTACCATTACCTCCATATATGAAACTCAGTGCAGAGAACAGCCCTATATCTAATGATGAAAAGGATGAAATGGCCAAGATTCCATATGCTTTAGCCGTGGGTAGCTTGATGCATGCTATGGTTGCTACACGTCCTGACATAGCACTTGCAACAAAAGTGGTTAGCACATACATATGGCACATCCTGGCAAAAAGCATTGGGAAGCAGTGAAAGGTATCATGAGATATCCTAAGGGCACAAAGGATTTGTGCATCTGCTTTGAAAAGCAAAAGGCATCTATCATTGGCTTTACGGATGCATACTATTCTGGTCATACTCACTACAAGGAGTCTACTTCAAGGTATGTATTCGTACTTCACAAGGGAAGCAGTTTCCTGGATGTCCAGGCTACAGAAGTGTGTTGCATTGTCTACTACAAAGGCAGAGTATGTGCATGTCACTAAGGGATACAAGGAGGCTTGATGGCTTTCACGTATGGTGGGAGAGCTTTGCATTACCGAGATCCTTGTCCTCCATTGTGATAGTCAAAGTGCTATCATGCTAGCACAAAACCCTATCTTTCATGCAAAGACGAAGCATATACAAGTGAAGTATAACTTTATCATACATATACTTGACAACAAAAGCATTGAGTACATACAAATGATAACCCTGTAGATCTTCTCACGAAGGGTCTTCCAGCAGAGTGGTTTGCTCATTGCCAACAAATGACACGAGTTGGATAATATATATATATTTCAGCTTTATACATGCATAGACTTAGCAAATTCTTTTCCTCAACCTTAAGGCACGCTACCTTTAGGTGGGAGGTTGTTGGGAATAAAGGGCCACCGTGCCTTTTATATGTGCACGAGTTTGAATGCACCCTAGCAATATTTTCATATATCTATCTCAAAAAAAACTAGAAGGGGTACACTCTATTGTACCCACACATCGTGCATCTCTCTCACTCTACTACTCCCTACTGTTGCTCACATTTTTTTCTATCTATCTGTCATCGCCATTGTTGATTGTTGCACCTCAGTTGCGTATCGCTCACTTCATGCTTATCAGAGATCAAGATTAATTGGCTCTGAAGGGCAATTGCAGCTAGAGTATTCCCAAGTACAAATCTTGGTGGAAATCAATGATGATGGTGGACTGGCTTAACAAAACCCCTTTCAAATACAAAGTGTTAATTTGGAAAATGATGGATGGATAGTCTTTCTTTGCAATATTTCCAATGGCTTACTTCTTTTTTTACTAATGAAGAGACCTCTCATTATCACTTTCTTTCTTGCCAGGTAGCAAGAAAGGTATGGTCCCTTTTTTCTACTACTTGGTGCCATGTGGTTGGACCTGCCATACGTTCAAGACACTAGGTTTTTGGAAAGCCAAAATTGAGAGATTTTGTGCAGCCACATGTGAAGGTTGCTTTCCACTTTCTATGTTTCTAGGGCTGTTGGCATATCTAGAGTATATGAAATGCCTTCATTTTTATTCAGCTTCTAGAGTGTGTAGTCACATTCCCCACCTGAGAGGGCTTCTTCATTGGCAGTTTAGCATCATTCAACATGTAGGCATTCTTTCCAAGGATGATTCGCTTTCTTAGCATGCTACGGCTCGTTCAGTCTCATTGTCAACCATATAGTTCAATTGTGACTCTTGTATTGTCAATCATACAATTTGCTTGTATTATGCATTTTTAGTGATTCACACAATACCAAGAGAAAAAGAGAGAGAGAGAGACAGAGAGTATATTAACGTCTCTAAAAGGCAAATGTGGCCTATGAGACTGTTGCAATATATACAATGATGGTGTGTTTCTCATCTCGAATGAGAAAAGATGAAAAACATGCCTATAAGACTGAAAAGTGAAATAGTGTCCTATAAAAGAAAACATGTCAATGATCTAAAAGTGAAAGTAGAAAAAGAACACTCTACATCAATGAGATGTCTATCCTCTAAGGAGATGTATCTCTGCATGGCTAAGGCATCTCAGCATCTGTCTCCTGTGGCAGTCAATGATGGCTCTAATTTATCTGAGTGTGAATGTCTACGCCTTTGTTCGGGTGGACATGGACACCTAGACCAGCTGAGTGTCACTACTCTATCTAAAGGGATACCTACAGAAGATGAGGTCCAATGATGATGTACTCCTGTAGGCTATGTGGCAATAGTAGTGGTATGTGCCATACTCAGTCGTATAGCAATGAAAAAGTTAGTGACCGCTCTCTATCTATGTGAGCCGAGTTGTGGGGGCCTCCTACTTCAAAGAACAGCTGCTCTACATCTCTGGAGCTCCAAGAGGAAAAAACCCAAGCATCTCTGATCCTCAAACTGCATGATTCATCGCAAAGGGTCCGAAACCCTCTCGAAACAGACAGTGGTATCTGCCTCGTATATCATAATACACCGTGTATCAACAGATGTAGTGTTCCTCTGTCTCTGGCTCTCTGTCGCATAGTGGGCATATGCATTTCTCTGTCTGTATGCTCTCCCATCTGCCTATCTCAATCCTCAGGTGGTGGGATGCAATGTGGATCTGACCAATAACTGTGCACAATCCATAAGGCAGTTGTGTATCCATGTAATTGGGTCGGATGATAAAACCATCCTCGAATACCTGAAGGAAGTGGGACTGGTAGTGTGCCATCCTCATGCAACGGGGGGAGGGGGGTCGGATCCAAGTCTTCTCCGTATCTAACCTCAGTATGTCTGACAGCTTAGGTCAAGTGTAGGGCAATCCATGTCCTCATCTGAGC